>NC_041028.1:15540375-15855397 GCF_900634625.1 Parambassis ranga | reverse complement strand
CCTCGAAAAGGGTGGAGCTTCGGGAAAAACACGTGTGAGGAGGTTTTACAGACAATCCATCCAGTAGTGGATAAGATGTTCATCCCGCATTGCACCTAAAAACCCTGAAAAACATCTCAAATAACAGTAATGAAGCTGAACATGAGAGCTTCCACTATGTATCTGATGTCTGTGGATTTATCATGCAGGCTTGCTGCACTTTGGCTGAATGGATTCTCCACCCAGCCTTTAGAAAACATTGTGAAGTGAATGCTAAATAATTGGTGGGGTGAGTGGGGTGAGTTCGGTGGGGGTGTGCTCGCAAAGCTTTAATCAATCCTATTATTAATGGTTGACTGCGTTAGATAGGGATAAAAGCCAGCTGAGAAGATGTTTCACACCTTAATCAGGTAGAAAAACAGCTACTGCAGAACTTTCCGTACAAAGGTATCACTGCTCGTTTTAGACCTGGTGTTATCCAGACAGACCACGGCGCTGTAGTTTTTGTTGTCACTTTACAAAGAAATGGAGCCAGTAGCTTGATCATAATGGCCATAATGATATTGACAGTAACGTAGCCTGATATTACTTAGTTTCTTTTTATCAATGTATGTGTCATCACATTTAGACACGTGAAGATAATTTTAGCCAAAGGAGGAACATTTATAATTATCTTACACTCACAACAATGTGAGCTTATTCAGAACCCAGACAGCAAGAACAACAGCTAACAATTCTAATTAGTGGATAATAATATGATGAGTGGGTAATAATATGATTATTATCCAGGGTAGTCTTTTATATCTAAGACGCATGCGTCCGTAAATATACACACAGTTGTTATATTTCATGAATGCATCTCTCATGTTCAGATGACAGCACCATCCCTGATCCCTGCATTAAGTTATTATACCATTTTTTAAAGCCTAAATACAATCACTACAAGTTAAAGGACAACTGAACTATACCCTGAAATGTCACCTATTATGCCTTTTTCCTTAGCATCAACTGTTAGCATGATAACATTCAGTGGACCTGGTGATATTAGCCATTTGTTAACGACTCCCCTTGACTTGTGTCAACTGTTTGCAAACCTATAGATTTAAAAACCAATTTGACCAGATGTCAAGAGATGAGAGATAGCAAAAGTAAGGGTTGAGTGAGGAGATGGGAAAAGATGATAGCAAGGGATGAGGGATAAGGTAAGGTAAGGGTTGAGTGATGAAAGGGGTTGAGAAGAAGTGAAGAGAAATGAGAGGGTAATGGCTGAGGAATGAGAGGGGTTGAGGAGAAGAGATGAGAGGTGTGAAGGGAAGGATGAGAGGGTAGAGATTCAAGAGGGCTAGAGAGAGATGGGGATCATAAGAGGGACAGAAGGAAGGGATGAGGTTTAAGGACTGAGACAGTGGGCACATCTATAAGCACACACTTAATTAGAATGTGATGTGGTCTTGTACCAAAAATACAAAAATAAAAAACATCCCTACATAATTAAAAATAAAACACTAATCCATAAGAATGGAATCTGGTGACCAGCTCTAACACTCTCCGTACATTGTTATTGTTACTGGTCCATGTTCCACCTGCCTGTGGTGTCACACAGCGTCCATATTGAATGATTGTGCTCTTTTTTTTTGCTGATCTCATTTGTTGGCAGTAATAATGCTAATCTAATAAATCTAACAAGATGATTATTTGTTCATTAAAACACTAACTGAGCATAGCAGGTACAAAATCCAGCGTGTCATTTGATTGGACAGACGCATCAGATCCTAGCAGCACAAATTCACATTTAGATCTTTTACCCTGATTGCCCCTGTTGCCCCCCAACCCAACCACTACCCACACACATACACGCAGCCCTCTGGACTCATCCTGACAAACTCCCCTAGTAGCACCAGCTTGTGTTGTTTTTACATTTTATTAATAGCAACATCAGAGTACTAAATGTACAGAGGACGAATCCAATGAGAATCGCATTTACAGTGCTTGCAAATACAGAGCTTAGTAGTACAAGAGTAACCAAATCAAAGTCACCTGGAAATTGAAACGTTTACCAATAACTACAAAAGGAAGAGATGTGGTTCATAAGACACAAAATAAAAATATACAACATTTAGCCGTCACAGAGACAGACTGGAGTCCCTTTTTGTGGAGGTGTGTGTCTCGTGTGTGTGTGTGTGCGCGCACATGTGTGTGTGTGTGTGTCGGTATATACTATAGTTTTGTATAGGTGTTATACAAAAGTTAACAGAGGTACTCATTGATATATTAAACACAAATATAAAAAGTTTTTAAGAGTCACAAAGTACAAACTCTTCATTTTTATGGCGACGACACACAAACTTGAGTTCCTTCATGGTAGGTATGAAGTGTGATTGTAAGTCAGCTTTAATGAACAAAACCATTGTGTGAAGACCCCCCCCCCCAACCCCCCCTGAAAAAAGGGAAAAAAATCTATACAACGCCCTCACCCGTTTTAGATTTAAACTCTACTTGCGATATTTACTTTTTTTTTATTTTATTTTATTTTTTTTTGGACACTTCCAGTCACACAATTTGTAATCAGCATGTTATGATGAGTCTGCATTTTTTTTCCCCCTACGTTTCTTGCTGTGTCACTCATTTCAGGCCTGGAAGTGCTCAAGGCCTTTTTTTTCTTTTTTTTTTTAATGTGAATCAATTGACTCTGAAACTGCAGATTTCTGTGTAGCAGAGGGATTATGGTAGAATTGAGATGTTGCTTTTTCAAGTCTTTGACAGTGTTGATAAGCACTGAGAGGAGTGACAGTGCCTTAGCTCTTGTGAATAGAAAAGTAAAAACATGACCCGAGAGGAGAGTCGGAGCCCTCCGCGATTAGATACAGTAAGCGCACAGTACGTGATTTGTCTGAAACGATGAGGAACGGCGGAGTGAGGAGAAGCTACATGTCTTCTTGATGGCTAAGAAAATGGTACAAATCTTTTTTTTTTCTTCTTCTTCTCTTGGAGTCTAACCTCTCTGCCTGAGTTTTCCTTTCCTTTTTTTTAGGTATTAAAATCTCTGCCGTGTAACCGCCATCAATGCCGACCATGTGATGTTGTAAGCTAGGGTTGATACGTCGACCCCTCTCATATGAGTGAAAACAACAAATCTTGGCCTTAGAGATGTTCAGCTGACGTCTAATTCAAACAACACATGTCAATAAGTTCCTCTCTGCGTGTGCCTGACATGCAAACAGAATTCACAGTCCCCGTGAACGCACCACATCCTTCATCCTGACAGGAAAAGCCTCGCTGATTGATAGCTTGTTTGTGCTGCAGGGAGGCGTCGTTTTCATGGGTTGCTGAAGAGAAACAGAAACGAGGGGGACCTCGATGTGAAGAAGGCATGTCAGGTCTTCATTCCCACTCTCCCCTTCCCTCTTCTTCCTCCTACCTTCGCCTGCTCTGCTCTCTCAGATAATGTTTCTTCAATCAAATTGTGACCAGCCAAGTGGAATCATTTCCCTCCCTCTTAGCTATAATAAACCGCACTCATCAGATATCCTGAAATATAATCCGAAAAGGCAAAAAAAGCGCCGAGGTAAAAAAAAAAGAGGAAGGGTGAAGTATGCCGATGTCTCCAGACATTTGTGCCCATTTGAAATATGTATCAGAGCTGCAAGTTAGATTTTTCTTTTGCTGAGTGAATGTCCTCCTTTCTTTTAGCTAGCAGCTCTGTGTGTTTTCATGAGGAATGCTAACGACGCAAACAAGCTTTTCAAGGCTAACTGAAACCTCTGAAACCTTTTTATTCCCCCAAATTGTCACACAAAAAATGTTCTGATTCAGTGTTTTCCATCAGTCCAACAACATTATCAATAGCTAAAGTAAATTTCAATTTTTTTCTGACACAAACATTAATGTAAACAACAATTTTCAGCGTTTTTTTGGCCACCATTGCAATCATTTATATTCGGAAACTTCACTGCAGACCTGACAGGAAATGTAAACACATCCCCAGGAAGCCACGCTTAGTTAAAAGACAGTGCACAATATTACCATTCTCAAACATTGTTCACAAATCTGTCTAAATGTGTGATAGTGAGCACTTCTGCTTTGCTGAGATAATCCATCCCACCTCACAGGTGTGCCACATCAAGATGCTGATCTGACATCATGATTAGTGCACAGGTGTACCTTAAACTGCCCACAATAAAAGGCCACCCTGAAATGTGCATTTTGTTTCTGCTTTATTGGCGGTCTGGGGACTCGGAACCAGTCAGTATCTGGTGTGACCACCATTTGCCTCATGCAGTGCAACACATTTCTTCGCATAGAGTTTATCAGATTGTCTATTGTGGCCTGTGGAATGTTGGTCCACTCCTCTTCAATGGCTGTGCGAAGTTGCTGGATATTAGTGGGAACTGGTGCACGCTGTCGTATACGCCGGTCAAGCACATCCCAAACATGTTCAATGGGTGACATGTCCGGTGAGTATGCTGGCCATGCAAGAACTGGGACATTTTCAGCTTCCAAGAATTGTGTACAGATCCTTGCAACATGGGGTCTTGCATTATCTTGCTGAAACATGAGGTGATGTTCATGGATGTATGGCACAACAATGGGCCTCAGGATCTCATCACGGTATCTCTGTGCATTCAAAATGCCATCAATAAAATGCACCTGTGTTCTTCGTCCATAACAGATGCCTGCCCATACCATGACCCCACCACCACCATGGGCCACTCGATCCACAACATTGACATCAGCAAAGCGCTCACCCACACGACGCCACACACGCTGTCTGCCATCTGCCCTGAACAATGCAAACCGAGATTAATCCGTGAAGAGAACACCTCTCCAACGTGCTAGACGCCATCGAATGTGAGCATTTGCCCACTCAAGTCTGTTACGGCGACGATCTGGAGTCAGGTTAAGACCCCGATGAGGACGACGAGCATGCAGTTGAGCTTCCCTGAGACGGTTTCTGACAGTTTGTGCAGAAATTGTTTGGTTATGCAAACCAATTGTTTCAGCAGCTGTCTGAGTAATACACAAACGGTCCAAAAATAAAAAAAGGAATTTGACCTACAGTGCTTGCCGTAGTTTCTTGCAGTTTCTTACCTGTGTGCAACCAAAACCCTACAGGAACACTTATTTCCTGTTTCTTTCTTCCTGCCACATCGTGATGTCATCAGTAGAGGCAGGTGATTTTAGCCTGTGTGTGTCTGTTACACTGTCACAATGTATATTTTGCTAACTTTTTCCTGGTTTGTTTGTGTGAATCAAACATTGTACTTTAATATTTGGAAGATATGTGACAGATGGATACAATATTTAGTCTGGTAAATGTAAGGGCAAAAGAACAAGTCCAAAGTTGTGTTCACTGAACAGAGTGCTGCAGGAATGTTAGCATTTTAGCACCTCCTGTTGATTCTTCCTAAAAGACAGTATGTTTTTTTCAATAGATTTTTGGTTAAGATGCTAAAAATGTTTTATTCTTTCACACGAAATACACTCATCAGGTATCCTCGCCGAGGAGTGTCTTAAGGGGGTTGATGCTAGAGTGTCATCAGTGTGTTTGCACAGTCAAAGAGGGCAGAGCAGTGAAATTGGTGGTGACAGAGTAGCCACGCTGTAGTTTTTTGTAGTGTCTGTGTTAGTAAATATTATCCTGCTGAAGAAGATATGTAGGTATTTTAATGTTTTGTTCATTCAGAGCTTATCTTAGTGTGGGACAAGTAAACCCCCTGTCCAGACCTACAAAAATACATCATCCCTGTTTCTCTATTATAGACTGACTACCTGCTGCTGCTAACCTCCTGAATGGGCAGGGCCAGCAAAAACACCCATGTGACATAGATACAGGAAGTGAAGAAAACAACACCATGCATTCAGGTTTCTCATTGGTCAGGATAATGTCATTACAACCAAATGAAATGTTGGCCAAAGCAAAAAAAAAAAGCTAATCCATGCTAACAGACTTGCCATTTGCAAAATAAATCATTAATGTAAAAGAAAGGAGAATTTGCTATTCAACATTCAACAAACCTCATGAACCATTTCCATATCTTTCCCTGAATATTTTCTGATTTTTGCAGTCATTACATGAAAGTAAATCTTACATTTTTGTCGGGCAGTTGTAGCAATATGTATATACAAATACAAAATGATTGATATGACAGATGAATGCAACCCAGTCTACATCAAGTTTAGTTGGTTTCTTGGCAGCTACTGTTGGACTTACAGTATTTTTAGGATTTTTTTTTAATGTGATGAAGCTATTAAAATCCACATAGAAACGATGTTTCATTGGTTTCCAGCCAACCATGAATACAACAGAACCCAATATATATGATGACCTTTTCGAAGCCAGCTGGAAGTCACTCCTCCAGTCTCTGAACTATTGCAGCGTCTACTGAAGTATTATACTGGTTAGCTAAAGATATAATACAAGTACTGCTTGAAAAGTGCAGGTAAGAAGCTTGGCACAAGGTTAGTTTTGTGTTTTTGAAAGAAATACTGTAAGTTACACATGTAAACAAAGACACTATCCCCGACCTATTAGCTGAAAGCCTTCTCCCAAAAGTGGAGAGAGGCTTTTTGAAAAATAGAACACACCTGTACACAAAAAAAGAAGCAAATATATAGAAAATACATTTACACGTGTATAATATACAGTAAGTTTCATAACCCTCTGACTGGTAAGATAACACTCTTCATTCAAAAAAATATATGTTATGTCAAAGAAGCGACACAGCCCGACCGCGTGTGTGAGGCTGAACTGGTATATGGGTCATTCATGAGTGTTGTGTTTTTTTGTTTTTTTTAATGTTGTGAATGGGCCAAAAGCAGGAGTTTTGCACCACAGTGTTTAATCCCCAAAGCCATCCGGACCACCTCATATTACAAGATACTGATCTCACCGGGACAGCCTCTGCTTTACTGTAAGCGAACTGGCAGAGAGCTCCACACCCGCTGCTTTAAATCTGTACATATTGCTGTCTGCAGCCATTTACAATTACAGAAGTGTATTTGTGCTTTGTACAAAAAGATAAAGACGACTTCCTGGAAAGCTTCGCAGCACAAAGGTATAATCTGCCTTTTTTTTTTGGAGCTCGATATTATAAAACGATTGGTGCTATGAAGCTCTCAGGAGAGATTTACAGTCCTTTCTCACTGTGGAGTTCCCTCACCTTGACTTCAGAGATAGTTTAAACCAATTTGGCAGCAGCTGATTGGCTTGTCTTAATCCTCTTATTTCAAACTAAACACTGGGGGACAAAATATAGGTCCTTTTTTTTCATAATTCTGTTTTATCATGTTTTTTTCAGCTCTTTGTGCAGCATCCTGGCTGTGATATGCTAGAAATATTGTCCTTCATTACCGAGTGTCTGGAGAGAGCTAACCCCTGCAACATATTCCTCCACCTAAGATCATTTAGGACTCCCCATTGTAATTTCATCTTCAGTAGCAGCTGAAAAAAAAATTGAATATAATTTCATGTTCTTCTTGAGTTTGCGCCACTAATTCAGAGCTTACAGTTTCCAAAATAATTTGTCCAAAAGCGGTTAAGTTGGGCGGGGATATTCAATTACTATCAGCTGAAGGGATTCATTTTTCAATCTCTTTGCTATTTATGCAAATTACCGCATGAATTATTAGAAGCTAGAAGTAAAAAAAAAAAATCTGTTCCACCCTTTATCGCTGCCGCTCAGATCTAAATCACAACCAAACTTGCTGAGACCAATATGAACCAGGCAGACCTGAGACAGTATGGACGTCCTGTCCGGCTCACTGTGGTCCGTCCACATTCCGATTTACCAGTACAATAATCTGCTGCTGTGGGATTTGTTGAAGTCATAACCCTGCACCACAGAAGCCTTTTGTGTGTGTGTTATTTCCATTTACTCTTACATAACAGTTGAGGTGGGCATTGAATGGTGTTAATAATCTCAGCTCGGGTGGGAGTATTTCATTAACAGTGGTCCCAGGTGCTCCACTGTTAGGGCTGTGGCAGACTGTGTAAAAAAATAGACATAACTATTATTATTATTTTTTTCTAAATGGGATTCATAGAAATGATGTTTTAAAACCAAATCTTTTTCCTTCTTCTTTTGTTTGCCCCATGGTCGCTCTGGTAGAATGTTACTTTTATAAATATCTCTTTTTCAACACATTTCTTAAACTATTAAAACATATTCAAATACATTTGTATTATTTTTTTTCACATTTCTTTAAAAAAGAAAAAAAGACCAAAAAAAACAATGTAATTGGAGTTGATACAGGGTTAATATAGCGCTCTTCGTTCAGTCCATCTTGTTGCTGAAACTTCCTTCTATCCAGGTTTGTGGCACATAGTGGCATTATTGGCACATTGTTTCAGAAATATCAGTTCATATCCACCCAAAAAGCACCTCCTTGGGTTCCATCATATTTTTTTTTCCTGATTTCCACCTCCTCGTTCCATACATCCTGTAAATATTATCTAATAGTATATAATCTATATCTAAATGACTGTAGGTTCCTGGAAATATGGAGTGGCAGGCAGCATTGGTGGCTGCTCTGCTTGTCATCATCTAGAAAAATAAATATCTTCACCGGTGTCCAAAGAGTGATCACACTATTTTACAAAAGAAGCTGTTTTGTGTGTTTTTTTCCAAGCTGGATCCTGCGGAGATAAAGATAACAAACAATCACAATTAGCCCTTATTAAGAGGCCAGCAGAAAAAAAAAGAAACAAACAACACACATAGGGGCTTTTAATGCTAACCTACTTTCTGCTCATTGAAATATTGTGCAATATGCCCTGAAAAAACAGTAATCTGGTGCTGATGAAAGGCCGAATCTGCATTGTTAAGGCAGATTTTCCATAACATACTGTATACTTAAGCCATAGAAATACATTAGGTTTGCAGAGATAATAAAGGGATCTTATAGGGGTGTTCTGGTTGTGTAGAGCCGAGCTGACTGAGACTAATGTGTGTCCAGACAACAGAGAGGGCCCTGTCCTCTCACTATACATTACCTGCGGGCAATCTATTCCTTTTTAAAATCTGGGTCAATAGCAAACGTTACACCTCCCTGCGGGCTTCCAGCAACACTGACGGAGGCCGGAGCATGTGTTTATAACATTCACGCTTTGAATTTCAAATGCAACGCCGCCGTTCTGGCATATATTATATTACTATTATTATGTTATGTTCAAAACCATACACTTTTGGGGCAAAGAATGAGAGTGGGAGAACATAAATATTAATGAAAATGTTTCAGTTATAACAACAAGAAATAATGAACAGTTTATTAATACTGTTATTGATCTCAACTGAAGACCTGTGTTCTGTTACTGTGTTAAACTTTCACTAAAACAGAGCATAAGCATGTCACACACACAAAAAACAAACATATGCCAAGTTCCCCTCTATTCCCAAAGTGGGGCAGCATCACCACGGGGATGGTGGTGGCTAAGAAGACTCACAGGGTTAGAGGGGTGAGGGGTGAGGGGAGAGAGGGGGTCGTTAAGCGCAGAATAGCACAGTACCCACCAGAGCGTGAATTCAGGAAGTCTTTTCCACCCACGGAACATGAACACTTCAGCTCGTCAACACGAGATCTCGAACCACTTCTCCGACACAAAGGCCACAGGAATCAGCTGTCTTTCGGTGGGGGAGGGCCTGTCGATGAAGAACAGATGAAGTCAGCTCATGTGATAAACGGCATGCAAACATATTTATATCACACACAGTAACATTAGATATCAGGACTAAGTGTGAGGGTGTACTTCATCATGCAATATGTCCTTAAAAGACCTCGGCAACAGAAGCCTCCACCTGGTTTAACCCATAATTCTCTTGCTAAACATAAAAAATATGAAAACAAAAACGCATCCGTCCTTCCATCACACACTCAGACACATCACACCAGATGAATTCTGCTTCCTCCTTGCTGGCATATAATGAATCTGTTACAGGGCTTTGGACACATTTAGTAAGTGTGACCATCTTTGCAGCTTAGATGACTGTTAGTTTAATCAGACGGTAAACACAGTCAAAACTCTACCGGCCTATTGTGGCGGCACACATAGAACGGCTGGATGAGTTCTCATTTTCATTTTTTACTTCTGCCTCTTTTTTTGTTTTGTTTTGGGTTTTTTTTTGGCATGAAAGCAGCACAGATTTCCTGGGTTAATAAACATGGCATGCATCGATATCACGGCTCAGTTTGTGTGCCATTTGAAAAAATACTGTCAGAAAAACGACACTGTAAAGTCATCCTCTTGCCCTGCGTCTACAAAGTGACTCATCACACACACAAATGTAAAAAATCAGCGGAACATTTAGATTTGTGTGTGAGTGTGTGTGTGCAGCTTGAGCAAGCCGAGACGCTCCCCGTTCAGCCGGGTGTGAGGCAGATGGATGAGGAGTGAGGCCATGGACAACAGTGTTTGTATGTGTAGATTTGCTCACATAAATCTCTGACTCTGTCTCAGAGTAACGACGCCAGAGAAGAAGAAGAAATCTCTGCATTTTGTTAACTTCTTACGCTCAATGTGTGAGTTATTAAAATGGATTCGAAGACAGGCATTGATTTCTTTACCTAATATAAATTGATTTTCATCACATTAAATTATTAGACTCCAAATTTAATGAAAGGATTGATCGATGCTCGCTCAGCGCACCTGTTTCCATTGTAAGCGGTCTTGTAGACAGGCGTCTGCTGAATCATCTCGTCGGTGTAGATGGGCACGGCAGTCCTAACGCACTCGTGCGAGCACTGCAGGCTGTCATTGTAGGCAGTGAATATGTCCACCTTGCTTGGCACCCGGGCCGGGGTGAAGTCCGTCAGGTTTTGGCAGCTTTCTTCTTGCTGGTGGATCTTGCGCTGATGGCTATTGTGGCGACCATTTCCAGACTGTGCACAGCTACAAAAACACGCACCAAAGACAAGAAGCAAACATAAAATCATACCTTGTGCAAACCTATAAGAGAGGGACACACACCCCTCCGAGCGTGGTAAAGGAATCTTTCCTACCAGTTTTTAAGGACGAGTGTTGTGATCAAGGCTGCGATAACCATAATGAGAGACACAGTGATTGTGATTATCTGGTGAACTGCCAAACCTGCAAAAAAAAAGACAGAAATAAACATGAGAGCAATGCACTTCACTTTTTTCACTGCACACATAGCTTCTGACAACCCTTTCACTTCACTAAGTATTGATGACAGTGTCATCTGAAAGTATTTATAATTTAAGGATGATATGAATTATTCCATTACAGTACAGTCACCTGTGATGGATAAGAGACTCCAAGTTTTCTCAAAAGTATCTACCTTAGAGAACATTCTCCCACCAGGGTTTCTTCACACTAAGAACTGCAGGTGTGTTTTTTTTCACCTTTACTCACCTCAGAGTTTCTCTGTAGTTTTTTTATCTGCAGGCTTTTATTTAAATAAGTGCAAATTATTTGATACAGCATTTCAAATAAAATATTTGATCAAAAGCTCATGCTGTGCAGCTAGTCTGAGCTCTTTGAAGATGGATGGCACGATAATGTAAGATGAATCCGCACACACACCAGCATTACAACTTGTTAGATGAATACAAAACTATAATATAACTATAATATTTAGATTGTTAAGAAGACAAATATCATGTGACAAACCTACATTACAAGAGTGGGGTGTTCACAAAACCTATCAATAAGGGTGTAAGTGGGCTAACTGAGCAGCTAAAAACAACGCAAATTCAAATTCAATGATAACCTGAAAGAAATCATTGACAGGCTCTCCGTGTGAAAGAAACCATCCTGACAGAAATACACGCTTTGTAAGAAGGTGCGGCGACAAGGAGGATGGACATGGTTGAGTAAGCAAAGAATGACACTCAGGTGCAATCTGAGATAATTTGCATGTGAGTATATTAATAGCATTTAAATTATTTTGCTATGTTCTTTATGCATGGATTTTATCACTTAACATGTGAATGAACAAGGAAAAGCTTGTCTTAACTGCTTTCTCAGGGGGAAATATTCAATATTAATATTCAATAATTCAATATGAATTCACTTTCATAAATTTAATGTCTTCTTTGGCAAAGGCATTCTGATGATAGGATCAAAACATTGAAGACTATATTATTAATATTCATCAGGCAGCAACTTTGAGGGCTGACAAATGAAGCCTGTGAAGAACTATGAAAATCTGCAGTTCCCCCTGCAGCCCCTGGGGGCTGGCTCCAAAAGTGAGTCCATACCCACATACTGTACCTCCATGTTAAATTATTTAACTTTACAGCAAAATTAAACAGAGTTTACAGACTGGTACGAAGCACTTTGGGTGTCTATTGATCATTTTAACCTAATGTTTAACTTATACATATTTAACTAAGACTTAATTATGGGTGTTTTGTGTGAAAAGCAGATCCAGTTTAGAATGTGAGCCTTCTGCCTCTGTGACTGCCCATCAGCTCAGGTCGACTTGTGCTCCACACCTTTTTGCCTACATATGGATTAACTGGGAGTTAAGGGGGACTGCAGTGCTGCCAACATAGCAAACAGCTCCTTAGAAAACTTTGGAACTTGATATAAAGTCTACAATATGCAGTCCTCTTAAAGCTTTGTTGTCCCACAGGATTAATAATCTGTCATGCTACACTTTGTCCTCAGCTATATGCTAACTATCTCTGCCTGTGCCAATGTACTGTTACTGTATATCCTGGGTAGGCTCCACTCAGCCTTCAAACAGTCTGAACCACAGTACACACATCTGCTGCCACTACTTCACCGCTCTTCTTGTAACTCTCTTTTTTTATAATAATAAATAATAATAATCATGATTTCACCCATGAAAGTTAGTTTGGCTGGAAAAAAAAACTTTTACAGTATGAACCCTCAGTGGTCAATACAGAGAGAAATGATGCTCACTCACTTGTTGTGGGATTGTAAATCCCACCAAACACTGTGTCTTTTTATAAGGACACAAAATTCTGCTGTTATTCAGCTTTTTGTTTATGCATCATCTCAACCAGCCTACAGATATGAGTGTCTCCTCTGTTTGCCCCCCTTTTTGCCTCCAATGACTGATAGAAAAGCAGTGTTCTTATTTAAACTCTTAAGACCCCTGTGTGTGCTGATCTCTCACTGTTGCCTGAGGACAGTAATCCACAAACAAAAGTGAGCAGTGCACGTCTAAAGTGAGGATTAGTGCAAGCCTACTGCCTTTTACTGTAAGGTTAGTGTGTGTGAGAGTGTGTGTGTGTGGGTGAGTGATAGAGCGTGAGAGCGACTAGGACACAATGACACACTGCAGCAGGTGACGTGCTGCAGGAGGACAAAAAAAAAACGTCATGATGAAAATGCCCACGTGGGTCTTCTACATCTCACCTCTCCATCAGGCAGCTGCCTAGCTGCTGATCCAAGCCAATTTGTCTTGAGGAAAACACTAAAAAAAGGAGTGCTGTCCGGTCATTCTGGGAAAGCACACAGCCTCTCCTGTGCTTTCACAGCCTCCTCTTAGATAATAAACTTCTGTGGTCAGGACTGTATGCAGAAGGCCAACCAGGTCAGCCTTGGATTAATGATATCTCCGGCTGGCTCAGGGAAGCCTTTACCTTCCCGCTGCAATCACAGTCCCTCGCCATGGCAAAGGCACATTAACTTATCTGGTCAAGTCATTTGCATTTCCCTCGTGTGCCCTCTGTATCCTCCATCTCCTCCCCTGCCTGTCTCAGGCTGACGTAGAAGCTGTTAAGTTGAAAGTGTTCACTTATAAATTAACATCTGGACTAGTTTGGGCATAACAGAGCTCTGCCCCTGACCTTAATCAATAGCTAAAGCGTCTACTGATAGTTGTTTCATTGCACATTGATGTTGGACAGAGTGGATTTTCCAGTCAATAGATTTGTAATCTAAAGTGCAATTAAGCATTTCATCAATAAAAATCCATTTAGTAATGAGGAAATGGGAGTAGATCTACATGAGCATACACTGCAATATAATAGATATTTAATTCCATATGTACTTACATGACCTAGGTGCACCATATTTCCCATTGGCCTCTCAACTGCTCTGTATATTGATATTTGCGTCTGATTCTGACTCTGATGGCTGGTGTTTGTCTCTTCTTATCCTGAGAGAGCTACAGGTCGATCAAACAACTTGGCTGTTTGTGGGGGCATCTCATTGGTCCTCTAACCTCCTGTATACTAAAGGCCAAACATTAACCATTTAAGGATAAAAGTCAGCCAGACTCTAAAATTGGTTGTATGGCTCAAAAAAGGGTCACAGAAATTGCAAATCTGAACCAGCTCGGTATCATTGTTGTGCTGTTGGTAGCATATGTTAATATGTTTTTCTATCTCCATGCTTCTTTTACCCTAAGTTCTGTAATTAGAGTTATACAATACTACCTAACATCTGGACAGGAAAGTGCTGGATGTGAACATCATGATACCGAAAACAAACAGGAGAAGATACCCAATGCCAACAGGGTGAAACAACCAGAAACAGGCATAGCATGAACACAATAGCAGCAGTGTTTTGTCACCAATTCCACCGATAATGTGTGAAAACACATAAAACACATTTTATATTAGACTGTTAACACGTACACTGTCCCAGTTTGTTACAGTGATGTTTAGTCTCATATCGAATGCCTCTAACCAGCTGTTTTTTGAGTAGCAACAAGCTAAGAAGGCAACAAGCCAAGCGCATCCTGGGTGTTTGAACTTTGGTCACAGAGTGTGATTAATGGGTTAGCAAGGCCTGTTGATCCTAAAGCCAGGGTCACATGGCTCTCTTTCAACTTGACTACATCACCACAGTAAATTATGCTGCAAACTTTAAAAGGTTGAGTTCAGAGTTCCAGCCAAATGGGTGCTGCTCTTTCACCGATCAGATGCTTTCAAACCTCATCAGCATTCACTGCCAGTCTATTCGTCCATTTTATCAACCTGCTTTGTTCAGTATAGGGATCATGAGGTGACTGGAACCTATCCCAGCTGTTGAAGGGCTAAAGACTGGGTACACCCTGGACAGGTCCCCAGTCCATCACAGACAGACAACTAACCACTCACACCCATGACCAATTTAGAGTCCCCAGTTAACCTAACATGCACTTCTCTGGTAGGTGGAAGCTGGAGTACCCTGAGTAAACCCACGCAGGCATGTGGGGAATGTACAGATGACACACATAGAAAATCTGACCTTCTTGCTGTGAGGTGCCAGCGCTAACCACTGTACAACTGTGCTGCCTCAATCCATCGCACCTAAATGAAGCTGAAATGTACCACGCTTCTCTGTGAGATCATTAGATTGCCTTCTAACATTTTAAGCATATTTAAAGAGGAAAAAACAATCGAAAATGGAAAAATAATATAATCATATTATATCACATAAAGTGAGTTCATGAGTTTAATGTTTTTTATCTGCTACATCAGTTTAAACAGGCATTACCCACTGAATCATAAATATTAATTAACACATGATCAATATTACATTAGTTTAATTTGCCAGAATGTCTCTATGATCTCCTTTGCTGAATCAGTGTTGCTTTTTTAAGATGAATGACAAATATTTTTTATAATTTTATTAGTAATTTAATTAGTCACTTTAAAGTGGTGAATCTGACGTCTGTATACACCTGCCCATCAACATATTTATACAAGAAGCCTCTGATCGGCTCATCTGGTAAACACAAGTAGTTCAGTGATGCTGTGTTACAAATGAATAGTCACTTCAGGCTGCCCCATTTGGAGCCCACATACGCATAATACCCCAGTAGAGCTTTTTATTGAAACAAGTGAACCCACAAACGTGAGGTCCTGCAACACAAACACAACATTAAGGCCATTATAAGTTAATTTTCAGGGCAGTGCGTTTAAGGGTGCAGGGATAATAGAGCGGATAATGACATGGATGACAAATCTGAGTGCAGAGGCCAGTTCTATTTTCATCCAGAGCTGCCAGTTGGAGGGAGGGAAATTTGGCCTGGCTATCTAAAACTCATTGTGTCCTGGCAGTCAGGTTGAAAAATCACCTTTGGCAGTCACCTTGCTTTAGAGATACGTTGTTAGGTTTTGTTTGGTCAAATCACTGCCAAACAAAGAATGGCTGAAAAAAAGAGAGAGAGGAAAAAGAGGAAGGATCAGAGAGTGATGACAGAAAGTGGCGGACGGCTAGTTTGTGACCTCTGTGGCAGCAGGATTTGAGCCCTCATAAGCGCTCCCAGCAAGGAATAAATGAGACTTTTCGCCTTCTTGAACATCACAGTTTAATGAACATGTCTACAGAAAGCAGCAGTTAAATGAAAGCAGCAGCTTAGATGCATTTTTGCACATGATTTGATAGATAACATGACCATATTAGCTATGTATGTTTTGGCTTAATGTTCATTATTATTGATCTATAAAGGGAAAGGCAGTAACGCCTAAAGGTGTTTGTGGTGACCAAAGCATTGCAAGCAGAAGAAGGAATATTGGAATTATAGTCTGCTCAATGTATCAATTTAGAAACTTTTCTAAACCTAACCATGAGATTTAATAGTCTAAATCTCACAGTCACTAAACTGCTGCAAGAAAGGAAAGTAAACAGTGTGATATAATATCTAAACGTCTGAATTAAATGCTCCAGAATTTGTCTTTCCTTTCTAGTCAAGCAATAACGTGACAGCACATTTTCACCAAGTCTAACCTGCCATCATGGATGAAGGTTCAGTCCAATTCATCCAATCATTTATTAAGTTTAAACAGTAGTCAAAAAGAGCCGATCATTTGACACAAACCTCAGCCTCAGCGACTTCACCGGTCTGGTGACTGAAAAAAGTCACGTTCAAAACAGGATTCAAGCTAAACGCTAGCTGGCTCTCCGAGCTTTAAGGAGTGTGGGACAATGTAATTCAATTTCTCCAAACGGCTGATAATGTTGATATGAGCAACTTTTTGGGAGGATATTTTGATTGAACATTGATTACCGGCACAGGAGAACCTGAGGCAAGCATCCATTAAGCTCATTTAAATGGCAGTTTTTAACCATCCAGAATTGTCTTTCTGCAGGTGGTGAATTATGCAGCATTGAGTATGAAGGCTGCACAGGTGATGATAAAAATCACTGTGTAATTACTGTGCATGTATGTATGTATGTATGAGTGTGTGTGTGTGTGTGTGTGCATGCTGGGTTGTCTGTATGCCACAGCCATTATCTGCAAAAGCCATTTAGAGCTAATGGTAGGTACGCCCATGCAGCGCTCACTTAAAAGCTCTTGAAAAACGTGGGAAAGGCCCCTTGTTTGTAAAACCAGATTTGCAGCTTATAGAGGTTGAGTCAAATCACTCCCCCAAAACCACACAGTGCATTCTGTACGGGCATATTCAATAGATGCTAATATTCTGCGTCTCCTCCTTCCTCCTCCACCTGAGCAGGAGAGGCTGGGAGAAGACTTCCGTCAAAGGTTGCCCGCTGATTGTCAGGAATTGCCAATTAACGTTGGTGTCAAAGTGTCAATCTGGGCTGATTTCCACTGAGTCGCCAGGCAATCTAAAACACTTATTGAAGGGGGGCTGAGCCGGAGCAGGACAGCGAGGGGAGCTGAAGAGGGAGAGATCAGAAACAATTACTTCACATGCCTTTCTCTCAGTGTCAAAGGCATTGCTGCATAATGCAGCCGCTAATGCTAACATGGCCAAAAAAAAGGGGGGGGGGGCAGCCAAGGCTATATTACTTCAATGATGGCCTCTTATTACAGGGAGATAGACTCATCCTGTGTGTATTAGAAACAGCGAGAAACGCCGCTCATTCCACAGCAGACAAATACAAAAAAATGACGGCAATTTCCAGGTGGGTGGAAAGTGGCACTGCTACTAAAGCAGCTTCAAACAAACCAGCCTGAAATCTGTGTACTGTCATGCTGGTGACAGGATGTATTTTTTCCTTTTTTTTTTCTTTTTTATACCAAACAAAAGCTTAGCTGTATTGTTTAGATGGCTCTGTGCACCTGCAGTGTTTCTGTGTCCAAGTCCTGTCAGACAACAAAAATAAAAACAACTGCCATATAAAAAAAAAATCTGCCTTTCTGATTGACAGCATGATCTGCTGTATCCAAAATCATGTCTCAGTCAACATCTGTGTACTTCTCTTGCTTGAGGCAGATGTGTCAAGCCATGGAGAACAGAAAGTAAAACAGCATCTGCTCAGTCGAGCCCCTTCATCTCCTCTTGGATGAGTTTTCAGTAAATCAGGGACAGGGGAGGTGCGGTGGGGGTGGTGGTGGAGGGTGGAGGGTGTAGGGGGGCTAAGGGCTGGTGTTGACTTTACACGGCTGTCACCGGGCATCAGTATTTAAGTCCAGATTTAATGCTGGGGAAAAAAGAAGATTCATTTTTACCTACTTTATCAAGAGTCAACACACAGAGAGTAATGGCAGTTTTATTGGATTGCCATGGTAACTGTTGGTAAAAGTGCTTTCTCTCCGTCTCTCTCTCTCTGTGTGTGTCTCTTGCTGCTGAAGAGGCTGTACTTGCACGCCTCTACAGGTCCAATGCGGGTCAACGTGCTGCGCTACAGTGTTCACTGAGCAAGCTTTCTTTAAAAATAGATTTATGAAACACTTAACATACATTTTACATGCACTGGCTGTGCTCTGCAGTGCCCGATATATTTATTTATTTACTCCATTCATTTAACCCTCCAATCCTCCCTTCATAAGCTTTTTAACTGGATGTGAATTGTTGCCAGATGGATCTGTTAAATTTCAGCCTGCGCTAAATGCCGCTCAAACCGTCACCACACACACACACCACAGTGTGAAAAGGGGATCACATTGTGGTTTTTTGACACAGACCTGTAACATTTAACCTCAGATTATCTATCAAGGCCCAAGTTATGAAGAATGGCTTTGTAGAGTAGAGCCTAAATCATCTCATATCCATACAGGAGCTGACAGCTGTACTTGTAACGTCCTCCTGCTCCTCCTGTCTCACCTGTGTGATGACCGGAGTGCAGGATCAACAGGAGACGTATACCAAGAGCAGCAGCCTCCACAATGTCCAAACTGCCTATCAATGCAATTGCCAAATAATGCTGCTAATCATTAAACATGAAAAGATGTGCTGACAGTTGACATGAAAGTATTTAAATTAGGCAGAAAGCCTTTTGACAGCAACAGAAAGAGCTGCCCCTTTTGTTGTCCGGCTCTACGCACCAACAGCGTGTGGGAGTAAAGTCAGTGCGGCTCTGACGAGCTGCGGCAAGCTGTCATGTACTTTCCCTGTGTCACTACGTGGCTGCATTCACACCAAACCAAACTGGTTGGCAAAATGTCACAATGACTACAAAGACTATTGAAACGAGCATCATCTCCGTCCCACGGCGGGCGTGCAGATACAAAGTTCATGGTTCACTTCTGCACACGGAGGCGGACGGAGAAATGAGGTCATGTTGACTTGTCAGCTTAAATACATCAGTGTGAAACTGCTAATGTCCATTATACACCATGTCCTCACCAGGAACAAAGCACTAGAAGGGGGGAATTTATAAGGTGATTCAATTTAGCTTGCTTTTACGCAGACATATGCCATTCTGTGGTTGTGGGGTGTGTGTCAGAGCAGGAGTTGTCAGAAAGGAGGGAAAAAAATGCAGAAAGGTTGTTGTAGATGGGAGAATTTGTGCATTCATGGACTTCCTGCTTGTGTTCCTGCTTGCTCATCTTCTTTATACGTGTTAGACTTTACAAAGTACGACAAAGTGGGATCACTTTTGTGGAATTGTATACTCTCAAAAACGCAACACACCTTCCTTTTTTAACAAATACAGGCGGCACACTTGACGACCAATCTACTTGGCTTTCCATCTGAATTAAGATCATCTGTTTTTATTCAAGCAGAAAACAACATACATACAGAATTTTTTTTTTTTGCACTGTAAAAGCAAAGGCCTGTCATGATATGACATAACGAGTGGAGACGTTTCATTTAAGAAGGGAAACTTTGACGTTTCCAACGCACTCTGGAGCTCGCATTTCTAATTACAGGTGCAACAGATATTCATTATCACTTGAAGCACTTATTGATCTTACTCAAGCACAGCCGAGCTAAAGTGTACGATTCAGGTGGACGCTGACAGCATCTTACAGTACGTGGTGGTTTGGAATCCCCCACCCGTCCCCGCTGATGTTTTCATACTTATGACGGTGACGAAGGCATCGCGATGCACACATACTTTAAGAGTGCTGAGGCAAATTAGAGTCATGGCTTGCTGGTTGCCTACAATATCCATGACTCATAGTGAATTACTCCATGCATGGCATCCACTGTAATCTCAGTTACAGAGGGCATAAATAGCAGTGATATAAATATTTTTATTAGGCTGCATAGCTTAAAGGAAAGCTAATATTTTACCCACAACAACGGACAAGCAACAGGTAGAGAGATGAAAGAATGATACTGATTTATTGATAACTAAATTGACTGAAAATAAATACACAATCAAACCACCTGTCAGTCTACATTAGTCCTGCCATTGATGTCACAGTGCTTGGTGTTTTGCTCTAAACAGCTAATTAAAAATGTTAAGCGTACAACAGTGGCTGGTAGGTAGTAAAAATGGCAGGCTCTATAGATTTGCCAATGATGGTTGACTTTTTGGAGTGCCTTGCAGTTTTGAATGCATGTTGTAGTAGCCGGATGTCAAACGCTATCTCAATGTATATCTCGTGCTTTAGAGAGAGAACAATCATAAATAATGCATCCGCTGTATCTGCAGCAGTTATGCATTTTTCAGGTTAATACATCACAGCTGTCATGTAAACTTTCAGACTTTGAAGCACCAAGAAGCTGTTCACTGTCTGACAAAGTCAACTCAGCTGCCCATTGATCCACTCATATCTAAATTAGGCTTGTTGAAAGGAGCTTTTTATATGTATATATATATATATATATATATATATATATATATATATATACACTAATTTCAGTCAAACGTTAGGAGCATTATGATATTTACAAACCAAGATAGTAAGTACGTAACTACATTGTAGCTGTAAAGAAATCTGATTATTGTTTAGTGTTTTCATTACTCAAATTAAGAAAAGTCTTTCGAATAAATGCTGTCAAGTGAGCATTTTACATTTTAGGTTTATTTACTTCCTGTTCTGTCAAACAGAAACTACAATACATACTAAATACTAAAAGTCAGAGGACACCATGTCCATCTTTAGCTTCCTGCTGGCATGTTTTTGGTTGTAAGGGTGGGAAGTTCTAATGCTGCGGTCCTCCAGATCTGCAACTTATTAATTAATGTAATTTTTTGCATTACTGATTGATCATCTATGGTTAATCAATCAATGTGTCCTTACATTTTATGGACAATCCAGTTGAAAATGTCAATTATTTGTTTGCAACTTTAGAGGATATAATGAGGATTTAGATGTTTGTCAGGTTTCTCTTTCAACATAGCATAAATTTTTTTTTCCATTTTGTTGGGGAAGAAAAATGAATATGAATACAGGCACATACAGGGGCTGGCTGTCTACATACTTTTGTCCATTTAACATACCCTGGCTAAAGATGGACAGTGGAAGGTTTCATTTCAGAAAGACACATCTGTTGAAGTCGAGTGTTGTGCTTGATGAATACAATAAGAATGCTGAGGGTAACTGGGCAGATAAAAGCTGATATTCATTTAACATAGTGGAAAGATAATAGTGTAGAATATGCTCTTGAGAGGGAACATAGTGTCAAGAATACATACTTTATATGAAGGTGAGCGGCTAAGCAAAAGAAATTGCTTCTGAAAAAAGTGACAATAAGAAATACGCCTTTCAAGCTGTTAAGTTTGAAGGCTATGGTGGTTATACTTGAATCTGTGTTCAGAGTTATATAGTTATTTACATTTAAAAGCTACTTATCAGGTTTAATACATTAATTCTCAATACAATCTGATATCTAGCTTTGATGGGAAGCAGCAATTTAATTATATTATTTGTTTAATTAACAAGTTATATAGAACCATCATACATACTGTATATCTGTATCTGTAATATGTAATTGCTGAGTGGACTGTATATCAGTGCACAGCATGTGAATCAGCAGCACTGCCCTCCCTTTCCATCCCCTCTACTATTCAACTGAATGTCTGCTGTAATAATAAGACAGAGGCAGCATCTAGACAAATTGCTACATGCTCTTATTATCACCTTCCTCTGATTAATACCATCAGTTTAAAGTGCAGTTTGCATTCATCAGCCTAAGACTGAATGAATCCATAAACATCCTGTAAGACAAAGCAGGAGACATCAGATACGATGACGAAGCCAGGCACAGCTACAGTTTCATTTCATCAGATCCTATGCTGTTATGTTGGTAATTATATCTTGTCCTAAGGCTAATGTGAGGCAGACATGGGTTAATGCATTGTGAAGGCAAAGCAAAGTTTTTTTTTGCAGTGCCCCGGCTGTGCTTTGAAACACGACTCTATTCATCAGCTCTGATGAGACACAGTCTGCTTATTGATACGCTGATGTGCAGTCAGTCGGAAAAAAAAAAAAAAAATCTAACTTTCTCTCCTTATCAGCTTTCAGTTAGCAGCGGTGACTGATTTCCTCCAGGATACAATATCAAGCCATCATTTGAAACACAGGTGGTCTCATGCTCACCTCCCAATTAGGAGAAAATGAATGAGATCACAACGCAGTTGACAAGACAATTAGATGCTGCCACCGCCATTCACTTACATACAATTCAGACACAGTAGTACAACATATATTTATGCCGCCGATATAAACAAGCTATTTTTATCAGTATCTTACTTCCTGTGGTTACTTTATAGTGGGCATTAAAAGGAAAGAACGACATACATTTTTACATTCCTCCACCAGTGTTAGTGAGAAGTGACCAAGGACATTTGATCACCCTTACTGTAATGACACTTTTTATTATTGTCCATAATGGGGAAAATGTCAATTAGCGCAGCTCTTGTTCATCAGTTGTTAAACGTGACTTATGTTTTATGGCTGCTTGTACGGCCCATTTAAAAAGCCATCTTCCTCATAGACGTAATGAAATGGTAAATCTAATAGGCCTAGCAGAGAGCTTTGTGAGTCCACAGCAGAGAGGGGGGGCGCCTATAAAAAAATCACATATATCCATGTACAGTGCTACAGTGTGATCAAGGGCACAGAACTGCATGTGCATCAGGGGATGTTTCGGGCAAAGCTGGATCTATAGAAGGTGGGTCCATAAAAGTCAGCTTTTGGATGAATTATGGTTGTTTGGTTTGGTTACTACTACTACCGTAGAATGTAAACACGTACATGTGAAGGGTGTGTACATTATTAGTAACTCCCTGTAAGTGTGTCAAAATAACAGCTTTGTATTACATTCAATATTATGATCTATAGTGTCATACTGTGCAGTGATCTGGTCATTATAGCAACATTTAACCATTTGCAATCCCCACATTTCTGTGCATTTACAGTCCACCAGGAGTGAGTATTCAACATGGCCATGTAACAAATGTTAATACCACAGCTCTAAATACACAACAGAGTTCGGCTTCATTTATCTATTTGTTTTCGTTTTAGAATTAGGTTCATATTCATTGTTTAAACTGACAACTTGAGGAAAAGATATTAGCTTTGTGTTCAAATTCAAATTCACTGCCTACGAGAAGTAGCCCCACTGAAAGCATTTGGTGATGTGGACAAATGCAGCCCTTACACAATATTCTATTAGATTAGGTTAAAGTAAAAAATGCTGCAAAGAGCTTCATCACTGTGCAACATTTTCATACACCTGAAATCATCTACAGTGCATTAATAAGCGTGTGACTCCTCATCAGCCTCCCACAGTTCCCACTGACCTTAGATACCTCATTACATCACAATATGTAGTCATCCAAACTGTTTCACTGTGTAAATGTGTTGGTAAAAAGACAACTGACAGTGGAAAATCATGTTCTGTATGTGTTCTATTTGTCTTACCTGGTGTCTCCCCATATGGCTTTGGTGGTTTGACAGTCTCCATGTTGCTGTTAGGTTGCTTGGTGGTGCTCTTGGCCTCTGTTGTGGTCACCATAGTGAACGTCCTTTGGGAGGGCCTGGTTGTAGTGCTAGTGGTTGTGGCCACTGTGGTAGTGGAGGCCCTGGTGGACAGCGTCACATTGAGATCCGGTTTGCCATCCTCATCTATGCTGTCGGTCCCTGTGGGTCCCCAGTCAATAAATCCAGCCACCGTGGTAGTCCGGCCCTCCTGAGACTTGTCATAGCTGTCCCATTTGAGCTGCCTCCTTGCTCTAATTAACAACCTCCCGCTTGATAAAGCCACCGGTGCCTCTGCTATTACAGCCAAAGGATCGCTTGTCTCCATTTGCGAGTATCTCGACCGGCACTCCTTACACGCCGCTTGTCCTTTATGTGCAGGCTTTCGATGCTTTTGGCCTTTGACTTGGGGTGGCGGGACGGGACTGAGGAGCCGGCGGGCCAACGGGCTCACCGTTCTCCAGTGTAGTTTGTTGGGTGTGTCCCAAAGGGGCTGCAAGCGAGGCCGTGAGCGAGGCACCGATTTTGGAGTGAGTTTGACCCCCACACCCTGACTGAGGGGGCTGCACACAGAGAAGTCCAGGGTGAGGTGAGTCATGGCCAGCAGGATCCACACCCGGTGCCCCACACAGCTGCCCGGCCTGAAAGCAGACGGACTGCAGGGGAAAGAAAGAGAAACTGTTTTAGTTCAGTTATTGTTTACCCCTTAGGGATGCAAAAACTAAATTGATGAAGTTGACGGGAGAAGTTAAGGAATGATCTCTGACCAAGAAGTAAAAAAAAAAAACATTCAAAAAAAGCACCTGATGCACTTTTTTTTCAAACTGATTGTTTTTTTACTGTTGCAGATTTAGTACAAGTACATTGAGCCAATAATTAGCATTATTTCATTGATTTAACTATTTTTCAATGAACAGCAGAGCTAGTTGAACACAATACATATTTTTGATTGACATATTCATTGTTATTGCCTTTCTTGTTATTTAGCCTCCGGCTAAAGCAAGCTTGAGCTAAATTTAAACAGCTTCATAAGAACTGTTAATTATTGTGTGATTCATAATCACATTAGTCACTTCATTAATTCAATAATCAATACAGAAATTGAGCATTTAAACAGTCTCTGGTTGCAGCTCTTGATTCTTCACTCACAACATCTCAAGAGTCACATATTTAAGCCTCGAATATAATAAGCTTTGTAAAAAAAAGGTGCCCCTGAATTAGAGTGTAAAGGTCAGATACAAAGTAAACATTGTAGAAATGAGACACTCTGGATTTGCACCCCTGCTCTCAACTGTAAAAAGAGCAGGACAGACTTATTCTTGGTATTACAGATTCATATCAATCCAGGGATGATTGGAGCAAGACACAAGGTCAGGCCTGATTTAGAGGATCATCATATTCTGCATTATCTCCCCTAGACACAAAGTCATCTGATTCCCAAAGGGCAATTTGATTCATGCAGAGCAATGATCAGGGAGCTAACGTGCAACACTGTCAGAAGAGGCAGCATGACAGGCAAAGCCTCCTTCATTTATCCAATACCAACAAATGTCCAAAAATGTTGTTTTGTTCCTGTATATATTTCTCACTTGTGCTCATCAACAGGATGCTGAGGTGACAGATAGACAGGCTTTCCAGGCCAGGACCCTGCACTGAGCTTATTTGCAGACAACCTTCAGTGGCCTCTGGGACAAAGCCGCACATTGATTCCTAAGAGAGAAACCTCATTATGGGCTATCTCTCATCTCTGCTGTCCTTGGCCAATTTAAGCCCACACTGAGGACTTGTTTTGGAGGAATCACAGAGGTGATGATAGATGGAAAGGTGTGAATGGGTTCATCGACTGTCAGAGGCAACACAAAGACATCCGTCGATCACAGAAAACACCAACTTGTTTTTACAAGTCTCTTTAACTGGATAAAAGACTCTAACATCCACTAACATGGGGATTTTTTTTTTAGTGGGAAAGAGCACATTTACCATTTGTTCATGGGTCAAATAACTCTACAGTAAGTGTTTTTACAGGCTAAAGCTCGGATCAGTAGCTATAGGCGTACATGCTTATTATTATTTTTTTTTACCTCTTATGGTTAAATATAGTTCAGAGGTAATCCAGCATATGAGTTTCTAAAAAATGTCATTGACGCTGACACTAGCTGCCAGCAGAAAAGTGTGTATGTGTGTGTGTGTGTGTTTTTTTTTTACTATCCTCCACCCTTTCATTCGAGGTGTGACGGGCCAGCCAACCTTTACATGATAAATAATTTAGAATGGCAGTTTAATTGAGCTGTAAATTGTGACTGATGTGGTTGTGACAGAGCTGTGACAAGGTCAGCGTATTATTGACAGTTTAAAATATGGGTTATAATTTCTCTTGTGAGTGTTTTGGTTGTGACCTCAGACTCAGATCCTGGCACCTGTCCCAATAAGCACACTTGAAGTGGAACAGATTTAACCATCCGAGCCACATGGATGCATATATCTGATGGAGAAAGTGACTCATTTTATTTTTATAGCAGGAGAAACAGAGCTGTGGAACGGTCATACATGCAGTAACACAGAGCTGTGAGGGTGACCAAGAGAGAAGCCTCAAAACAGTGAATATTAAATATTCCCTGTTCTTAGATTATTTGGATAATTGTCTACCAACAGACAGCTTTTTATTCACAGTTGCATGTTATCATGTTTTGATGTTTTGACATAATCCTGCACAGCATGGTGTGTTGTTTGGTCGTCCCTACAGACATTTTCTATATCTATCTATAAGAACATCCATGCATAAACATTAATATTGTTAATGATAGTGAGCCAGCTAACTACGAATAACACAAGCCTCCCTATAAGTTGGAACACACTTAGCTCTAATATGCTTGTACACGTGCAAATGTTAATGTTACAGTCCCAATTAAATGGCTCGTAGACTGACAATCTCGTCACAATCTGCTCGGACTGCTCACTGTCAATGACCTCAGCAGGCCCCCACCCACCACTGAACATTAGCTGGTGAATGAGGTGTGTGTGTGTGTGTGTGTGTGTATGTCTTTTATGGACTGGACAGGAAAACCCAGCAAACATTTCCACATATTTGTGTCCATGTAGTGCATCAGATCTAAACACTCCTCTGAGTTTATTACTGACATGTTAATTAGTTGCTGGACAACCTAAGAAAAACACCCA
Source organism: Parambassis ranga (assembly GCF_900634625.1). Lineage (NCBI taxonomy): Eukaryota > Metazoa > Chordata > Actinopteri > Ambassidae > Parambassis > Parambassis ranga. Next base: position 15,828,251 of record NC_041028.1, on the reverse strand, counting down.
TAAAACCTCAGTTTATCCATTAAGTGTACTGCTGTAATGTTAAGCTCAGTAAAACAGTGGTGTCCAGCAGATTTACTCACTCCATTGGTCTTAATAGCCTTGAAGGATGGGACTGGATTTATACACTTGAATTGCCTTCCTGGCAGACCAAATTAAAGCTCAAAGATCCTGTTTGCCAACATGCAGGTTGCCATTCAGAAGACGCAGGTGAAGTATTTCATAATTAGTAACTAAATTGTGCATTTGAATACTTCTTCGGGAGTCTTATTTCCTGGGTTGTTGTCTTCAACATGCCCGTATTTTCCCAGTGATCATGGATCTGGATTACAATCCAACATGAGCAGCACATGTTACAGATCAAACAGCCTGTGAGTAATATTTTCTAAGAACTGTATTTCATTATTTAAGCACTGCTAATGCACTTTGACATCCCACATAATGAAAGTAAATTTGGAAGTACAGAGCACAGATGGTAGAATAAGAGCAGCATTCACAGTGTGAACATACCAGATTGCTTTTTCTGGTGGGATTGTGTGTCTGGTGTCCTATTTTATGAGCACATGCTCCATCATACCGTGCAGAATATAGGTAAGCTCTAACAATATGCTAGGAAATCCCTTTTAGTGGAGCTGATTGTGAGCTTGTACTGCCCATGCACTTCATCAGACATTGTGATTGTACATGCAGTCCCTGCGGGTCATGAAGGCAGATGCTTATTTTTATTTATTTATTCATGTAATTTTTCAGTGGAAAAAAAACACATTAAGCTGTAAAATTGATAAAGTAAGTGTTGCATTGGTGAAGGAGAACCACGAGCACATGTTTATTTGGAAATGTTGACAGTAAGCTGCTTCATATGCATGATTTGGGGCAGCGTTCATGACCCCAAAGGCTAATTTTTTTTTTTTTTTTTTTTAGTCCCACATCTCAGTATGCTGAGCCCATTCTACAGCCAGACATACGGGGAATGAAATTACTTTGTGAAGTTATGGAGCGAACCGTTAATTAGCGTGTCTGTTGGCCTGGAGGACTCTGGTTTGAAGGTCAGCTTAAAAACTTGCTGGAATGATGATTTTAAGCAGGAGTTGACGGACAGCGGATAAAAGAGGCACCTTGGGCTTCAGCTTACTGACATATAAGGCAAAACAACACCTCTGTGCATAGCACACACATGCCTGGAGCCATCAAAACACACACACACACACACATATAAAGTACAGTATGTTTTATATGTGGCTTATCCCCATTTTCTGCATGTATGCATTGATCCAGCAGTGTCTGCCAACTGTTCAGTGATACTGGACAGAGCTCTGTGTGTGTATGTGTGTGTGTTGTTCTCCATCAAACTCAAGCGATGTAGAATTTTAACTGAAAGCTAGTGATGTAACCGTGTATGTAAGATGTGATATTTCAGAGCAATATGTTTGGATTATGCCTCTCAGCCGTAAATACGAAAAAAGCGCTGGAGGAAGGTTCACCAAGCTTGACTTCTCTCTTTCCTCTGTGCCACTTTAAGCTGTACTATATTCAGTAAATCTACTTCCAACTTATTCTGCAGCTTCTTACAAATGCCACTGTCAGGGGGGGTGGGGGTGGGGGTGGGTGAGGATTAGTTCCTGACAGGCACTCTAAATTAAACACATGATCTTCATGCCAGAGAACCAGTCTATAGCACATAATCAGGGTTTCCCATTCTATCAAAACATCATTGGCATATGAGTCAAGCTCTGATTTATACAGCTAAATTGCATCTTAGAGTTAGTCATGAATAAATAACTAAATTCTGCAAGTATGTTAAGTCCAAAAAAGGGGCCATTGACAAAAAATTCTCATCAACACCCATGCTGCAATGCTGTGCAAACATAAGACGGAGTAATCCACTACATACAGTGTATAATATCATTTACCTGGGCTTGAAACAGGAAGCTTCACATAATACCATCAAACGACCAAAATGAATAAAGAGTCAGCTTTGAAGTCTGTGAAAAAGACCCACAGTGTAATCCTGAAACCGATGTTTGAGCTAAAGGGTGGGAGCGGTTAATGAAAAAGGCCATTCAGACAGACTCTCACGCCTCGGAGACGCAGGTTGCTTTGCGTAAGAGGATGCTGTGTACAGTGCCATTGTTGCACTGTTGTCATGTGAAGTGGTGGTTTGCACCATGCTGATGTTTTTGTTTTTTGTTGTGAGTTCAGCCAGAGGAATGTTTAATGTTCCCAGGAGCATGATGACTGGAGCACTCTCGGTGTAAGTAATTGTATTACCTTGTACATGTGCAGCTTGGATTAGCTGAGGGGTGATTTTAATGTACCTCACTGTGTTCTGTCTTTAAACTTTCTCCCTGCACCTGAAAAATGCTTTGAGCGGCATGAATTGGTTCGGCCCACACGGATAGTTATAGCCCAGCTGCCATGGAAACCCCATGATGACCTCAAACTTATTCATCAGCCTACTCAAAAGCTTACAGTTAACTCTGTTCATTTTGTACTGACAGCTGCATTCTCAGTGTAATAGCTCCCATATTATGACTCATGTTATATGTGTGTAGATACGATGCCTATTTGGTTCAACTTTACATGTAAAGTTAGGCGAGCTGTATGCATGCACACAAATAAAAGTACACAACTCGGCCATAATCAAAAACAAAAGGCTGCATTGTCTATACAAATAATCATGCATGCTTTTATTTGACTGCTGTAACTCTCTTCTATCCGTCTGTAGTTTAAAATTGCTTTTATCCCTTCGCCTAATCCAGAACACAGCCTCCAAAATATTTAGTTCTACCAGAAAACCTGAACAATTTTTTCAGCCATCCTCTCATTCTCGCACTGCACAAGCCTTGAGGTACTGGGGGAGTCCGGCACTGCAAAGCTCTACAAATAATGATCATTATCATTTTTATTAGCCTAACAGATTTCCATCCGTTGTCCAGTGAAAAAAATTCACTCATCTAATTGTATTAAAACGGGATGAAAATTAAAAATCGCTCTCATCATCAGTGTCACAAGTGTATAAAAGACGTGCCATCGCTGTGATGGCGGCACTCCCGCAGGTCATGGTGGTTTGAATTTCTCACCAGCCTGTGAAGTCCTCAACCAGTGATTTCAGTGAAATCCATCCCAAAGAGAGCACAGTGTGCCAGCAGAGAAAGAGAGAGAGAGAGAGAGAGAGAGAGAGAGAGAGAGAGAGAGTTCTGCTGCAGAGCTGAATGGAAACAGCAAAGGCTCCTCGGGGAACACAAAGTAACAACTAGACCGATGCACATGTGATTGTACCTCTGTAGTAGTATAGTATATATTTTTACAAATAGCTTTGATTCTATTGTATTTTATTTCTGATGTTATATAAAGCTGATGGAGTGAGTCTGTTGATCGGACTCAGTACTATAATTAAACATGCATTTTTCATTTTTAAATATAATAACATACAGAATTGAATAAACCTCTTGACTAGCTTATCAGTTATTGAGTCATCCTCTTTCAGCATTATAAGAATTTAATGCTTAGCAATCCATATTTTGTCAATTGTTTGTCATAACAAATACCGAACAAATATGTATCAGTATGATCTAGCTGTATGGCCTCGTCAGACAGCAAGTGACAGTTTTCGTGCCTCATCACATCTTTAAAACATGTCAGGCGCATGTTGGAGAAAAAAAAAAAAAAAAGACAAGCTGTGCCCGGTGCCTGACGATTCTGCTCTTCCCCCAGAAAAGATCAAAGTAGTCAAGTGCTGTGTCGGCTATTATGCGCAGCTATTCGGCAAACCATGGGACACAGATAAGCAAAGAAACAAAGGGCAGGATACAGCCTCTGTGAATGAGGCCAACTTTAAAGGCTCTCTGAAGCCTTGTTTAAAATGCTTCACAGAGCCTCGACGTTTTAGTAATCACAAGTCAAGCTTGAGAGAAAGTGGCACAACAGTTAAGAATACATTAAAGTAGTACTACACGCATAGGCTATTGAAAAAAAAGGTCTAAATATAGCACTAAATATCAGGCCTAATAAAAGATGATCTGACTTTTTGAACTCATCTTGTGCACCCGTAAAACAAAACTATTATCTCTGCAGCTAATCAGATATTGCACCTAATTATTGTATCTTGCACTGCATCTCTGGCCCACTTCCTGTGTCATCATCACGCTGTGATCACTTGTGCGGAGTAGATCTTAATTAGAACTAGTTGGGAGTTTGCACAAGTGAGGCCTCAGCAGATGGGCTTCGCACCTGAGGGAGGTGAAAAAGGCAAGCCTTCTCCAATCCTCTCAAACCTGCGTCCCCAGGCTGCCATCAATAGAAATTTTATCAGCGTGGTCTCGACAGCCCTGCCACTGAGTACACATCATTTTCCAGCCACTGAAAGGTGCCTCGCTGAAGGTGACTCCACCTCTGCTGAAAAGCAGGATGTGATGGCAGAAGCTTTCTGCCAGGCAGGATTAGACCGAATCAGTGCTTTGCTTTTTTTTTTTTTAACCTCTCGATGGGGTTTTTTCCTGTCCCCTGGGAAAAGTGCAAGGATTCAACCTTGTGTTAACAATTTCAGAGTACAAAAAAAAACGGTGTTTTATTCTGAAGAGCTTTAGCAATTGATAGAGTATTTACACGCTGAACTATGTTATCCATGTCTCTCCCACACACTTCTAAAAACAGTACTTGAAAAAAAAGTCACCCGGGAAAAGGTTCGGCAGATACAGTTCATGAAGTTTCATGCTGCAGTGGGTGGTTTTTCTCTTTTGGGTCCAAACGGTCAAAGGAAGAGGTTAAAATGAGACTTTTGTGAGGAAATACTGGAGGCAGGACGGCATCTCTGCATCACACTGACATCTGTCTGCTGTGTGTGGACTGGAAGACAAAATCACCATGCTTCAATAAGAAAAGATACAATGCATGTTTCAGTTCATATTACAGCCTCATCTGTATGGCTACAGTATCCTCAGCACAGCTGACCTGTTTTCTCATCACGGTTAATTTTATGCTTTCGGAAAAAGAGAGAACACTGCTCTGGTTGTGACTATGTTAATACCCAGTATTATTATACCTGCTTTAAATGAGCACAGCTTGGACAGATCACCAGTGCATCATAGGTGCACCACAAAGTTCAAACACTGTGATTTGTTTTTTAGCTTAACTGCTCTTTTCAGTCTTTACCAGTGAGTGTGGGGCTTCTGTTAAACTCTTTTCTCAATTAAGGATGCCACTGCACTTATTACAAGTTGTGCCTTTCTAAATGTCCCTTCAGTCAAAAACTCTCTTAGTCTACAAAAAACTTTTTACTTCATTGATTAGTATGTAAACAGATGTGTAAAATAAATGCTATTTTTATTCATTAAATAGAAAAACAATGACACTCCGAGTGCAAAAAGTGGTAAAAACGTTTTAAATACCCATCTAATTCGTCTGTCTGTGAGGACACAATGCTTTTTCCTGAAAGAAAAAACCTTTCCATTCATGCTTTGTGTTGAACTGCTGTATTATAACCACTTTCAGATACTTTAGCTTCTGGGCTTGAACACTTGAGCAAAACAGAATCCACTGCTGGTTTCAGCACAATAAGGATTACTTTGTCAGCAGAGCATGACTGTGTTTATACTGATGACTTATTCAGATTTAGATACCTGGAGGGTGGTTTCCGTTTTACATTAAATAGAGCAATTAGAAGACAGTCTTACACTGGTTATCCTAACCCTGATTAATTTTTTTCTGGTTGGTATCATCCAGTGAATGAATATTTGATATTTTTTTCACAGCAACACCAAATTATGAGGGAATATCAAAATATGGCGTTCTTTCCTTTAATCAGATACCTTTCCAGTTGGAAGCGTTCATTCTGGTGTTCAGTGCTTCACTGTATTAAGACGTTATTTATAGCCAAGTTGTCTGAAAAGCGCCACACTGTCATGGCTTTCCTCATAAGCCTCCGGGGGATTTGCGGATTGGTTATGTCTTCTTTTTTAAAATCACATGCTTTGAGGCAATTGTTAAGTAGCTCTGGTAGCGTCGTTGCTAGATTGAACAACTTTAAAGGATTATGGATCCAGAATACACCAAAGACAGTAGGAAGCTCATCCGGCGTCTTTCCATTCATTCCACCTTCCCTGATTCTGCCAGCCCCAAGCAGAGCGCTGTCCACACTGGGGAGAAGGTTCTTAAAATAGAGATGGGAGGATATGGAGTATGCATTTGCATTGCCCTAAGAGAGTGACAGAGATGGAGAAAGAAAAGAGAGAATATGGGAGGAGCATCCAGGCCATAGAACAAGGACACTTCTCCTTTCAGTTGACTCACTGTGAGGGCAGTGTACACACAGGAGTGCAGATTGGACCCCACTGGCAAAGCAAGCTGCATTTGACTGCTTCATCGGATCCTGACAATGACTCTACTGTATTTATCTATATATAGAGCCACAGTTTCTACTGTAACACTAGTCAGAGCTTTCTTTGATACCATCGCTGATGTAAACTTCTAAAACACTTTAACCATTGAAGCACTGTAGGGGTAATATTCGGGGTAGAGGTCTATGCTCCCTCATGTTAACCAAGCTAACCTCTCTCTGACTCTAATCAGATATTTTTTGAGTCCAAGTGGACCATTGTGTCCAATTTTAAAGCATCCCTTAGACATAAATGGGGGACATGTGAGATAACAGTGACCAGAAAAATGTAAGCAGATCAACCTTTACTTTATTGACACTGATCAGTGGAGAGACAGGGATGGACATAAAGCAAGGGGCCTTGGGTGGAAGTGAGACCTGGGCCACTGCCTTAGTTCTTGAAGTGCCTGCTTAATCAGGTGTTCTAGCTGGGTGACAGACATGCTCTGACCTTTCTTGGACTGGTTACTGATCCCAGTAGTTCAACAACAACAATTACCATGGCAAGGCCACATTGTCACAAATCGTGGTTAGTGACATGCCCCCTGCCATGGCCAAAGCTTTCAATATTCACTATTGATTACTACAGAAGGTATTTTTGACAGCTATATATAGTGTAGTAGTGTGCATTGTTCAATATTACAGATTGTGAGACACAATGGCCTCTGTTTATAGCTGATATTACAATGTCAAAAGGTCATGACCCTTGCCTCAACATCTTTCGTACATTACCTGACCTGACGTGATGTTACTTATCCATGTCTACAGTTAGGAAACACATCCATCTTCTGCTCCACAGATCGCTGCTTGGTCAGCTGAGACCGATAATTAAACAGTGCACACTCTGTAGCACCACAGTGACAGACCTAAGCTCTCAATAATAGAGGAGGGTTCATGCCATATTAGCATCACAGTAAAATCACAAGTGCAGAAAGCCTTAGGGAGCTAAAATGCTGTTTAATCTCCCCAAAGACTGAACTCTGACCTCTGAATGGCATAAAGAAAACAATGCTACACAGTAAATAGCTCCATCACGCTCACTTATTGAGTATACCGCTAATGGCCTTGTTCAACTCAGACCGCTCTTGCATTTTTTTTTTCCTGTTACTTCAACAGCAGAGAATGAGAGCAGAATAACAGTCCTTTCTTGCCCTTCCCAGGCCCATTAATTCCAGCATGTAGCTTTAAGAGAGTCTGACCCAGAATAATCACTGTTTTGAAGAGGAGGTCAGCAGAGATGTCCCGTAAAGCTGAGACAGCCTCAAGTAGGGAAGCTCTGAACAATCTCTGCTGCTCAGCTGCTCTCTTTTTAAAACAGAAGCGGTGCAGAAAAAGGCAGGGAAACACTGTCAAAATCACTTCAGCAGTATTTTTGATAATGGACCACACATGAGAGAAATTTCTCATGCACATTTCCATTTGTTGCTAGTTTTATTTTCAAATACGTACCCTTTCAGTAGAAAGTAGGAACCGTTACTGACAGATTCACTGGTCAGGATCTACTGCTTAGAACATGGGTTGTCACAACTGGGTGCTAAGTTACACATCATGTGCGTCCACTTGAGCAGAGAAGGATGAATGCTGAACTAGACCATAACCCAAATTATCCCTGTGAGAGCAGCACTGGATGAAGAGGATCCAAAGGAAGGTTTTAAAGTCAAATGAATAGTCGCAGAAAGGGTGATGATATTAAATAATAATAAATAACCATATGGGAGAGTTCTACCAATCAATGTCCATTAAATCCAGTGCAGTGATCTGTCCCTCTCTTGTCACTCCTTTTCATACTTCACCCTCATATGGACAGCAGGATAGAGACGTCGTTCTATTAATGTGGCAGACATGCAAAAGTGTTAAAATATTAAGTAACAGTGGAGTCAAACTCCAAATGAGCATCTTCTCCGGGAAAAAAATAACACGCTTGATATTTCCACTCCTTGGAAACAACCCATCCACACGTCATGTGTGTATTTGGGGCCAGAGCTTTGTTACCATGGTAGCTGAAAATCACAGTGGGAGAAGGGAACAAGTTTTTTTTTAAAAATAAGTTTAATGTTATGATGTTTCATGACATTAACCTAAACTTTAACCCATTTTTATAAAAGCCTAACCTTCACCAATAGTATTCAGTGAATTACCCAAAGTCCACCCCCGGTTTAGTACCAAAAACCATCCCTCTAACCTCTAAGCAACACGTCCTCACACAAAATATGCCAAACAAAAATATGGTTATGTTTTTGCTAATGATGCATATATACATAAATATGACATGATTTTATGTTGGCATTAATGGAACATATGATGTGTTGGTCGACATTATCTTATAATAAGACCAATAAAGACCCTTTTTCTTTTATAAGAAAAACCACTCACAAGTGGTCGCCATTTTCAGTTGCCATCAGAAGAAGTCCCCGCCCCCATGACCAGGTAGAGACGCGTCTGCAGAAATACCCTAACAGGTTCCATTTTTAGAGGGGGAAATACCATGCTCATGCTACCTTTGTTCTGTTGAGGACAGACTGTTATGACACATGACTCATGATCAGATGACGTCCGCTCATACGTCCGTATGTTTTGTTTCAGCCATCTAGCATAAACATAACCATGTGTTGTGTACCAGCCAAATGTGTTGTTTATTCATAACAATGTGTCGTTTCGGAACTCTTACTTCTTTCTGCTAGCTGTAGACCTGAAGTCTCATGTTGTCAGCAGTCCACATGCCAGAGCTGCCACTAAGGTTTTTTCTGTGGGATTGAGTTAATACATAACATCTATTACCTGTCTGTCAGTCCTTGAGAAGGAATCCCTTCTCTGCTACTAAGGTTACTTTCATTATTTTCTCCCCCCACTAAGGGAGTTCCTCACCCACAAGGACATCCTATGCTGTGTAGATTGTAGAGCCCCATGAGGCATTAAAGTGTTTACTGCTCTACTCAGTTATTAAAAAAAATAATTTTGAAATGTGTGCAGGCGTCTTTCTGCCCCGCCTCTGCTAAATACCTAATTTAACTCAACCGCTACACACAAGTTTTTGTAGCACATTAACAAAATTAGCACGGCAAGCACCATGTGGGTGTGAGAGCAGGCAGAATGGTAAAGGACTTTTCAGTATTCAGTAGGTGTTAAATTGTTCATATGGTCCACCTTTCTGGGATTTTGCTGAATGTATAAAATAAACCCTCTCAGCTGTGTGTGTGTGTGTGTCAGCACCATCCAGAACTGGGTTATCATAGAAACACTTCCACCCTGGGACATCCTCGTGAATGTCACAAGCACCCCGTGTAAGAAATTGAAATTGGCTTGAAATGTCTTCTGACATTAAAATTAATTAATAAAAATGGAGCCTGTTCTGTTCAATATCAAACTGTGTGACAACTCTAAATGTAATAAATCTGCTCTTGACTAAGGATTATGGGTGGAAAAGGTACAATCTCCCAGATGGACCTCCACCCTTTAGACTTTTTTTTCTTCTACAAGATCTACTCAAACATCATATGCCAAAAAGTCAAATCTCTCAGATTTGGAGACTTGCATTGAATTATATTACCATTACTACTCTGTGGAATACACCATACACTGTGTGACCAAATGTAACTGGACACTGTTTCAACTTTAGTGTACTGCTGATGTGTTTTTAGTTCTAAAGATCGGAAATTGTACCAGATGAAGTTGGATCGTGGAGGTCTATAGGGATAGATTCCTTTTTTGGATCCTTCCCCTAGTGGCTGCAGGGGCTACTGTAGTTTTTTGGCACTCGTGCATGGAGTTTATTTCTCAGTTCCAGAGGTTGTTGCTTGATCTTAACTTTAGAAAAATCTACCAGATGCTGAGATGTATGTATGTAAAATCTGCCCTTAAATATCTATGCTACAGCTCTACAAGTGTTGTATCTGTTGTTCCCAGTGATCCAAAGTATTTATGGATACCACGGTATGCTGTGAAGTTGTCCTGATCTTACCTCATTACCCTTCCGTGCTTTAATGCATTGATCACTGAGACCTGACAGGCACGTCAGAACCACAGTTTAGCTTAATCTGTGAGTCTCTTGAGAGATAACGCCTAAATTGACTGGAATCGTCTCCTCTTTCAGAAGGAAATAAAAAGTGCATGCGCACAGGGAGTGCAGTCGTGCGTACGGTTTGAAAGAAACACCCAACTGTCGTTTAAGAAAATATACGGTCATTAAAATGGCTGAACTTCTTCAAGCACTGTGTTATTCATATGAAAAATATGGCAGGTCTGCGTTTCCAGTTCAATAAACCCAATAGGCTGTTAATGATAAAGCAAATTGAAAATGTCAGAAGGTATACAGAATGCTGAAAGGAATTCTCCTGATGAATGGTGCTGCATATTGGATATTTATGAATTATGAGGTGACATGGCTTGTTCCATTATTCTATTTAACTGGCACCTGACCCACAGTCTGGAGCGCAATAGACACTGAATGGAAACTTTAGCACATTGTTGAAGAAACGTTTCATGCTTTAGCCCTCAAAAGTGAAGAAAACCTGCAGTCAGATGTTATAACTCTCACACAGTATGACGTGCACAAGGATGTCTCCGGGGACTTTGGCACCTTTGTTATCTACAGACAGTATCATATTGTTGCAGCAGCTTAAAATGGACAATTAGCAAGATGCTCTATTGTTATTTTAATCCAGTTCTACTCATTTTTTTCCCCTTCACTTGGCAGATTTTTTCCCCTTTCTGTAATTGTGCGCAGCACTTTTCAGGGATGAGACTCCAGCAGCTTTTTTTTCATTATTATTATTTCTGAAGGAGATGGCAGATTGTGGGAGTTAGCATCCTGACATCTAAAAGCTAGAACTGATCCTTACGTCTGATCAACATGTTGTTTTGTATTTCCAGTTTTTGCAGAGCCAGATGTTCCTTTGGCAGCAGTTGACATGGGCGAAAATGCACCATGTCAAAATCACCATAACTCACATAGTTGCTTTATATTGCACCATTATCAACAAATGCAGTAAAACTAGTGAAGAACTTTCGACAGCATGTCCTCATTTGCCTGAGGCAGTTCCAACTAAAGATAAATCTTTAAATATCAATCATAAATTTATAAGGATGCCTTCTTAAAGAGCTTGTCTAAAATAGTGGGGCACATTTCTAAACAACATGTACAAATATATAACAAAGTTGTAGGAAACCATTATTAGCCATTAACAATAAATCAACAGTTACTGGCTAGAATACATTAGTAGGACTTAATGTGTGCTGGAGGCAGGATAGTTACCTAAGACAGAAGGAGCTAAGTCCATGACTTAAAATTGAGGGCTATTGCAGTCAGCTACTACCTATATCTCCTATATCTCCTATAACCCAGTGGGGTCCATGTAATGAGGACACAGGGGCGAGGTGTACTGCTTCATACAGCATGGTGACAATTGTTTAGACTACTCAGATCCATGACATGGTCTTGACAGATTACATAACAGTACTTGGTACATATCACCCAGACGAATGTCCATCCAGTTATACACATCAGTCTCCAAAGGTCTCAGCCCACTGGGTCTGAACCTTATCTGCCATACATGAATGGGACTTTTACAGCAATTTGTAACCATGGATGAGACTTGGGTCCACCACATCCAGCTCCTGACTTCAGGACTAATGTGTGTAAATCTAGGATGGCACTATATTAATAACTATAACTATATAACTCGTTTTACAATACAATAGACTGTGTATAGCATTATATATGAGCCTGTGACATCAGCCATATGTTTCTAAAGGGCTGTTCTGAGTCCCTGTGGGATGCTCCGACTGTGGCCATATTGGAATCATCATAGTGCGGCTGAACACCAACACTAAACATAGGCAAGAAGGTGGGGCATAGGTGGGAGTTATGGAAGCACGAAGCTTCAGCTGTGAGTGGTCATGCCCATAATTATTGCAAATTTCAAGTAAAATGTTATATAAAAGTTCTTCACCCATACAGCTGGCACACAAAGAGAACCATGAACGTGTTTTTACTGCTGTACATTACCGCAATGTGGAGTGACTCACCTTTGGAGCTTCCCCTAGTGGCCGTGGGATAAACTGCAGTACTTTACACTTCATTTCTCAGCCCATGAGGTTCCTACTTGCTTAATATATCACATGTGTAGCACAATAAAAGTGTTTTAATATGAGCATTGTACTTCTACTGATACTGCAAAGCTCACCATCCTTCCATTATTATGATCTATTGCTCCATGTTTTTTTTGATCAGGCGCTCGCATGTATTCGCCATATACTCTGGCTTATAAGAATTAATCTGTAGTTGTTTGTTGTGTTTGCACTGCTGGTGTATAAGTATTTGCATCTCCTGTAGCACAGCTGAGGGGGTTCATCCTCAGTCCAATTAAAGAAAGAGCTGTGATACCTCCGAGTCTCTATTTGCAGCCTGTTGAATATGCAATCATGTCTTTGTTGGAGCTGAAGAGGGCTGTGTGCTCAAGCTCTCAGACTAAGTGACAGGGCAAATATAACCCAGCATGTATACACACACACACACACACACACACTCTACCATACACACATGCAAATGGATCTGTGGTAGCAAGCTCATTTGCCAAGGTACACAGGAACCAAATCTCTTATTCCCACTATGTTGTGTTTCTAATTTCTCAATCATGGTGACTAAATCATTCAAAGATATGGCTCCAACTAAGTGACACATCACTCTGAGACTGGCCAGGTGCAACACAGATACACATCAGTCACATTTTGGGTTAGGTGAGATATGAAAAAGTCCTTCAAAAAATTTACTTCTGTCCCTCGAAGAGAGGCAAATTATCACATACAGATACATATCCAGTGCCTCAGGTATTAAGCGCATACCCCCAGTGTAATCTTTAAAACATGAGTTATTTTCGGGAAAACTTTGACAACACATTATATCTTCTATTCTGACCTTTTTACCTTTGGAGGATGGCAGCGTGCTGCCGTGCACTACCTGTTTACAGCTGGACTTCTAACATGCGTTTCACCTCTTCACATCTTCTTCATCATAAATCAAAAAGTCACCAGTTTGGAATTATCTCTCCCTGCTGCTGCATGTGGTTGTGGCTGCTCTGGGAAAAAAAAACATACAGACTGAGGTGTTAAGCTGTCCTCAGTAGATATCCAGCATTAGGGAGATAAATACTACGGTTGGCTTTCCAAAGAATTCCAGAGATTTATGGATTGCTTCTGTGCATCAGGGGGCCTCTGGGAGGCAAATATTGTATGAAATCTTCCGAGTGTTTTGGGTGTAGCGCCTGCGAGGCTGAGCCGCAGCAGCTGCTACGATGGCTGTGGCAACAAACACTGCTGCATTGCTGAGGTCAGAACATAATTTATGGAAGAAAACAAGCAAAAGAACAAGGGGAAAAAAGGTGGGGCAGTATGTCTCTGTGTGTGTGTGTGATGCAACAGCCAAGAGTGTTGCATCATTCCATTAATTACTCCCACTGCACTCCAGTCCTCCAGTACAAAGTACATGACCCACATGCTCACATAGATAAGCAGTGAGATATCATGGGGTGAAAAAGGAAAAGAATCTGAAAAACAGGACAATGCCGCTGCAATCGTATCAGCCCCTCGCTGTCAAAGTTTTTATTGTGCTTTATGCTGCACTGCACATCAATTACCACTGAGTAGCTGTGAACAAAATAAAGCGGGTGGAGGTCTTTTCTTTTGTTCATTTATGGAGTATTTTAGTGGAAAGTGGCCCGCTGAGAGACTGAGAGACGCCCCGTGCCTGGAGAAGGCCAGTTAGTGGGTAGGGCCATGACGGATAAATCTGATCCTTTGTAGAGGCAGTATTGATCCGGCAAAAGCTCACTACATGAATCAAGTATGAGCTCTGTGCTGTTAGTTCCTCTGCTCTGTGGGATGGATGAGCTCCAGCGGAATAGACACACTCTTTCTTATGGAGCCCAAACTGGACAAGCATGGTCATTAAGCCCAATCAGACTGAAGGCAGCTGGAACTGTGGTTTATGGGGATTTTAGTTCAGGAAAGTTTACGGTCCCATGATTTTTTTTTTAAACCCAGGAGAAAAATGATTTCCCCACAGAGTCAATACAAGTCAATTTCAAGGGGATTTTTTTTAAAGAGATAGTTAATTTTAATACAATAAAAAAGTCAGGTGTGCGACCGGTGTGGGAAAATACAAACTACATCAAGACTACAGCTACTGCAATTCACAGCAAATTTTAAACATCCAAACAGCTCTAAATGAGCAAAGGAGATACTCTGTTCTTCAACACTTCACACGTTTTGAGACCGAATAGCTACCTCCAGGACTGAGACATGAGGACAAAGCAGAGTCAAAACCTGCAGGTCCCTGTCCGTCTTATTGCTGCTTGTGCGTCACCTCTATGCCTGTATTTAGATGAACCAGAAGTTTAGGTGGACTCTATGCTGCCAACATCCTGCTGCAACAGCCTGGAGCCTTCCACAGGGACTAAAAGCTTTAGAAACATCAAGGACATTTTATCCTTATTTATATACAGTCTATTTTTTAGACTACTAGAAATACATTTTTCATGAATGCAGTCTTGACTTGACTTTTGTTTTATAATATTAACTTGAATAAACTCAACAAAAAATAAAGTGATTTAACTCAGAGTTACAGAAATGTAGACCCAAATCCAAACATGTATTAAATCAAATTGATTCATTAGATTTAATATTTTCAATTTCCACCCCCTTAGAGCCTCAAGTTCAAGGAAAAAAAAGACAATTCCTGCTGTTGAATATATTATTTTAAAGTTATATGAGCTGAACTGCAGTCCTCGTGTAAAGCATCCAACAGGCAGTTATGTGTTGAAGTGGGAAAGTAAACCATGATCCAATTCCTCCTACGTCTCTTCTCTGCTAATTGCTATGCCAGTCAGCATCGGGTCATTTATGGTTCAGCGCTGTCGTTAACAACTGCGAGTTTCTCTCTTGTTCCCCTGTCTGGCTCTCTTTGGGGTGTTTTCCAAAATGGTGAGATCAACCTGCGTCCATGCCTGTTGTGTCTCTTGCGTTGTTACTCAGGGACAACCTGTTCTGGTCCCTTCTGGATTTAACAGACCGCTGAGCGCAAGGGTGTTAACGACACACACACACACACACTTGCTCGCACACACTCCGAAACAGACACACACACACGCACACACATGCCTCCAGAGGATAGGATCTCAGAGAAGCAACACAGCCTATTTCACTGCAAATTAGGTTAATCACGCTCCAGAGAGGCCCAGTTAATAACCCTCATAGAGGCTATTAAGATGGCACCTAAATCATAGGAATATCTGAATATCTGATGGCCCCTCACACACTAATGCCACACTCAGCCTTGCAGTTTCTGGCTGTGAGGACGGTCAAACACACCCTGAGACTGCTGATGCTGTTGTTTCTCACTGGGGGACAAAAAAAAACACCTCAGGGTAATATATTAGGAACCTTGTTCATTAAGCCAGTGATATTAATCAGAATTAGACTATTAGTCACATACAAAACACTTTTTTTTCATGTAGGGGGTAACACAGAATACTAAGCACATGTTCACCAGGAATATCAATATGAGGGCATAATTCCAGAGCTTCATTAAAACCACGTTCTTTCTTTTGTTATTGTAAATTCTAATTATCATTTAAAATGAACACTTCATTCACTTAACCCTTCAGCCTTCTAACCATTTATTACAAGAGCTTATCCAGGCCAGAGGAAGCCATGCAGGCACGTGAAGGAACAGTCACCTGTACTTAACAGTCCTACTGTAGAGGCAACAGTGGAAACAGATGAATGAAGCCCTGGAGAAAAGGCAACCGGTGTCTCAGTCTCAGTCATATTTTTGCAGCTGCAGAGGGCTGATAGCATCTCCAGTGGGGGAGAGAGAGAGAGAGAGAGAGAGAGAGAGAAGCTAAAAACTGTGTGACGTGCATGAAAGATGGAGCCCGGAGACGCAGAGCCTGAGAAAGATGAATACCTGCCGGTTAACCCGTGAGTCATGCACCCTCTGGTCCAAGCTTGTTGCACTGCTGTATGATTACATTAAATGCAACCTTGCAACGGTGGAGGTATGGAATATTAGGAGATAAAACACAACCCAGAGCCAGTTTGCAAGAGGGAACTACATTCCTATTGAACCATACTGAACGAGGAACACTTTTTTAAGTGCAGAGCATTGGGCAGTCTTCATCACCAGTCACTTGATTATCAGAAATTGAAGTTATTTAATCACTTATTTAGTAAAAGAAATGCCTCTTAGAAGTTACTTCTACCTGAGTACTGAGCACCTGAACTATTTGCCATACTATAGCATATATTCCCATATGTTAGACTGTGAATAATGGATGAAATAAGAAGAAATGTTGCTAAGAACTTTCTTGTTTTGATGAGAATTGTTGAGATTTTGTGAAATGAGGACATGATTACAACTTGTCACTTCACATGGTTCCGCTCATAAACAAGGATAATAATAAATCTTAATGAGACAGTTTGCCTTGAAAACACGATAAATAAGTAAAGTGATGTTCTTTAAAGTCTCAGTTTGGAATCTTTATCTCCCTCTCTCTCCAATCACTCCTCTCCTGGTTTCAGTGCTGCTGCATTTACGCCCACACACCTCTTATTTCTGTAGGTGGTTTGTTCTTTGTCTGTTCCAACAGGTACAGTAGCTCCGCGCTCCCTGTTCATTTCTACTTTTTCCACTTCTAAACAAACAAAAAAGCATTTACATTAATAAGGATGTATAACACAAGCATCAGCAGTGACGGAGAACATTCAGAAACGTGGTGAGTTACTAATAAGAATCAGCTTTGGCTCCTCATCCATTTCATGACATTTCACATCATCTCAGACAATGACAAGGAAAATTCCTCTAGATGGAAATTAGTTTCTCTACACCTCTGGCTGATCCATCCAGACGTATGGCACCTAAAAGCATTTCATTTCATCATCTTAGACTGCTGCTCTGTCTACAGCGTGTACTTCCATTACACTGTACGAGGTCAGCCCTAAGATGTACAGTGTGTGTGTGTCATGCATAATAAATGTCGGGCTGCAAATGGGTAGGAATTACAGAGAGAGAGGGAGAGAGAGGGAGAGAGAGCGAGAACTGGGAATGGGATCCAGCAGGTGGCAAGAGGATCTCACCGCTGGCAGGTTGGGTCTCATTTCACGGCGTGTCATTACCTCTAAACCTATTTTACGGCAAATGAATGAGCTCAATTTTTTAGTTTGGAGACTTCTAAAGGTGGAAGTCTTAGGTTTCTCTTCATAAAAGGCAAAGAAAAAAAACACATCTAACTTTTTTATTCCTCTTCTCTGTCACATGCACACACCCATTTGTTATTTTGGAACTAAAGTCAAACTGTTCTAAGTCTTATATTTTTTCTCCACTAATCACCTTATTAATTGCTGCTGAGAGCGCATGCATGTGTTTGTTCTGACACGCGGGGAGGAGCTGACAGACCTAACCTTGACGCTGTGCACGCGCATGTGCATTCTAAGCGCGCGCCTTCTGTGTGTGTGTGTGTGTGTGTGTGTGTACGTGTGTTTATGTATGTGTGTGCGCGCGCGCATGTGTGTTTGCGCCGTGCTGTTGGCGACCCCCAGCGCACAGGATGCGAACTTTCCATCATGTTCCTGTTCCTGATAATTATTGTATATATCAATATATATTTAATTTAAAAAAGCACAAACCATATTTATAAAACAGAGGCAGCGCCTTCACGGTCCTTATCGATAGAATGATAGATTCATGTCGCATCCACTTCTGCGCGTTCTTTACAGACCTATCGATAATCCAGTCATCAATTCCAGCAGACTCTCACTAACTTGCAGTGGCGTAGCTTTAAAAAACTGAGACAACATGTTGTCGAGCGTCAAACGTGAAACAGTAATATCTCTATTTCGTGGTGCATTCACGCATTCTGCTGCCACAGTGTAATTATTGTCACAGTAATTCAGATTATTTGTGTCTTACCTGCGCGCCACGCTCCGTTTTATCCACATATTTCTCGTCTGCTGAATCCGACTCAGTCCTCCAGGTATCCTCCCATTTACATGGGTTCCCACCAAAGTCGACAAATGCTGATTTAAAAAAAAAAGAAACGCTCAAGTTACGGATCTTACTCCAGCTGTCAACATCATTTAAGCCATATCCGTCAACGCTGCGCACATCAGATCCCTCCAATAACAAATCCCAGCAGCAGCAGCAGCAGCACCGCCACAGTCTGTCTCTGTGTGAAGTTCTTCGTCACTTGTTCTTCCTCGATTAAAAGCAAGAGGTGTGGGCGCGTGCAGGCGGACAGGTGAGAGGTACCCTCAAACTTTGCCTTCGCGCAAATCTTTCATTTCCATCGCCCGGCTGGAGAGACAGAGGAGGAGACGCGAGGCGCGGAGAGGAAAACGCGCAGCTGGCATCCTGATCGCTGAAATGACAGCGCACCTTCTCCTACATTGTTGAAAGGCAGATGAACCTCCAAAAAAAAAATGGGGGCGGAAGATGAGGAAGATGAAGATGCTCGTCTCTCTAAAGCACGGAGGATTCACAAGAGGCATGGGGTCCTCATTATCAACTCATATCTCTGAAGGTGCTAAAGGGAGCAGAGGGGTTAGAGAGAAGTAAAACCAAAATAAATATTTAAAAAATTAGGTGCAACAGAAAAAAGGAAGAGGGGAAGCGATGGAGGAGAATCCTGGAGGCTGAGGGTTGTTTCAGAGGAGTTGGGAGAATGACAGAGAGAGAGGGAGAAAGAGAAGAGCGAGAGGAGGAGGAGGATGAGAGCTTTTCATCAGAGAGGAGAGGAGAGTGGTGCGTCTCCTCCTGCTGCTCCTCTTCTCTCACACTGACGAACGACCTGCCTGCTGAGCCACGCGCTGCCCTGACGTCATTTTAAAGCCAAATATGTCATGTGCAGGAGGGTATCGCGTCATAAGGGTGCGCGATCATCACTGTCAGACTGTCAGACTGTGTGTATGACAGCAGCTGCGCTGTCCAGGACGCACAGGGAGGTGACCATACCAGTGGAGACTCCAAAGCTGTTTATTTATATACAGCATTTACAGGATATAATATTATAATTATGTAATATATTATAATATATGTAGCCTATTGGCTAAATCTCCACCTAGGCTGTAATAAAAATATGTACAAACCTTCTGTGATGTCACCAACAGGTGTCTCAAGAACCATTTTGAGTCCATGTGTGAGGCTCCAACAGTCACCATATTGGCAGTGTCTTAGTCCACCCCACCTCAAAGTTAATCCAAATACCAAGATTTAAAGCTCAAATGGAGCCGATTCAGATGTGCAGTCATAAAAAGTGGTCATGTCCTTAATTATACAAAATGTGAATTCTTATTATAATTAAAATGACTGAAATTCACCTCTATACAGTTGTCATAAATTAGAACTCATCAATGGAGAAAAAAGTTTATGCTGTAAAGCTAAACATTTTTATCATGGGGACTGAGTCACTTTTGGAGCCGTCCCCCTAGAGGCTACGAGGAGAACTACAGTTAGTCAGACTTCCACATGGCCCTGGAGGCCGTCACTTGGGTACACACCAAGCGGCAACCTCCGGGACTCAGACTTCAAGCCCATGTGTGTGAAGACTTGTAGTTCACTCTGCAACCACTGGGGGCTGTTTCCAGAAGCGAGTCATTTCCCATAGTCTCCCATGTTAAAATGGCCAACTTCACAGCAGACACGAACATGTTCACAGCCTGGTACAAAAGACCACTCTGGTGCCCTTCTAGTGTCAATTGTACGGGGGAGGGGTTTGTATTTGGAGTTTTAGTGGACTTTGACGCTGCCAACATGGCAGCGGTCTGAGCATTCCAGAGCCTCCCTCCGAGCCTCAAAACAGCTTTTTCAGAAACAAATGGGTGACGTCACAGAAGCTTTGTTTGTCCATAATTTTTAAGTCAAGATGGCAGCCTCCCCCCATCAAACTTCAAAACAACTCATCAGGAATGTAAGCTTCTTTACAGTTATATATCCAACCTACCGAAGTGTCTGGATACAAGGGATTTGTGAAATTATTGGTAAGGAATAAGCCATCGGCCAATAGGGTGGAAGTACCAGCAGACACATAGACACCGTGTCCCCTGTGTCCACTGTGCCTAGTTGTTTGTGTTCAACACCACAAACCTACTGAACCATAACAATATGTAAATTCCATTACTGTTCTATGCAATTACATGGGAAAATATCGGTATTAGCAACCAGCCAAAAGGGGTTGAAGAGTATCGGCACAATATTATCAGCAAAGATTTGGGCCGCCTATTATTGACACACAAACATGTAGATCCTGAATATGACGTCCCCAATTTTAAGATGCGTTCCCAAGAACAAAAAAAAATCTTATATATTTGGAACAATACGGTGTTTAGACTAGAATCCTTTTCACAATTTAATCTTCTTGCCTGATGATCCATGTACTTTAGTTCTTGGTAAACATCACCATCGGATCACTACCAGAGTGGTCACTCTAAGGCCAATTCTCATGTATATAAAAAGTGCTTTATATTGCTGTTTTTGTTGAATGAGAATGGTTTATTCAGGAAGTCTTATGAACATCAGGATCAATCACATCACCCTCGCACTTCACAGTGGTGATAACTCTCCAGGCTGAAAGCTGAGGCGAAAGCAGAGGGGGCTTATATCCACCATGTTTCTCATATAACATGAATACAGCATTAAACTGTCATCCTGGAGGCTTTTTGTACACCTGTACTACAAGATGTCAGCGGTAGGCAAAATCCAATTACATTAGAATCATCATAGGGATGTGACCGCACGGCGAGATAGCAGCTGAAAATATTACCTACGACAAGATCAACTCTTGCGTGAGGAAGAGAGAGAGAGATGTGGCGGCCTTTCTTCTTCACCTTAGGGTCAAAGTGTCAAAGCGATGAACACATCACACCTGTTTTCTGTGACCTCTCTTACCGTTTGGACTTACTTTGTGCACAACATATCTGAGTGTGGACAAAAAAAAACAAGCTTCTCTTCGCCCCTGGATCTGCAGCTCTCCTGATCAGCATTATGAATGTAGTCACTCATTTGCCAATCAGATAAATTGCAGCTACTTATAAAACTGACTGCTCTATACATGATGAGGCAACTTTCCTCCCCCACTAATTGTTGCTATAAAGCACACTCCTGTCAAATACCCTCATTACTGCATCATTGTGGATACATACATACTGATCCAAGTGGATATCTCTCTGTCTGTGGAAACCAGCAGATGGAAGCTGTCATCACTCTCTCTTTCTCCGTCACAGCCTCCATCTCTTGCCGCATCATTCACACCCCTCATCTCTCACACTCAGTGTTTTGCATGTTGTCTTCCCATGTTTCAGGTTGTTGCGTCCGTGCTCACATGTTTTTTTTTGTTTTTTTTTTTTGCTTTTGTTCATACAACAGACGTACGCACGATAAGAGTGTGAACGAGCTACTCAGACCTCGGAGATAGAGTCACAGGTTGTCATGTATGTCAAGGACTGCGGGTGCCTTCGGCTCACATGGACCCAAACGCGGCATACTAAACATCTGTTGTGTAAGCCATTAACACCCCGCCACGAGAGTGCGAATTAAAAGGAAGAGGGGTTTGAGTATTGCTGTGTATCTGCTGGGCTGGATTGTGTCACTCTGAAACAGCAGTAGTGGGTGAATTGGATGCTGCGGAGTGGGTTTACAGTTGCTGTGGTCATGCAGGGGTTACAGACAGAGATAACTCACTTCATATGGCTGCATGGAGCAAAAGGTCAGAGTCTGATGTGAAGCTGTCCTTCCTGCCAGTCTTCAAACCCAGCTGTCTTTGTAGATGGAGAAAATACAAACCTCAACTCTATTCAAGGTAATAGTTAAAACACTGTAAACATGCAGTATGAGCATGTAAACCTCTATTAGAATTATCTCGTCATGGTTTCTAGTCAATAGAATCATTTAATAGAGCAAAATATCACAGTGTACTGCAAAGATATTTTAAAGAAAATGATTGTTGATCATGGTTTAAATGGTGTTTAAACGGACATTTTACCCCCAAAAAAGTGATTTAATCTGCTTTGATGTGAGTTTTGATGGCTGTGATGTCTGACTGAGAAAAACTTAGCTTGTGTAGAAACATGACCTCCTCATTTAATTTTATGAGACTAATGAAAATGAAAAATTAATTTATTTATGTATTAGCACTGTGTAAATTATAAAAGGCAGAAATCACTACAGGAAAAGGGTTAGATTTTTGGGGTTAACTGCCATAATTTAACATTAATGTTACGGGGACAACATTAATGGAGATAAAGACCTTTGTTGTTTCTGTGCATGGTCAAATATAAGGATACTCGGCAACATATGTACCTTTTTTTATTATCCACATTTCTGCATGAAGGAATGCATGGTAATGATGTGGAGATATGAGATGCATGAGTAACTTAGTATAACACAGTGGCAGCCAACAACTTATTGTCAGTGCATAGCTCACAGTGAATTGTCCATGGTATCAAATTTTGTCAAAACGTAACGTGTTATATCGTCTAAATATGTGTCACTCCGGAATTTAGTTGTAATTCTCAGTTGTACAATTATTACCTACATTTTCTATCATGATATTCTGTGACAGTACAATGCAAACCAAGGCTTAAACATGAATAAAAGGGAACTGATGTCTATCATATTTAACATTGACATTTGTTCTATTATACACTGTTGCCCATAGAGTCGGAATCATTTTAACACATTCCTCTTTTCATTCCTATTTTAAGTTTCACTGCGACATGTTTAGAAGAGATTGATCAATGAAGTTTATAGAAGATATACACTTTTATCTATCGAAAATAAATCACATTGTCAGAACCGTTTCATGAGAAGAAATGAAAAAAAAAATTGATTTCAACTTTATGGGCAACAGTGTATTAATACAAAACTATATCAGTGCATCAGTTCTTGCTGTCTCCTCTGCTTATTCTTTTGTTATCTTTCTCTCTCCTTGTGACAACTTTTTATTTATTTTATCAACAGCAAGTTAAATGAACAAAGAAAACATTGCAGTACTTGATGTTATTACTATTGACGTTGGAAGGTTTCAGCTGTAATGTTGGCAAGTCTGTGATAGAAGAAAGAAGTCATTTTAGGAGGCTACGGCTAAATGGATGCAGTGTTAAGACCATTAAGACTAATCACACATTGTGTTTAAACATAAGGCAAACAGCTCTGTGATCTGTCTCCCACAGCTAATTTGTAGCATAACGTGTTATGACATTGTAAACATAAGGACTTTTACGTATCATTACTATAATTGTATGTAATTGTGGTTGGTGGTTCGATCCCCCCACCCTGGGCAAGACACTTAACCCTAAATTGCTCACAGGTGCTTTGAGTAGGTAAAGAAAAAGTTCTATATAAATGTACAACGTTATAAATGGTGTATAATTATACATTTCCTTAAGATTTTATTTCTTTTTTTAACCTTGAGCGGTGAGGGATTTTCAGATTTCATGCTGTCATGCTGTTAAGTCAATGGGCAACAGGTCTCTCCATATGTTTTTATTACTTAATCCAGTGTTTTGGCAACTTCTCACTGTTTTCTTTGTGCTATTATTCAGGGGTCAACTAGGTTTTTGCATGTTAAAGCTGCATTTGACAAGCAATTAATACAGTCATTTTTACACTTACATTCACTTTATACTGTCACATTAGCTTAGCTTCATTGGGTTTAACTCAGATGGCAAGTCTATAAATAAGTAATGAAAGATATTTACATATAAAGTATAAGAAGCATAACCAACGTGTCCTCTCACAACTTCCTGAAATATGTTTCCCACCTGGTGATGGGTGGAAAGTTATGAAGCACTTAGAAAATGTATTCTCAGTTTTTCACCTTTAAAAGGCATCACAAGTAGAGATTTCAAACTGAACTCACAAACATTGATATTTTGCAAAAAACTGCAATTTGATCACATTTTAGTTTCCTCTCCGTGCTTCTGGGCAAAGTAGTGCCGGTCAAAGCACTCTCCCTGAAGCCCATGAGAATGTGAGGACAATCATTACTATCATGGGAGTGCGTGCATTTCTCCCAGCAATATTTTTTCATCATAGTTGTACAGATATTTTTCATGACAAATTGCCAGTGTGAGACCAAAGATATCCTCTTCCTACAAATACGCTTTGGAGTGAAAGCTGAAATGCTTTTATGGGTGCCTGGTGTGAACCGATCAATTACTCCGAATACATCAAGAGAAAAAAAAAAAGCTAGTACAACAGTTGACCTTTCTAGGTTTCTATTAGATGTAATTTACTGTATTGTTCTGTAGAAGGTGTCACGCCAAGATGGCCACATATTGATCTGTGCTGAGTCGCACCTTCAGCTTCAGTGCAGAACGATGGATGATAAGCAGGCACAGTTTGCATTCTGGTTTTTAACTAAAACTGACACACTGGTAATACACTGTATGTCATATGGATCTCTGCTATGGAAACTCACGGTGGCAATGATTACATCTCATGGGTGAAAAAATATGAGACTGATGGAGACTGAAGCTGATGTGTTACTATGGCAACGTCATTTGGATGAACATTTTAGTGGCAGCTGGGATTAACAACTTAACTTTCCAGGGATTTTTTTTTCAAGGCATGAAATTTACAGAGAAAAGTTAGAAATTCAAACTACATTGTTGATGATGTTTTGATGTATCTATGGCTATAGGAATAGTAAAGGGATGCACAGAGGTGATCATATTGCTTCATCTCTTGGCTGTTGATGGGGCATTAACTTCTGAGTAGATTTGAGTTTTGACTGAGTGGATGGGAAGGGTCTGTCCACTTTTTAATCCAAGGAGTCTGTGGGAACACTTATAAAATAGGTTTATATGGATTGAGCAGGACTTTTACCTTTACTTCAAATGGCAGGAAGCATTAACTGCCCACTCTAGTGCCCACTCAGTGGTCTAACCCAAATGGAGCACACTTACACTTTAGTCAGACTACATTTTTATTGTAATGCTTCATCTCAGCAGCTCCTCTTGGCTGCTTTTAATGCATATACAGTGAAAGTATTCAGACCCCCCTTAAATGTTTCACTCTTTGTTATATTACAGCCATTTGCTTAAATCATTTTTTTTCCTCATTCATGTACACACAGCACCCCATGTTGACAGAAAAACACAGAATTGTTGACATGTTTGCAGATGTATTAAAACCGAAAAAGTGAAATATGACATGGTCCTAAGTATCAGAGCCTTTGCTGTGACTCATATATTGAACTCAGGTGCGTCCATTTCTTCTGATCATCCTTCAGATGGTTCTACACCTTCATCTGAGTCCAGCTGTGTTTGATGATACTGATTGGACTTGATGAGGAAAGACACACACCTGTCTATAGAAGACCTCACAGCTCATTGTGATATTTCACTTTTTCTTTTTTAATAAATCTGCAAAAATATCAACAATTCTGTGTTTTTCTGTCAGTATGGGGTGCTGTGTGTACATTAATAAGGGAAAAAATGAACATAAATGATTTTAGCAAATGGCTGCAATATAACAAAGCGTGAAACATGTAAGGGGGTCTGAATACTTTCCGTACCCACTGTATTTCATTAAGCACAACTATGTATATATAACCCACTATGTTGAGTGTATTTATGTGTATATCAGATGAATGTACCACAGATTCTTAAAAATTGGGACTTTCAAAAAAAACTCATTCATCTTCAACCAATCAGATCGCTTCTCGTTATCCTCAGTGAAATTCACCTGCTGACTGATCCGAGTCATAGACTTGTATGTATGACGCACCTGTGTTGTCACCTAGAGCTTTTTGTAGATACTGTATTGGAAGTGTTAAATCCTAATATAATCAAAACAAGTGAGCTATATAATATATATATATATATATATATATATGTGTGTGTCACAAAATGTAAGAACAAAACTTTTGATTACGTGAATGATCTGCTTATCACAGGAAAGATTTCAAACATCAAATGAAATTATAATATATTTCTTCTTATATCTTTCTGACTGTCTTTTTTTCTTTAATGTGATTGAGGGTTGACATCATTTCTGTGACATCCTGCTGACAGGGTCTGAGTGTAAAGGAGATAAAAGTATGAGTAAGTGCGAGCATGGTGGCTGTCTGAGCCTGAGGATGAGCCAACTCCATTGATCTCCTGCCATACAGAGAACTGTGATACTGCCCCCCCCCCCCCCCCCCCACACACACACACACTCCAGTGTCAAGCTGGACATTCACTTATTTTGTCTCTAATTAAATATGGGCCCACACACACACAGAGACAGAGACGCCCTGTCAGCACACTGCCGCCCAGGGTCACACAACTCTCTTTTCATGGAAAAGTCTTCTAAACCCCATAAAACCAAGCCGAAGATTTTTTTTCCCCCCCTTCGACGTCTCAGCTAAAATTTAACCTTCACATTTACGTGCAGTGTGGAAACAAAGCGTGTGTGTACTGTACAGAAGGGGAACAGATTGTTTATGTATCCTTCTGCACAGGAGGAGGAGGAGGGATTGCACACTTACATAATGTACCTATTCAGTGTCTGTCTGTAGCAACTTGCATCTGCTTGTTTCACTATTTTCAGCACTTGCTTTCACACAGATTTGTTTTTTTTTACTGACAGACTGAAAGATAACAAGTTCACACCTTCAAGTTGCAACTTTTGATACAACCAAAATTTAGGAAATTCGAACTAAACTTTTGACTGGATCCAAAAACAAGAGGAAAAGGAGCCAAAAGTAAATGGACACCATGTGCACTGCTGGGTGTTTGTGGTAGTTTATTTCCTAATAGTAATGCTGCAGTCCACTAGATCTGATGATCGGTTTCATTATTGATTGATTGTCCTTGATTAATAAATCAATGCAGACATTTTATGGACAAATCAGTGAAAGTGTCCTGAAAAACAGGACTAATTGCTGCAGCTTTATAGCATATGATGAGGATTTAGATGATAAGTTTTGGTGTTTTTTTGGCTTCCTGTTTAAAACATGGTACAAAAAAAGCTCAGAAATTGGAAATTGGAAACTGGAAAATCTTTCCAGTTTAGTACCAGCTCATCATTTTACAGCACAACACATACGACAGCTGGGCGTCCACATATTTTTGTCCGTATAGCCGTATGTGTAGAATAAGTACAGAAACAAAGTGACTCTATCCATTTTAACCTCCTGTGTGGCCCTTTCCAGAAGTGGGAAAGATTGGCACATCATAAATCACCATAGAGCTGGAGTGTTTTACATGATTAGATGGCGGCGGAAACATTAAATCATGCTCGATTAACTGACAGCTGCAAGACCCTTTATCCCTGTGTGCTCTGGCTGCAAGCATTTTGCCATGCATAAGTGAAAATGACTGTCCAAAAAAAAAAAAAATGGACCTCCCCCAAGCTCAAGCTCGCACACACGATATCAACAGTTTATTGTTATAATGCAGAGGCTGTTATACATTGCAGCACGTACACACGTCTCTCCGGCTCCGCAGCTCTGTGCACGCCTCTCCTACTTTTTTGTCATTTTGTTGAATCATACAAAGGCGCCGAGATAAATCAGAATTTGAGCAGCGTCAGCAGAGCCAGTGGGAAGGGTGGGGGGTGCAGTGATGTGAAATGTGGGGAGCTGACCTTGAGGAAATGTTCAATTTGTGTTAGCGGTAGGGGCTAAAATCTGGTTAAGCAGTGTAATTCTCTGAGCCCACAGGATTCCAAAACATCCATTGGCACAGTATAATATTTTTTTTAATTACAAAATAAAACAGAAGCAATTATATCATCGGATTAGATCTTTCTTCTATATTTAACAAGCATCCCTTCCCTTTTATTGAGTTT
Source organism: Parambassis ranga (assembly GCF_900634625.1). Taxonomy (NCBI): domain Eukaryota; kingdom Metazoa; phylum Chordata; class Actinopteri; family Ambassidae; genus Parambassis; species Parambassis ranga. The sequence continues at coordinate 15,800,055 of NC_041028.1, read as the reverse complement.
ACCACATTAAAGTATACAGGCAGGTATAGAGCCACTTTTATATGTTGAACATTAACACCTGAACACGGTATCAATGGAAATTTATTGGAGCACACTCAAGGACAATTGACTTGCTGCTGGAATATCTCTCTTTAGTGTAGCAGAGAAGCTGTAATGATGAGAAATTCTTCAGTGAAGCACTGTCACCCGGGCAGTGCCTACCTGGAAGTAGAGCGTGTGGGAGCACTGGAGTCATCGCTATGGAAACAAGCATAACACTGCCAGAAAAAAGGCGCACACACACACACACACACACACACACATGCACACAGGGCATAACATACAGCAAAAAACTGCACCGCTGAGCGAAGAATGCTCTAATTGATTGGTCGATAGCGCTGACGGAAGTGCAGAAATGCCGTGTTCCATTTTCCCAGGTCACACACGTGTAGCACATTTTTCCTCATGTTTAGGCAGTAAAAGCTTGTTGTAACAAATGGTAGCAGCGTTATACATGAGGCGGTGATAAAAAAAAGCCTGCAGGGGAGAAACAGTGTCTGCACAGCAGCTTCATGTAAGAGTTTTTAAGCAAATTCAGGCCAGGCATCTGCGGGCCTATTATTTGATTGACGGGATATGGAAATATTTCTAAGCATCTCTCTTTATTGCATCGCGTTGAGAAAATAAAAACTTAACTAAATACCAAAAGACCCATCTGCTTTCTTTAAGTGGAGCAGCATTGACAGACATCTTCATGTTTTTTTTTTTTCTGGACAATTTGTCGAAGCAGAAAACAGGTCAGAGAGACGAGCCCCTCACCTCCATTTGAGAAACAGAGCATGATGACCGGCGTGACCACCAGGGTAATTTGATTTATTTCAGGTCACTTCTGCACCTCGTCACCTAGAAAAACGCTGTCCTCTTGTGAGGAAAAATTTTAGCCGGAGTAACCACAGTTTTCTGACTCTACTGGTGAAGCACAGCGCCAAAGTGCATTGGGTGGGTTGTGGACAGTGTAAAGCCAGCAGAGCCAATATCACACATGGGTGGCTTTAGTATTAAGTAGGATGGGATGTGTGTGGACAGAGAGAGGGTCCCAGTCGTTGGTGTTCTAGGAGATAAAGGACTGAGTGACTCACAGGACGTGGTTCAGACTATAGAAAAACATGTTCTCCATTAAGAAAAATACATTTACAGCTGTTGAAGCTTTCTTGCAAAAACAATTACACACTGTGTTTTACTGTAAGCTGCACAGATACTAGCGATCAGCACTTATGCTAGGTGCCCTCCTGTGATTGTAGGAATACTGTTCATGGTGGCTAAGAAAAAATGATGTAGAAGCTTGTTGCACACCTTCCATGATGTCTGAAGTGTTGAAGCCGTATTGGGCCAATGCTCTTGGTAGAAAAAAAACTGCAGTTTCCCCTGTGGCCTCTGGGGGATGGCTACAAAAGTGAGTCAATCCAAATAGACTTCCATGTTAAAATGGCCATCTTTACAGAAGCAATAAACATGTTTACCTCTGATACAAAACCAGTTGTATTAAGTTACCTTTTTGTAAGAGTGATTAGGGAGAATTTTAATATAACTCACTTTTTTATTCACTTTTGTTAAGTTGTAAAGTTTCAAATAAGTCTGGCTGTTTGAGTGTTCTTGTGACTACCCGCCCATGTCAGCTCCACTCCTGCTCCACCTCTTTACTGTATTTGGATTAACCTGGTCCAAATGATACCATGGGGATTTTCACTTTTGGAGCCGCAAGTGGCCACATGAGAAACTACAATACTTCCATTTTGGTTTTATACTATAATGCATTGAGTACCTACTTTACCTGTCTGCAATGAAGGTTTATTTCAGGAGGATTTAGAAAAAAAGCTCCTCCTTTTTCTCTGTTGCCATGGTGACACATCTGTTCCTATGTAAAAAAAATTGGATTTGTTGCCAGAAAGTTTGCTTGCGGCCTCCTGAAGTCCGGTTTTGATGCTGAAGGAGCTCTCTGTCACAATGTGATGTCAGGGGGGACTTGACCGAACATCCACATATGATGAGTTCAAACAAACTCTGCAGCTTTTCCAGAGCTTTCTATCATGTTATATGGTCTCCCCGTTCAGCAGATGGTAGTTGGTTCAGTGTTGCTGACAGGAATTTTGTATCGTTTCAATCAAAAGTTTAGAAACATCCACTAAACTGATCTCATAGTTTGATGGTTTTCTCTGTATTCACTGCAGAGCTCAGGCATTAAACAGGTTTACTGATGGCTGTGCGATGAAGCCACTTTGGGGCCAACAATTGTCTTACCTGCTTGTTGTCGGAACAGTTTGGGTTGTGACACTAATCTGACTTTAAAAATTGCTGCCCTGACACCAGGGGAAAGGGACTCTTTGTGCTGCAAACTTTTAACTGCTGGCCACTTAAGCAGCGAGGTGATCAGAGGGAATGGGTTTACCCAGTGTGAGAGGTTTGTCACTGAAACTGAATTAGGGCAAATTGATGGTATTATTCCTGGGGCTGCACTGCTGGGACGGTATAAATCACTTTGCTGCTGAGCAATAAAAAAAAAATGTCACGGAATGGATTAAAGACACTCTGGGTATGAACTTTTCTTTTTCTCTTCTCAAGCTACGCAAATATGACATTTGGAAATAACAGGACCCTTGAAGCAAAAACAGCAATCATCCTTGTAACATATCCGGCCATACTACACCACTGCCATTGTCTGCCAAGGGGCTGAGTAATAGTGTGTTTTGATAAGAGCTTGTGTGCCACTAGCTTATTATGAGGCAGTTAATAGGTTTTACTTGCTTTCATGTGCAATTCAAAGGATTTTTTTTTGCTGTACAAACAACATAATTTGCCGTTTTTCCTGTCCTAATGCCCTCCATCCTGTCCTCTGGGTAAATCCAGATTTTTTTTCCACACATTCAGACATTCTAGATTTCGTAGGGCATTTAAGGATATTTGTTTGATCTCGGCTCCCTCTCCACCCACAATCTGTGCACCTGTTTTCCTCCTCAGCGCCACTGCTGAAGAAATGAGGGTCACAAATCCAATAAGATTCATCAAAGGCTCAAATCAGATTAGTTTAATCCGGTGTAAAGCAGGAGCCAAACGTACTTCCTCTCAATATGGAGCATCAGAGTCCAGACAGAGCAGGGACAGTGTTTCACGACAGCTTGTATGCATGCAGAGAAGCAATATGCACTTTACTGCTTATCAAGGTGTTGGAATCTTCTTTTTTCCTCCAGTTTAGACTGTTTTTTAATCACATTGTAATTTATCCTCAGTCACCACTCCCCCTCTCTCTGTGCCATTTAATTTATCATCAATGCATCGATTTTAAACTCAAGAGTGAGTGCCGCTCCTGACAACTCTCTCCAAATTATTCATATGTTTATCGAGAGGCTTGTAAAGCTCAAAGAAAAAAAAAACCCGCAACCCCAACGCCTTCCTGTCCCACAGCCGGCGATAAATTCCTTCAAGGTTTCAACATGGGTGATTTGAATGATTTATATCTTCCCTTACTGCCACATTGCTTTAGTTTCCTTGTTAATGTAAAACACTCTGGTGCACTGTGGCAATTTGCTGATTGGAGAGCCACTTCTGCTGAATACCTTTGCTGTGCTGGGTGTGTGGGTTATATTTTACCATTTGTTAATTGGCATCTGAATAGCTGTATGTAAAAAAAAAAAGGCACAAGCACAGAAGTTGAATATTGGGAGCTGCCACTTTGAGGAGGTTTCATCCTGTTTTAATGATCATCCATACATGGATGTTTGGACGGCCTTTAGTTAGTGATTTAAATGTCATGTATGTAGTGATGATATAATGGCATTTCAGGGCACCACAGTAGAGCAATGGCAGTAAACACTAGTACACATACACACGTTAGCTCTGTCCTTTTCCCTCTCTGGTACATACGCTCCTGGATGACCTCAGGGCTCCCTTTATATTTGTCTCACATAGGGTCCGCTTGTCAGAAGGACGGCGAACATACGGTAATGATGCCCAGACAGGGTTTGGTAAGTGGTCAGACAGCTGCGAACTGCTAAGCAGATGGAATGATGTACCCTTTGCAGAGCTGAATGTCATTGGCTGGCATTTCCCACCATGCCTCATGGATAAGACTGCTAGAATATGGCCCCGAGCCGAAAGGAGAGGCCCATCTCTTTCTATCAATGTGCATGCAAAGGAAAGGCCTAAGGTTCTGATCGCATACTTAATTACATCAGGCACTGATGTGTCTCACTAGTAAAGCAAAGAATCTGTGTATGTGTGTCAGCTCTTATCTGATCTCCTTCACACTTGGAGGGTGTATGGCAGGGGATCCAAATGGTTGCTGTAATTTAATGCATCAATCCTGATGATCTGGTTTTACCTACCGTTACCTTTCAGTAACTGACGTAGACGATCGACAGCAGAGTTATTTCTGCATATAGAGGTGACAGTGCAATCTTTTCTATTGCAGCTCTAACAATTCCTCTGAACACAGCGATTATTATCTTTTCCCAAAATGGTGTTTTTGGAATTTGTCATTGATTGAAACAGGGACAGAGAGCAGGCTGCAATCAAACAGACACTTTCATAACATTAAATGCATCACATGCTATTGTTTTGGGCATTTTTGAGACAGGAACAATCTAATGTGGACTAAAACCTAATTTTTATAGGAACCTGATAGGCACACATTCTGACCACTACTTAGGATGGTCTGTATAACTCAACAGTCATATGCATGTAAACAATATAAAGAATAGGATATAATCTGAGGTCTGTATGAGAGGCATAACAATGTAGATGGGCCTGGCTGATTTCTAACTTGTGTCTTTTCTGCAGTGATGAGATGTTTTAGTCACAAATTAGAGGATAGATCATCCATCCAAATGTTAGCTCTGATGATTAGCATGAGATGCTCAGAGAGAAAAAAAACTGGCAAGCCTACAAATAAGCTACTTGTAATGTATATTTCTATTCTTGTTTGTGTTAAATTTAAAATAAGCCAGAGTGCCGATGTGCCATTTCCCATCTACTGCTTAACGTAAAGTGCTCAGTGATGAATTAAAGGGTCAGGATCTTGGCATTGTCCCAGGCAGTGACTGATGTATGGAGTCCTTGTAATGTAATTCACACATATATGTGTCAAAACAGTGCTGAGGCGGCTGTAAGTGTGTAAGTGTGCATCCAGGAATCAGAGATGTAAACAAAGTCATTGGATCTACAATTTTCTTCATTCAGAATTAGACCAATAAACGTGCCAAATAATGCCACATGCTCCAAAACAGACTAAGAGTGTTTTTTGTAAGAACAAGTAGTAAAGAGACGATATGGTCTAAGTGTTTTATCCCCCTCCCCTTCTTTAATTTGGAGACTGCCGTTGGCAATAGCAATAACTGTAGATTAGCAGTAGGGGGATTTCTCTGGGGAGGGAGGCTACAGAGGAAATCGTTCCAGGCCGTTCCTCTGCAAATGTTTTTCTTTCCAAAGGCCGGATCTCTCTGCTTCATTGTCTTAGCAGCCCCCGTATTTTGCCCTGTTTTACTGCTCTTCTGAGGGACAATTTGTGTGTTGTGGGCCCTGGTTTTATTTGTTGGTGCTCTGCGAAGGGTAGGAGAGGACGTCAAATGAAATCCATTAATCACCTCGCAGGCTGTAAGAGATAATTGTGAAGGGAGAGCGAGGAAGACGTTTAGAGAGGGAGCGGTAAGGAAAGGAGAGGTAAGCAAAGGGGAAAGAGTCAGGGGAGAGCAAATGAAATAAATCAGAAGACACGGTGTCGGGATTCTTACAGAAAAACAGCCTTTGCCTTCAATTTTCTCACTCACTGGTTCTCCCACAGCGCTCACGCGGGGGTTGATCGAGTGCAGCAGAAAAGTGAAATATTAGAGCAAACACGACGTTTTAAGCCCCCATGATGCTTAGCTGATGGCACTTTGCACCATTTGTTAAAATTACACGGCAGCATTGAGCTTAAATCTCAAGTCAACTGGCGTGACCGCAGATGTGTACTTTATGAATGAATTGTGTGATTGTGTGGACCGAAACAAAGCGACCATAAACATGTTAGCCTCTGTGAATGATGCTGTTTCTCTTCGGGACAATCCATCATAATTATGGTCAAACTGCAATAACTGTCTGGATTATAACATATCACACCTATACTGTATGTAGAAACTTTATGTTTTGTTATTTTTTTAGAAGAAAAATAGGTTTAAAAGCACATATATAAATTATACTTGGACATACTTGTGGATTATTTGGCGATATTTGGCTTTGTAAAAACAAACAGATGCAAAGATACATGGGAGAATTCATCACTGAATTCTGGATAAATTAGATTTTTTTGCAGTGACAGGAGAAATGGATGGACTGTGTTGGAATCCCTGAGAGCTAAAAAAGTAAATGAGTGATTTCTCAGATTATCTCCCATCCGCCAACTCACACTGAACTTCTGATGAACTAAAAACTTCATTTACATAATTAGTCAACACAGCAGACACATTTTGTGTGAGTCCATGCAGTTCACCAGATCCTTTACAAAAATCCTTCATAACACACAAACATTTTTCATTGTTACTTCATATTCAAATGAGGCACATTTACAGTAGAGTGGGATTTCCTGCAGGAGGTGTGAGCGGTTAAGTGATGCAGAGCAGACCATGAAACCACACACAGCATACAGTTAATCAGCTTCATTTTTTTTCACATGTGTGTATATGTTTCGGTTTGTCGAGTCAGGGGTGAAGATGTGAGACGTGGGTTTCTTTGGGATTCTGCAGGTTAAACAAACTCTGGTGCGTTTGCCCTTTTAGAGCAGGTCTGCTGTGGAAACTGTCAATCAAACAAGCAGACCAAGACGCTCCCGCCTCAGTCCTGTTTGTTTGTGGTGTGAAGAAAAGCTGCAGGACTGTTGGATGCTGAACTTTTCTCCTGATAAAGCATCCATTTACCACATACGCACATCAGCACTGACATGTTGCTTCTAAAGAAAGTTCACCCAGAGGTTTGTTGACCTCATGTTGCACCTCATGTGTTCCATATTCAAAGTGAGCGAACCCACACAGTAACTGCTCATGATATATGAGGCTCGTATTATTTCATGAGCTGTTTGTGACACCAGAGAACATGCACACTGTAAGCACATAAAGCACACTGAAGTGCAGCATGACCTGCTATCAGTCACTGGAATTTAATTTCGCCCACACAGACCTGGATAACCAACCAAGCAACGCAGGCAACAAGTGCCCGGCTGATTCCATACAAATGGGATTAATTGTACACTGGTTGAAAATGTGTGGAAAAAGGCTACAACCAAAAACCATACTTGTTTTAAGAAAGCCCAGTATAAGGCAATATTTAGGGGGGAAAAAGCACATAAAAAATAAGCAACAACCCTTTAGGCCAATAAATGACAAAACAAAATGAATACTAGGTCTGAGAGAAATATGCCGTCTGAATTATGTTAAATCCATGGCATTAGTTTAATCATGTCACACCCTTTAAATCATGACACTACCAGAATGCATTCCATGGATACTCTGGACATGTACCACTAGTATCAAAAACTGCAGTTCCTTGAGGCTGGCTCCAAAAGTGAATCACGCACCATAGATTTTTATGTTAAAATGGCTTTTCAGCAGAAATAACCCTTTGTAGGGTGCATCAAAAGGCAAAACAGCATGTGTGCCCATTCATTGATTTAGGGTTTTACTTTCATTTGCTGTGCCTGAAAGTCTAGATGATTTTGCATTTTAAAAAGTTACATGTTAGAAGAGAACTTCAAAGTCTTTGAATAGTATGCAGTGTGCAAAAAGTACCAGGAGGCCTCCATTTTGTTGGGCAGCCTTGTGTTCAGGATAGGCACGTTCTTCTAGCAGAGTGGGAGGATCACTTATTTGAGCTTTTTTGTGACATCATCACAGGAAGATGACAAACACACAAACTCATCACTGTCTTCTGGCTCCTGGAATCCAAGCTCGGACTACGTTACTGCTCTGGTCAAGCCCTCACTGTACTGTTGCGACATCATCTCATTTTCCAATGGGTTCTCCATAAAATCATACACTGATTCATTAATCACAGACTATCAATAAATAATGCAAACGATCATCATCTGCAGATCCAATTATCTAATTATAAATCATATGCCTGAACTGCCAAGAAATCACACATATGACATCTCAGACATTTTCTAAAGTCACCAAAGCAAAGTCAACTTGTGACTACTGCAGTTAAAGTAAACTTTGTCTTTAGTCTGAAGTTCTTATAATAACACTTAACGGATGCTTTCAATAGAGCTACGACTATTCAGACAGTCTAAATCTTTAAAACACATCAATAGCACTAATTACAAGAAGAAATGTCCTGAGATAAAACATCAGAAAATGTCCTGCATTTATTGCATCAACCTTTATCCGAACAAACCAGCTCTTTTTATTCTAATCTGCTCACATAATGAGGACAAGCTCATCTATCGACCACCTGCTTTGTGCACTGTATTCAATAAATCGCCATTGTGTTTGAAATCAGAACGCTTCTATTGATCATCCTGCGTATTATGAGTCAATGTCAGTGTTGTTTGGTGATATAAGAGTGAGTCTCCCACTTACAGAGTGTTTTGTGCCAGGCCTCGGTGTGGAGAGAACACATTGGATACAGACAGAGATGTTTCACAGCAGAATCAGGAGGCTGTCAGCGCCTGCCAAACTTTTTTTTTTCCAATAAGATATGCAAATTGTGCTGATGGGCTGAAGGGGAGGGAGGGAGGTGGAAATGATCCTGAAATACAACACACTGAAGCAAAATAAGTGTGAAGCGGTGCAGCCTGCTCTCTGTCCCTTTTTTTTTCTCATGTCGCTCCCATCATTCAAATTGGCTGCAGCCTTGTGCTTTTCTGCCACTTTTACAGCGTCTATTTATTGTCGGCTGTTGAATCGTTTTATTTCATCCACCATCTAGATATGTAGTTTTATTCACTATAAGGCCTTTTGATTTAAGGTCCAATTAACAAAAAAGCACCCGAGCTTGCTTGTTTATAACTCTATGTGTGACTTTAAGGGCCATGTGACTACTGGGAAGCTCCCTGCTTCCACCAAGCTGGACCAAATGAGACACCTCATCTCACAGTCCTGCCATTCATAACGTGTCATTTAAACTTAGCAACATGAAAATATGAAATGAATGAGTAAGAGTATCATATTTCCAGGCTCATAATTATAAGGAAAAAATTTGCACATAATTACGAGATCCTTATCTTGCAATTACATTGATTAGACAGTCAGCTGATTTTATAATTACTGCATCTTCCATACAGATCTTGTAATTATGAGGTATGATAAAGTCTCCTCGTCTTCTTCTTCTTCTTCAGTGCAAGTGTGAGGCTGCATATTTTTTTCAACAGAAACATCGTCGCAGTGTGATTCGGTGGCATTATTAGCACGCACACCTGAGACTATTCTGTTCTATTCTGTTCTAAATATTGAAATTGAAAAGTTGTTACATTTAGTTTTTTAAAAGGATTATGCAGCTTCTCTGTTTTGCTGATCCTACTGTAACTTAATCATTTTCACCTGTGTCTTGTTACCCTCCCCTGTGTGCATTTAAACCACATGCTTCTCCTTTGCCCTCGTTAGTTTGTCTGTCTTGGCATCCTGTCCATCTTCTCCAGACATTGTCATGTGGTTTGTTGCTCTTTCATTTTTATTTTTTATGTTTTGTTGCTTTGTCAGCTTGGGAACCTCCCACCACATACAGAAAACCGAACTGTCTGAGCTTCCTGCTTCTGTACATTCAGACAGCTGTACTGTACTTTCTACCACCCACCTCTGTGATGCCTACCCCCCCCCCCCCTCGTGTTTTACCTGTGTCCTATTATTCTACCTTTATATAGTCTGTGTTCGCTTCCCTCTGTGCCAGTTTGTCTTTGTATCATGGCTTCAAGTCGTTTCCCAGTGAGATTAGTTCATTTTTTATTTTTTTATTTTTTTTGACCCAGATCCTATCTAGTGTTGCAGATACCTTTGTCTGATTGAATAACTGTTTTCTTGTGACAGATTAGATAGCAAAGTGAAGACTGTACATCAGGAGTCTCAAACTAGCAGTTCGGAGCCGATATTTTGTGGCCCCCCCACTTGACATCAAAGTTTAGTGTTAGTGCGGCCCGCACATTTTTCTCACACACGCTTATTTGCTGAGGCTTGCCCTGTGCGTTTTATTTTTATTATTCTGTCTCTGCATGCTTGCGCATTTCTCCGCTGCAGCCTAGCCATGCTGGTATGTTGACGGTGTTTGTTTTCAGGTGCTGCGTGATCATGTAGCAGTGCTCCGTCAGAATATAGTCCCAGAATGGATCAAAGTAGGAGGTTGCCGCGTGTTAATCAGCATTTACATTTGTGCTCGCTGTGAATACGCAGGTCACATGAAGTACTTGGAATTTCTTTCTTTCTTTTTAATCAGGATGATAGTTGAATATAACACGTGTTCTCAGTAGCTGCCCTCACTGTAAACAAGCGCCGGTGAACAACTTATTTTCATGTTAAAGCGGCTTGACATATTTTATTTAATTTCTATTCCTATTTCTATATTATATTGATATTGTTATTCTAGCCTACATAAATGTCATTGTCTGTACTGTATCTCCAAAGGTACAGCAAATCACTCATTAAGGAATAAGACATGCAGTTTTTCAGTAAACAATATTTAGCTCTCAGTCTTAGTGAAACTGAGCAAAATTCAGGCCTAGGAAAATCGCCGCTTATCAATTAATCGTTAATCGATCGATAAGGCCATTCAACTAACAAATGAATTAATCGATAATTTGCATCCCTATTCCGACCTGTTATTTAGACAATTGAACCAGTTGTACTTTTTTGGAATATTTGAAACCCTTTTTTTTAATGCGGCCTTAATGCGGCCCAGCCTCACCCAGACTCTACCCCCAGCGGCCCTCCGGGTAAGTAGAGTTTAAGACCCCTGCTGTAAATCGTCTGGCTGTGACTTTGGTCACGATTTTGTGTCCTCCTCTGGAACGTAAAGGTGGATGGATTATCAATCAAATTATGAAGAAACATATGGGTGCACCACAGACAGTTTGTCCATATCTATATACAGTCTATAATACTTATAGATATGTATGTAAGATTTATGGTGACCTCTTATTTTAGGAAGGGGCTGGTGGCCTGCTGTTAAGTCAAAGACAGTCGAGTCAGGTGTGTGATCCTGCTTTCCTGTGTCGGCGATCTGTCTAAGAGGATTATAACCCACTGAATGCAATAAGTTAGCCTTCAAGAATGTAGAGGTACATTTGCATAAACTGGCGACTAACACCAGAAAGCAATGACTTCTTTAGCTTTTAATATGCAAATCTGTTCATTGTTTGCTGAGCAGCACTGGACTGTACATTACCATGAGGGGTTTTTTCTATATTTTCTGGCTCTGGGGATGTTGTTGGAGTTATGCTTACAAACACTGATTGGGCATCCAGAGGCCATCAGAATATGATTTCTGTTTACTTCACTGTTGTGGTATACCACTTAAAGTCCTCATGCCTCCTTCAGGGCTGTGGTAATGGCTCATTTTAAAATTTAGTTCACGTGTTTCATGAGAGGCCGAAAGCTGTGATTAAAATCGCTCATTACCACTCACCGTACGACTGAGTAGCCCGACGTTATTTTGCACAGGTCAGACAGCCGAGAGCAATATTCATAAGAGAATTATGTCTGCGGCGTGCTCATTAAGAGGAGGACAGACATCACAATTTGGCCACTTTTAGAATTGTAAAGACTTTCTTAAGGGGCACAGGATCAAAATCATATTAGAAGAGCGCTCTGCCGGTGTCAACCTTTTAAGTAATGGTCGGCATTCTTGAGGAAGCGAGCCGCCGGGCTCAACAAGAACGGGCTGGACTGCTGCTACACTTACCAGCTGCTTTTTATGCACGCTAGTTCATTTACTTTCAGTCATGCGCTTGTCGTCTGTGTTTAGCTTTAATTGGATATGCTTTCTTCCCTACAGAAGCAGATGAACACAGAATACAGAAGTGAGTTTTTTCACATTGTCAGTTTTGAGTGTGGATTCAATTTTAAATGAAGACAGAGAGGAAGAGATCCTTGTCTACAGCTGAAAATGCTTTAATTCCACCCAGCAGCTTCAATTAACTGAACTGGACTGGAATCAAACATCATGTGCACTAAAAGCAGGTAACTGGCCTGTCACAGTGTCCTGGGTTTTTTCTTTATTACATAGTCACACAGTCTGTTATCGCAATGTCTACATGAATGAATGCATTGTATCTCTGAAGATGCTTATGCTACGGTGGCATCTGCCAGCAGTTGTGGAATGGTTCTGGTTTGTAGAAGACTTCCTGTTACTTCCTTACTTGTTGCCTGGCAACCTGCAGTTAATATTGACATTCAAAAGTTTACACTTTTAGACCTTTAGAGCTCAGTTTGTACAATGTACAATGAATCCTGGGATATGTTTGGCTGCAAAGCATTCATAAGAGGAAAGAGAAGGACACGTTCATCAATGCATTTGATGGAGCTTTCAAAACGTTGCACTCTCGGTGCAAATGGCTTGTGTGTGTCCTCCGACCCACAGTTGGGCAAAAAATAAACAGTACAAATAATTCATTATTTACCCTTGATCCGCATGCGTGCAGATTTTAAAATACAGACAATTCGCCTTGACAATGCGGTGCCGCAAATCACCTGTGGCGTCGTCACCAGATATTTTACTGCGACAAGGGGCCGTGAGATTTACCGCGCTCACTTTCACTGTCAGCACCACAGCACATTTAACTCTCATCCATATATGCGATAATCACTCACCTCCTTCCCTCGTCAGTCCATGTCTCTATTTATCTATATCTGGTTTTCTTACTTATCTGCTGACACTGAGGTTAAAGCCATCGGCTGGAAATGTATGACCCACAGACTAGCGGGGTGTGCGCCGTCAGCTTGGTTCAATAATCAATCACCTGTGTCATCAGCGTAAGAGTTGCCTCGTCTCAGGTGGGACTATTTGGCACGCCGTCTGTATGCTGGCAGTGCGGCAGTGAGAGCTCAGCAGCTTGGAAGGAAACGTTCAGCCTCATTGAAACTTTAGGTTTCAGATCAGAGCAGCTGGATATTCCCACACCTTAAGAAACTCTGCCAACACTGCTGCCTGTCTCCTCTGAGTCACAAACAACAACGTTGTTCTTCAGCTTTGATGCTTTTATGCAGCATAAATGCCACCACGCTTAAAAATAAATCTTTATGGGACGCTGACTTTCTTGTCTCAGAGCTTTGTGCAGAAATCAGGACAGAATAATGAGACTCGCCGTGGCCACCAGCATGAATTGGGCTATTCTTGGACACGCTGAACTGTAGCATAATACTATATGAAGTGACACTTGTTTAATTGAATGCCCATGTCTGCATGGGCTACACAGAAATGGCCATCAGCATTTTGGCATCTAGGTCTCACAGCTGTGCAGGAAATTGCTGCCTTTTTTTGTGTAAATGTTCCTAACTATGTGACTATTTTAATAATAACTTTACCAGCACTGAGTCACACACACTGTATTACAAACATAGCATGGACAGATTCTTGTCAAAGCTGTGCCAACAATGCACATCCAACAGTATGAATGGTGACTCAGGTGCAGAAAGAAAGAGGAGTCCCTGTTAATTCCTGTCTGTTCTATTAAACAGTTTTAAAAACAGTGAATGTTGTGATAAAAGGTTAAAATGAGGTAGGAGCCAATTTCTGGTGATCTACATCAAATAGAAATTACATGCAAAAAAATGTTGTATTAATTTTATTGGCCAAACTTTGACACTAATTTGATATCTTAGTGCAATGACTTGGTTTTTCAAACTAACCTGTCCTCACTCATGGGTCAGAAGAGAGACAAGGGGGGGGGGCTTCTTGATAGCTTGCTTCTACATTTGCCAACAGCCCAACAGGTGGCGTGTAACCTCCTAATTTGTGCTTACGCCATGTTAGATAACAAAAATAGTTCCTTTTTCTTTTGAAAATAAAATAAATAAATTGACAAAATAAATCTCACGTTACATTAGTACTTCCAAAAGACTTTGGGTCCATTATTAACTTTTAAAAGATTCTGTTTTAGACAAAAACCAGGTGCCTTGATCGTTGGACAGACAACCATGTTTTACATACTGTTCACATTATACATAAATACATCCACACTGTACAACTTCAGATTTTTTTATTATTATTTTACAGTTTGAAGCCACCTACCAGTAGGGGGTGCCATAGCTGCCCAAGCTTGATTCAACAGCAAACTAGATGGAGTTTTGAAAACATCTGGCAGAACAACAATATTCTTAAGCTATTTTTGTTGTTGTTTTGAAGTGCTGCACCATGACGTGTGCTCTTCTTCTGAGGTGTTGATACAACTCTAAATATAAGTTTAATAATGAGATGAGACACTGACTGTATCAGTTTTTCCTCCATTTTGCCTTCCATGCCTGTCTGGATGTCTCATTTCTATTGGCCACGTGGGCATTTGTCACCATGTGCCTTGTAAAACCCAGACTGATGCTGCATGCGTGCATGCTTTAGTATTTGTAGCGTAAAGCCAACCGTGTTTAGCCACAAGTCATTGGAAATAATGGGTTTCAGAGAGCAGCAGCACCTTTGTCACGTTCTGTCTGAAATCTACATCTGCATTTCTACTAAAACTTTGAAAGAAAGTTTTCATAAGGAACTTTTTATATAAAAAACACCATCCTGCATTGATTAGTCCACACTCCCAGCACTAAAGTTGCAACTTTAAACCAAATGTTGACACAAAACATCCACACATACTTATAAATGACACATTGGTCTCCAGCTATCTCTATCCAGCTCCCTGATCTCTCCCTCTCCACCCTTCTCTCTCTCTCCCTCTCTTTAACCTCCCACTCTGGCCAGGTGATTAATAGCGAGCAACTCCCTCACCAATCAGCTGTCGGTCTGTCCCTCACCTGCCCAATCACAGCTTAGCAGGACAATTTAAAAAGTCTCTAGCTGCAGTTTCACGCCAGTTCAAGCCCTCCTCTCTTCGGCTCTCCAGCATTTTCCACCACCACCACCAGGTCTAGACCCAGGGGAACTTCTGATTCTAGCGGCCTCTCCTCCTACTCCTTCCCCCTTTTGGATGTGGTCATTGCGTCAGGGTCTAAAACACCAAAGCACATTCCAGTTCTTGTATAGCAATGAATTCACTTTAATTCAGTCACTCGAGTCTCTCCTGATTACGTTTGGTTAAGAACTGTCCGACGCATTATTAAAAGGTGTACCCATCATGCCTAGTGCATGTCATAGCAGCCCATAGTGGTGGTGTTGTCATGTGAGGTCGATTGGTCAGGTGTAGTTTCACCAACGCTATGAGGTCAGCTGACCTCCTAAATATATACAGAATGAGCCAGTATTTTCATCAATGGATGTCAGGATTGAGTCTCAAACTAATGCAACAGAATGCAAGAAGTTTAATGATGGATGGAAATAAACAAGATATAGACACTGAATGACTTTCCCTTGAGTGAGTATTGCAGGAGAGTTACCCACAGCACTAAATCAAAGGAAAATTCACAGCAGACTCTGCAGACAGTTGGGTCTCACCTCTCACCAATCCTCCATAACAATTCCAGTTTACACTGCCTGTCAGGGGACGGCTGAAGAAAACTATTACCAGCAGCACACTTTTTAAATAGAAAGTGAAATTATATTTTTCTCTCCTAATATTAAGTTAAATACATGGAACTGCATGCAATTTTTAGGGTTACTACGATTTATTTATGGTTGGTGAAATAACACAAATCATTTAATAGCAGGCTGTGTCAGTGCCTTTGTGTTTGGTGTTCCAATCCAAAAGCTTCTGAGATGTTTACACATGTTTAAATCAACAAAAGATAGTAATTTTATCAGATTCTTGTCAGAACTCTGTCAGTCCACTTTTGAAGTGCCTTCAGCAGGGATTTCTTTTTTTTGTGTTCTGCCAATGAAAAGACGTCTGTGCATTTAGCAGAGCGAGTACAGAAAGCTATTGGACATTTTATCATACATTGTTGATATCCTTCGCTGACAGAAAAATTGTAACAACTCTCTGAAGTCTGCCTTTGTCTTCTTTGTTCCGCGCTGACTGATGTTGCGTATAATCTTTGCCGATTGCGACTTGATGAGAAACAGTCAGATCTGGAGGAAGATAGCTCCAAAAAACTCCAACTAACCCTGCTTGGAATATTCATGAGCATGGAGGTAATTTCTTTTTGCAGTGTTTGCATGTAATATGAACACACACAAGTTAAATGGGATGAAACGGAGTGAAAATAAACAATCCCTTGTGTAAAATACCTCTAAATAGCTTATATAACACTAATAAAACTTACGAAGTCCAATGATAGTGAATTGATTATAACGTCTCTGTGGAGCAGATGGAGTATTTTCCCTGAGTGTCTGACTGGCATAGAAAAGAAGTTTCCTTGTCACTATCTGAACGAACTTCTGCTCTTCCTTCTAATGTGTGAAAAGTTAAAAACCTTTTTCTTCAGAATTATTTGTAAGGACAGGCTGTCGGCCCTCGCCATCGTGTAGCTTTCGCAATTCCCCTGGCTTATCGATGTTGGCCATTCTGCCCGCATTGATTTTGTCCTGTTTTCACATCAGAAAGACAAATTATTTGACTCTTTCAATAATGGCCTGAGGTGTTTTTTTTAATGGACACCTCCGTCATGTCGATGGTCCACGTGAAAAAAAAAACAAAAAAAAAACAACAAATCTCTGTGTTCACTCGAAAACACACCGGTCAGAAGGTCATGATAACACACCTCACTGTCTTATCCCTCATTTTCTGCTGACTTGATATCCGTTGTTTTCTGCAAGTCTCCTCTTTGACAGGTCCTGAAATTACTTTTGTCAAATTTCCAGTCTCTTCCCGTTTGTTTAGATGAGTTCTCTCTTTTGTTATCAACAATATAGAATGTCTGTGACAACAGCCTGTGCGTGTTCTAACAATGCCCCTGTGTTTCAGAAGGGGGGGGGGGGGTGGCGTTAGGGGGGAGGGGGGAATCTAATTAGCCAATACAACTCCACAGCGAGTGCATTCACGCTGTAGTACCTGCTTCTAAAAGAACAAGACTGATCAAACAAAGACAGCGCAGCTCTCTGAAGTGCATGTTTCTTGTCTGGTTAATTAGGGAAATTTGTTTTCTGTTCAAATAATCTCAACTAACCAAGATCAGTTGACATAGTAACGCAGAGAAGGAACGACATCAGACAGGGCTCCAGGTACAATGACGCTAATTGAATGCAGCTTGTTTGCAAAGTTAGAAGACAAAATGTTTGTTTCTAAAAACTTTGTGGTGTGTTAGAGGGGAAACAAGGTTAACCTCTTTTTATCTCCACCGAATGACACGAATGAGAATGTATAAGAGTAAAGATGTTTAACTTTAGCGACACCTGTGGGAATTAGGTGATCTGCAGTTATTCCATAGCATGTGTCTGAATTCGGGAGCAGCATCCTTCAAAGGATGTGGTCTACAGTGGTGTGTGTTTCTGAGACTGCAGGTGTAACAATGCAATGGGACCTGTCTGTGGAAGACTTCCTATTTACCAGGATGCACTGCTCCCGTCACCTAGCAACCTGGAGTTGATAAAGATGTTCCTCTTTGGCCATTAGAGATCTGTTTCTGAAGTCTAGTGTATTCTGTTGTTAGAAAAAAAAGAAAAAGAATCTACACACACACACATACACATATTCTCACAAATGGAACCTTTAAAAGACATGGTTGCTGGAAATTTAAATACTGGCACTGTGCTAAATAGCTGCAAAATGCTGCTTGTTAATGCATCAATAAAATCAATTGGAGTTCAGTGGCTGCTTTATTTTCTGCTTTAAATCCCATCAAAGAGAAAAGCAAACTAGAATTCTACCAGCAAAAGAGGGCACGTGTTTCAAAAAGTATGCGTTTAATAATGAGCAAATAAAACCATTGTGACAGGCAAATATTAGCTGAAGATTATCTTCAAGCAGACAACATTGAAAAAGTTTCCTGTGCTGTGTGTTCAAAGTGGCCCGACAACAACCACAGGCAAGCTATTAAAACACTCATACACTCTTTTTTTTTTAGATGCACGAATGCTACCAGGCGAGGGACAGAGGAAATTCATTTTCTCGTTATTGCAAAATTATTCAAATGAGAAAACCATCAATAATGCGATTCCCACAGAGAAAATCCCTCATAACAGGTCCAATGGGATGAGAGATTTTATATGAGGCCATGTCCCACTGGCAAAAACATTATAAAAGAATGGTTGGAGCCCAACGGGTCCATGATGGGTGCAGAGGAGCTAACCCTTCTTATTTTGCACTTCTTTGTTTTTTTAATGACAGTTTTAATGACGAAAGCAGTGGCAGGTTTTGGCATGGGCGAACGGGGCGGCCTAGGGCGGCATCACATGGGAGGCGGCACGAGCACTTGAAAAAAAAATCATCTGCATTGCTAAGCGGTTATTATCTATCATATCACTGTGTGGGGAATTGGAAAATTCCTGCTTGCTGAGAAGGTGGTGTACACAGAAGCGGTGTAAGAAGGGGGTGCCATTCAGGACATTTTCTTATGTTCGTCTGTCATCTATCCTCACAGTGCTGCAAAGATCTTTTATAACACAGAGATCTCACTCTTTCTTCTGATCACCTGCATCATTGCATGTTTGTGTATGTATGTAGTAACATGAAGGATTAATACAAGATTTTTTTTTTTTTGTGGCTACAAACCGGTGCCAGCTGAATGCTACAGGCCAATACTGACTGGACTGAGTTCAGACTCTGGATGTGGATGAAGATGAATGTGCTACTCTGAGCGCTGTGTTTTTATAACGTCCCTCAGTCATGACTTGTTCGCTACTGTCTGCTAACATAAGTCCATCCATCAATGACAGGCTGATTAACACTAAAGTAAGAGTACTTTGCTGTCAGCTAGATTTATCAGTTAAAATACATGGTTAAAATAGGAATAGGGAATTATTTTATTATCATTCGTTTACCAGCCTCTCTCTTCACTTTTCTTTTTTAGTCGCTCATAACTGGTTATGAATACATTTTAAAGAGGTTTGGACTGAGAATGTAATTTACCTACACATTTTCAATGTGTAGTTAAGGGGGGTCTTGCCCATGAAGTAATTCAATGTAGAACCGCCACTGGACAAGAGTACCAATGAGGTAAATTGGTAACCCATGCTAAATTTATTTCTCACCTCTTCAGGATGCAGTGACAACCTAATTTCCATTAAATATAATCTGGCGGTTTAACATTTGCTATAAAACCCAATGGGGCAGAGATAGGTAGTACTCAGTGTGTTTTAATTATCTCAACGATAGCCTTCAACAGCTGCTGTGTGTTTATTTCTCTTAAAGGAATGATCTTTATTCTCTAGAAACCTGCCTCCCCAAACACTTTTTTTCCCCCAACAGACAACCTGCTGGCATGCTGTGTGGATTTTCTTAATGTCGCTTCTTATTTTGAGAGAGTGAGAGAGAGAGAGAGAAACAGAGCCATTATGATGATCACGCTCAGCTTACGACTGACCTCATTGTATCACATTGTCAGGGCTGCAGGCGGGATAGAAGGGGTCTGCAGTACGGGATGTGTTTGCAGCTTTTAATTGGTGTGAAATTACTTTTTCAGTGGAGGAATAAAGTATCTGACTTGTGCAGGGAACAACAGAGTTTGATATGGTTGACAGAAAAGTTGGTGCGCGGTGCGATGGTGGCTCAACATAAACAAAGAAATGTCAGTGGATTTAAGAGCAAAGGTGAAGAGGGTGGATGCTGTGTAGAAGCAAAACAAGGCAGTCCAGTCAGGGCAGCCATAAATATTTGATTGCACCTTTTGTGTACAAAGTGTTTTGTGTGTAAGCCTGTCTGACTTGCATGTGTAGATGGTTAAGATCAGCACAAGCATGCTGACCTTTGCCACATATGACCTCTATGTAAACCACATTTGACTTGAATTGCTGCTTTAACTCTTATTTGCACTGTATTATAGGGGGAGCACTTGACCTGCAGCACTGACTCAGGTCACCATTTCACTGAAAACGGCCAAAGGCTAATAAACAGAGTAAGACTTCCTGCTTACAGGAAGATTTCCTGCAGCCTTCGTTGAGCAAAGGAGGGATATGTACATTAAAAATGATTTTGCCAGCAGGTATTTTCTTGCTTTCAAAGCTCCCCAAGCTCAGGGCCTTGTCAAGTGTTATTGGAATTTAAAATACAGCCTTGTAAAGATCTTGTGTAAAGAAAAGAGCCACTGAAAGTATTACGTGTTACAAGGTTATACTGGATACAAGCACGTATTACTGGTGAGCCAGTAAAACATGTGTAGGATTCCTTTTTTAGCCCTCTGGGACATACAGTAAAGACAGTGGAAACATGTGGTGCTGGTGAATCCCCATGATAGGGTATAGAACTCCACTGTCTGAATAATGGAGACTGAAATAGAGCACAGCACCGATGGGAAGACACCTGGACGTCTGCTGGGCTAGTATGAAGATTTGGTGCTGCTGCAACATTAACTTAGAAGGGCGAACACTGAGCTGCTAATCAAACACCCGGTCCAGGTGGCCAAATGTGGGCTACATTTACAATGCTGTCTATCCTCTGACACCTTTAAATAGCCCCAGGTCCAGTGAAATGTAGTGTAAAAACCTGTGCCTGAAGCATAAGTGTTGTTATTATTGAGCTGGAATATTAACATACAAACATAAAAATATTGATAACATAAGTAGTACCTGGTTACCTGCTCAGTATGGAAGCATCACTGGAGATATTGAGGCAAGATGCATTTAGCCAAAAATATGGAAATTAAATGTCACTGCTGCACTTATTCAGGTCTCCAGCAATCATCCCAGCAAAGTATGAAGTAGATTAGATGATTTATTATATATTTTACACAAATAACCACATATCAGAATCAGAATTCATTCATTTATCCCCTAGGGGAAATTCTTTTGGCAGCAAATGCAACAACATCCACCACAAAAAAAGTCATTTACTGTCACTCCTGCTGCTGCTAAATTGTCCCAGAATACAGGGTTAAACAGCACGGAGTCCTGTGACTCCTGTAACCTGTTCTTAAAGCTCAGTGCTGCTCAATCCCATGTGAGAGCTGCTTGGATGGAGATGGATGTAGTTTGTGGAGATTGCAGAGAGTGCAAGTGGCATAAATTCCACCACTGTTATGTTTATTTTGCTGCTGATCTTAACACACATTAAGCCTGAATTCTGTAATAACAACATTCAGACATGCCGCATGTTAAATACCAAGCAGCTCTCCAGCAACTCCAGGGCTGAGAAATGAAGCCTATGCAGAATTGTCAAAAACTGCAGTTCCCCGTGTGGCCTCTGGGGGTGGCTACAACAGTGAGTCACTTCATAGTTACAAACTGTCTGTGGCAAGAATACAGACCCTATCTGTGGTCAGGTTATATTTCATCAGTCACTATATGCAATACTACAGAACAATGATAACATGAAAGCTGAAGAGACAGACAGCTCTAAGCAAGAGCAGACACACATGGGAAGCAAGAAGAGGTTACAAAGCTGTAAGCATAACTGTCTACAGCAAATTTCTTTCTTTTTCTGGCCAGAATATGAAGCCAGAACTATCATTCACATCCAAAATTGAAGTAGTTTCTCCTCTTTGCAGCCAGAATGTGCTCACTGAGTTCCCGTCGGTCTATTAAATATCCTGTTTTTGAACATAATAGCGGCCTTACAGTGGGAAAAGAAAAGGAATAAGCAAAAAAACTGAATATTAAAAGTACGATAAATGCATAGCTTTTTATGAGTCGTGGAAAAGATTGTATCTGACTCTCATGTCACCCATAAGATTTGCAAGTGATAGGCTCATTTTGACACACAGGGCATTAGGATATGACGCTGCGTCTGAGCCTCTGTTGTTGTCACTTGGTTGAATCATGTCACACACATATTTGATATTTACATATTTGTCACCTATAAAACAGGTCTGTTATCTAAAGTCCTGCTGTCGTTTTAATTCAGGGTTAAAGACACTCATCAAGGAGCTGCGGTGCAGAACAGACCTGGCACGTACCCGTTTAGTAAAGCCTTTTATCTGTGTCCAATCAAAAATAATTGCCTCCTCCTTCCTGATCGAGCCACCTATATAGGGAAAATGGCCTTAAAACACCCCAGCGGTTGGAGGCACATAACTGAGTATGAATATACTGATGTTAAATAGCTGCAAGAGATTAAACACAAAGCACACACACACACACACACACACATAAACAAAGAGGTCCACCTCCTCACACCCACTCCTGCATGGGTTCCTTTATAAACAACATGAGTCAGTCAGGTTGGCTTTTTATTGCCGCTGCAGCTCTCTACATCCCCGTCCTTGGACTAGACTCAGCCAATCACGCCTGCAGGAGAGAGAGGAAGATGGAAGCAAGCCGCAGTCATCAACAGCTAACCAGAAATGGGCCGAGGACAGACTGACCAGAGGCTGTGTTTCTCTCTGATAATTGGCTCGGTTTTAGATCTTAATACATTCAACAGATGTTTGCCTGAGCCCTGAGCCATGGCACAGCCAACTGTGGAGGAATTCGCCCTCTGTGCTTGCGATGTCCTTGTTTTTCAGCTGCTTTGTAAGCTCGCTGTGTACATAATGTGTACAACACATCACGGTCCACTTCAGCTGCGTGTAAACTGGTGCAAATAAATGTTTGGCATCGTATTCAAGAAGAAGATTGTAGGCAGTTCTCAAAGTTTGGCTCTAGGCCAAAGTTTATTTATTTGTTTATTTATTTATATTTTATTTATTTCAGAGGTTTTGTAATGTTGCTGAATTTCACCAATCAGTAGTAGAAACATGACTTATATATATAAAATCACCCCTGTACAGTCATCATAGAAAAAGCAACTAATCAATAGACAAAAACAGTTGTTGTTATTTTTTACCAGTCTGTAAACATGTTTATTTTTGTGATGTCAAGATGAAAATTGTAACATTTAGTCTTTTACATCCATCCCCTAGAGGCCACAGAGGGAAGTGCAGTTTCTTTCTTTCTATCTTTTTTAGCCCCTGGGATTGCTGCTTAGATTTAAAGCATGGGCTCAACCGAGAAGCTACATAACAACAAACAAGGCCGGGTACATGTTTGAACCGTGAATCATTAGAGATTAACATATTATTAATGTGTAAAAACAGAAGACTATGATTTGACAAGCAGACGACTTATCCTGATTTACTGACCCTTTAGCAGCAGCAGCAGCAGCAGGAACAGATCCTGATTCTGGTTACAATGAGTCCTTTTGTAGATTAGAATGTGTTTTTATTATGGCCGCAGTATTAATCATGTAATGCTGTGGTTTGAATCATAGGCACTGTGCACTTTCATTTGTAAATACATTTTGATCATTATTTGCTGACTAAAGTCATCATATTCTTTATGAAGAGACAGATTCTCTGCTGAAAACTGCCTCAAATACAAAGATCAGCAGCAACATGGGTAAATACACTGACAATATTTTATACCATCAGAGAAGCTTTTTTAAGAAAACCACACTTTCGTCAGTTTGCCTTTAAATTATTGCTTCTCACCAAAGTACAGCTGAGGATCTTCTTTCTTCCTCTCTGTGTGTATAGGGCAGTTACTAATGAAGTGACTCCAGATAAAGGAAACTGCTGCTAAAAAGTGTGAGTCTGTTAAAACCCCTTAAACACTTTCCAGCCAACAAAAGGCAGTTTTTCAGCGTTTTTTTTCTTACCCTTCTCTAATGTAGCCTTCTCAGCTGTGGGTGGTAATTAATTCTTCATGAACAACACATTTTTTTTTGTTATTTAGTGCCACAGGATGCATGAAACGGGGGCACCACAATGCTTATCATCAATGCTTATTTCTTGAAAGTATTTTTAATGACAAGCAATTATATCATGCGTCTCTCCCCGCTCAGGGATTCACCTTGATAATCTTTGATTCTTTTGAAGTCCACTCGCTCTTCGCTCGTCTCCTCGGGCTCTCCAGTAACCTTGAAAATGTTTTTTTTTCTTTTTTTTCATCACATCAGCATATGCCACATCTCCTTATCACTTTAAGATTCTCAGGTACGACCGTTTGCGATTGTGTTTCCTTATAATTGCTTCAAGGACGTTAACCTCTCCTATAAATGGTGGCTCTGTTTCTTCTGAAAAGCAGCCTCCAATGGTCACTTTTTTTCTATTGAATTGAATTGTCTGTTTGAATCTCTGTCTGCTCTAAATGGAAAATGCATTCAGCTTATTTCATTTATCATAAGCCTATAGTCTCCAGCAGCATTGCTTCCCCCTTCCCATTGCTCATAAAGAATTGAACGAATCACTTTATCCACAGTGGAGGGGTTATGTTAGCCGGCGAAGTAGAGGGCTGCAGTTTAACTACATTATTTAACACACAATTAAATGCTTAAATTTAATTGCGCACTTTATGTATTGGATTTTTTTTATTTTTTAATGCAAACACAGCTTAAATGTGACCCTCTATATCCGGGGGTTTTATAAGCATAATATCTGCACAAATGCATAAAAACACAATGCCTTGTCTGGAACTAATATTTCTGCTTGTTCATCTCAAATTGCTTTTCAGCCATTAAATATTTGAAATGCTCTTTTTGATGGGAGATTGTTAAACTTTTCTTGTTTTCATTCTGCATATTGAAACAAAACAGTTTTTTTTTCTTTGTTAGAAATTCATTTCTTCCACCACTTTCATCCTGCAGGAGCCCCAGGCTGCAGCCGAAGTGAAGTGAAACTGAGAGGATCTCATTTTCCCAATTTAGATGTTGTAGATTTTCCTCATTATGATTATTATGTTGGTATCAGATATGAAAACTGGAGGGGATTTTTCTTGGCACTGAGGAAGTCATTGAATTAAAACTTGCAGTGCGCAAATCCAAAAGAGACTCAGATGCGCTTAGAGTCAATCTTATCATCACTCGCACCACGACAGTCAATGAGGAACAGACTTTGTTTTTATAATGTGATTTTTAGGAAGCAAAAAATAAAAGCAGCAGGCAAAGGCAGCATATCTGCAGCTATAGTGTTCACACTGGACTCATTCAGGCACAGCATGGGCACTGCTAACAGCCCAACACACACTATCATGTGCTTATGAGCACAACACGCAAAGAAGCTATGCAAGGCTGCACCTAGGCACAGCAGTGTGCTAAGTTGAATGCTGAAGTCAATCCTATGGTTGTATAAAAGTGTGCAATATTCACTACGTTTCACCACTAGCTTGCTAACTGCTGCAACCCATCATCACCAGGGAAAACGTAGCATGAGGTGGATATGCACAGGCCTCAGAATCAACCACTGCCCAACATGTCAACACATGGACACGGCATGGTAGCTGAAAATGCTGGCACGAAGGTTTCTCCTTGTAATATGCTCAATGTTATGGACGCACGTGTTTAAACCAAACCCTGTTTTTGTAATGCCAAACCTCAACCATGAGTTTTTACTGCTTAACACCCACTGTGAGTGAAAAGGAAGAGGAAGTTTGCAATGTTCATTAGCAGCTAAATATGATTAGATGTACTGTCCAACCATCCAACTTCGTACTGTGGACTTTTGCCTCAATATGTGTCCAATGATCAGATTGAGTGATACGTCCATATGCTGTATTCCACCCATCCAGCACAAAAATAGCTATGAGTCTATTATCAAGGCATTTGTAATTATCCTCCAAAGATGTCATTTATTCATGAGGATATGTTGAACATTTGCTTGTCAGCTAAATGTGAGAACATGAGTTATGCCAACCATATTGGTGGTGGGGGGGTCAAAATGGGTCATAAGGTCAACATGAATTAGGGGCTCGTCTTCTGTAAAGTCATTAGAATAGGGGTGTTCTTTAAAGAGATCAAGGTGTTGTTTCACATGTCCAAAACTAGTCCAAATGTAGACTGACGTCCTAAAAAAATGATAAAAACCCGCCTGCTCCTGTCGGGAAAAGAAAGCACACTGACTCCGTCAAACATCAGTGAATGTGTCAGGTGAACCTAAAAAAAAAAGAATCTCTTACACATGTTGCAGTCTGGTCAGCAGGAAAAAGGAATCAGACAGACTAGGTTATTCCCTTTACAGCAAATCAATGTTCCCCACTTAGGTGCAGGTTACACAGAGGTGAAAGGATCCCAGCTGAATTGCGGCTCAGGATTTATCACAGTACCTCTCTATTCTGTGTTTAACAATCCATTTCTCATCGTGACCATTACGGCGTTAACATCAGAGAATGACTCTGCAAACCTCTTCACAGAAGTCAAACTTTGACATGACAGGAAATAAAGGAGGAGCCATTCATCCATTATTCTGAGCAGCTTCTCAGGTGTTAAGATTTCTCTGGTGACTCATTTTCATTTTACCTTTAAAGTCTTTCAGATCATTAAGTGATTTAGAGTCAACTTTTTGAGTCTCTGGTCAAATATTACTGAGGGGCATGTAATCAGTGGTTCTGAATATAATACAAAATTACATATTTGAAAACTTTCCCCGGCTGGCTTTCAAGTTAACACTGATTGTGCTTGATTGAGGGACATGTCATGCATAATGGTAAATTCTAATTTTAAAAGTCACCATCTGTGAGAGGAAATAAAAAGAGCATGTTCCAAAAGTCAGTGCCCCAATGGATCCATATTCACCAACTACAAAACCACTAATGTGGACTAATGTGACCAGAATGATAAATCTAGCACTGTGTTCTTAGAAACACACTTGAGTGACATAAAACAGCAAACTTCAGGTTGTGTATTATTGTTCAATTTTGATATACAGACTATTGATTGTACCCTGGTGGTAATTACATCCTGTAAGCCTATAATTGTGCAAATGTGGTCGAACAAAGAAGATACTGGAGCTCCATCCTTACATAGACAGTTAATGTTTTCCTTTTTACCTAGCTAATCATGACCTGTTGGCCTCATGAACATATAGAAACTAGGAATGCGATATGTTAGAGAATAAATACACACAGTGAGAATGTATGATGTGCCATGTGGAGCTCTCATTATTAACATCAATGGCAGAAGGTCATACACATTTATATATAGATACAGTGGGTACAGGGAGTATTCAGACCCCCTTAATTTTTTTACTCTGTTATATTGCAGCCATTTGCTAAAATGTCAAGTTCATTTTTTCCTCATTCATGTACACACAGCACCCCATACTGACAGAAAAACACAGAATTGTTGACATGTTTGCAGTATGTATTAAAAAAGAAAAAGTGAAATATGACATGGTCCTAAGTATCAGAGCCTTTGCTGTGACTCATATATTGAACGCGTTCATTTCTTCTGATCATCCTTGAGATGGTTCTACACCTTCATCTGAGTCCAGCTGTGTTTGATGATACTGATTGGACTTGATGAGGAAAGACACACACCTGTCTATAGAAGACCTCACAGCTCACAGTGCATGTTAGAGCACATGAGGATCATGAGGTCAAAGGTCAAAGAGCTCAGAGACAGAATTGTGGCAAGGCACAGATCTGGCCAAGGTTACCAACACATTCTACTGCACTTAAGGTTCCTAAGAGCACAGTGGCCTCCATAATCTTTGAATGGAAGATGTTTGGGACGACCAGAACCCTTACTAGGGCTGGCTGTCAGGCCAAACTGAGCTATCGGGGGAGAAGAGCCTTGGTGAGAGAGGTAAAGAAGAACCCAAAGATCACTGTGGCTGAGCTCCAGAGATGAAGTCAGGAGATGGGAGAAAATTGTAGAAACCATCACTACCTACATATGTGTATGGCCCTTTGGTCTGTTTTCCATCCCATCACATCCTCAGCCATTTAGCCTCAGTCCAACAACAACATTCTCGCCATGTTGTAGACATTTGGTCAAATAGGCTCAGTTCATCAGCTGCTGAAGATAAAACATATAGAGTTCAAGCTTTATCTTTACAAACATCTTTAGCAGCACATTTTGATGAGACACCATCACTTTCTGACTTTGGGACTGAAAGTGATGGTGTGAAGCTGAGTGTTACACAATGACAGGTGTTGTTTGGGTAAAAAAAAAAAAAGAGCTGGAAGAGACAATTGATGCTGGAGCATCACGGCTGGCTCCGATATATATCTGCTTGGGTTTCACCAGTGGTGCTGTGCTCTGTTCTGATCTGATCTGCAGCTGGAGGCTTTGGATGGAAAACTGAGCGTGTTCATGTGTTGCATCGCCAGGAGGAAAACACCTCAGTGGAAAAATAATAATAATAATAATAATTATGAGTTCTCACATTTCAGCTGATTTTGTGAACCCGTTTGTGCTTTACATGCGTGGATCTTATCCTTCCCACAGTGTGTGGGTGGGTAGGAATTAAATGAGAGGAATAAAAAAAAATGATCACTGCCAGCTAATAAAAAAACGTCTGTCTGTCTGATTTCCTCCAAGTTAATCCTGAACGGAAGGAGAGGAGCGCCTGCAGATGCAGAAAGTCCCCTCTGTTGCTGCTCCTGCTTCCCCTCAAGTGACAAATGACAGATCTGCATTTACATGAGCTTTACATATTAATCAAGGAGAGAGAGAGACGCGGCTTCTCCATCAAAGCGTTTGGCCTTCCTCAAGTGATTGTTTTCCCTCCTTTTTCCCACGGAGATAGTTCCAACCTAGTTATTGCTCAGATCAGTGAGCAAACTTGTGTTTATCTTATCAGCTGTTAACTGCTGCAAAAAAAATGAAATGGAACAGCAATCAAACAGGAGAAACCTCCGCCTGCAGCCAGACATCACACTAAGCCTTAATCTCTCCATGTGTGCAACCTGGAGCTGCACCACAGACCCTGGCTGGGCTGTGTTGATTTATCAAACTATTGTTTTTTTATTATTATTTCCTCTTCTGTTTTTGTGTTTACAACAAATAAGCTTTATTTTATAGAGATAACTGATCCTGCTGAGAAAATGGACCCATTATCTCCTACAGTGCTCTTACAGTAACCTTTTCCATCTTATCCCATTCATACTTATTGGGGTGATGCTGCAAAGCTTTTTTTTCTTATTACAGAAAAGGAAGTAGAGGCAGCCTGTGGCCATCAAACATGAGTAAAGAGAATACAGATGAATCTGTTTATTCCTATTCTGTGACCAGAGCAAAAAAAAAAAAAAAAACAGATTTTTGCAAACAGAATGGAGAAGACGGCTTTCCCCGGAAGATGGTTTATGAGGATGTGCAGCTGTAACGCAGTGGGACTCTGGGTTGTTGATGGGTGCATGATAGTGAGGCAGTGAAACACAAACCCAGCACCTCCCCGAGCACTTATAACAAGGTCGACCACTCCTGCATGAAAGCAAGCAGCTCTCATCAGTAAGTGACTGTTGAGGCCAGTCCAAAGTAAATTTGTTTTACAACAGGTCAACCAACAATCACTCAAACTTTGACTGCCGTTTGGATTGATCTCCCCCTGCATAGTAATTAATGACAGGGAGACTTTTTAATATGCAGGTTCACTGAACATCATTCCACCATTAATAGAAACTTGAAGGAGAAAGTGGGCAGGCAGGATATGCTAATGGCGTAGGAGGCAGTCCAGGGGAGGATGGTGCTTGACTGTGAATATCTGGATGGAGTCATTTCATAATGAGGCCGTGTAAGATGTAAAAACCTTACATGTAAAATTGCTGGCCTTCAGATGCAGGTTCAGTGGGATGGTGCTGCTAGCTTAGCTTTGTCAGACATATAAATATCTCATTTAAATGCTAACTATTTAATGGATGCTTATCCATCCATTCTTCAAACCACTTAATCTATTAGGGTCACAGGAGACTTCCCTGTCTCCAACTTCCTGCATGCCACAGGGCAGATTTAATCCCTCCAGAAGGTCTCTACCAAGATGGCTGTGCCTCTTAAAAGGGTTAATTCTAACCAGAGCATCAAGGTCCAGTGTGGAGGGGGTCATGTGGGGCAACCTGCAAGGTGAAGAATAGGAGTCCAGGTTGATGCCTGATGGGTGGTAGGCTGAAAGGGGGTCATTGAAGCTGAGCAACAGACTCAGGTGATTTTTGTAAATGAAACCCACAGAGTGAGTCCTCCTCCTCCTCTTCCTCTTCCTGAACAGAGGACATGTAGCTGCCACCCCCCAACACACACACGAGAAAGCACTGCTTAGGACTTTAAGTGAATTCTGAAACCTCCACCCTTCTGATGGAGATCAATATGGCACTGTGCAGCTGAAGGCAGGCTCCACCAAAAGAACTATTTAGTGCACATTTTATGTTCTGTTTGTGCTTTGACTCTGAAGGTTTGCCGTTACACAGAGCAAAAGTTTCAGTAGCTGACATCCTGCAGGAGCAACTCATTTCAGTTTCCTCTCTATACTTAAACCATTTTGGATGCCAGCCTGCACTTAAAATAACTATGTGAGCCTACACTCTTTAGTCATTGTTTTAGAATAAAAGCAGATATTCAGGTGAAGCAAAGGCATATGTGCCAAGCTGGCGAACACATTCCACATTCATCAGTATTATCTCTCATGCTGTGGAAAGTGAAAGTCATGCATACAGAACTTTTAATTGTAAAGTGAAAAAGTCTAAAGCTGCTCCGTTTGGTAAAAACTCAAATCCTCATAAATAAAACACAAGATGTGTCTTTGGTGTCCTCAGTTGGGAGTTTTAGCTTTGCTCCCATTTTATTTTGCCTAATCTTATACATGCATAATGACTTGACTGTTCCGCATTTGAAAGTCTGACAGACTCCATTACCCATCTTTCCGTACTGACACCAGTGAACTAAATTGCATCTCTGATTCCTACAGCAGGCCCAAAATTCCAGTTTACCGCAGATACATTTGTCATTTTGTGTCTAGTAAAAGCAAGACAGAATTATCTGCCATGGAATCTGCAGTGCATAACCAGGCTAATAGACTGCATTTACCGAGCCTTTTAGAATACATGTTGATTGTTGCTCTTTATCTATCGTCTGTTATTACTTCTTGTGTTGTTACTACACCTTCTCTGTTGTTTGTATACACCACCTCCTCTGTTATTACACCTCCTCCTTCTTCTGTGTTGTTTTTACTTCTTTACTTTTTTGTATATATTTGAAAAAAAAAACAGGAAATAACTACCATTAATAAGTAATTTATTTTCTGGTGTGAAAATGAGAAGACATCCCAGGAGAGAAGCACTTTGAGCAAAAACTACATTTTGTCAAAACACAGTTAGCCACCGAGTGGTGGGAACAGCAAGTGTTTAAACCTTTATTAACTACGTGTGTGTGTGTGTGTGTGTTGCACTGGCAGGTTAGACTTTTCTTTAGTATGTACTTGAGCAGTCTCAAGAGAGGAATAAGAAAGCAAAGCAGCTGAGCATTACAGCTGCAGGCGGTGAGAATAAACAGCATACAGAGCAGGACCGCATCACAGCAGCCCTTCCGGGCCCACGCAGTCTACGCAGGGAAGGGGGATGGCACTTAAGCAAAATGCCATTTATCTGTTAAACACACCCTCTGGATTATTTATCGCCGCTGTACACGGCACCCATGCACTGGAATCTGAATGTCCTCCCAGCTGCCTGCTCCGCTCAGGTAAATCAAAGTGACTGTCTCACTGAATGAAGTATATGTAAAACCATTAGGGCAAATTGCAAGAACCAATAGGACCTGCTGTTTCCCCCACATTCTGCTAAGAGGCTGTGGGCGATGTGTGTCACAGGAGACACATCAGCTTTAAAGGGGGGGGGGTCATGCCGTTGAGGTCGCTTGTCACAATTGCTGCTTTATATTTAAGTAAGAATTCTCAAGAGAATCCTGGCTAATGGCTCTGTATCAATGCACGTCCACACGCCTTGTCTTCCTGTGACCTTTCAGCGTTCGCGCTATATGCCATGGCTGCTGCAGCATCATGCATACTTACGCGTGGTTATTTAAGGAGCAGTGTGGACGGCTCCCTTCGAGGTTTGAAAGAAATGTTCATCACTGTCAGTGACACAGCAGCAGCAATTTCCGTCCTCCGGACCAGCACTGAGTCAGAATGGTATCAACTAGAGACACAGAAGTTGTGCAGGTGTAAGACACAAACTGCCATTTGATATAAGAACATGAAACTTTTGTGTGTGTACCTCATCTCTCGCCTGTAGAT
Source organism: Parambassis ranga (assembly GCF_900634625.1). NCBI lineage: Eukaryota > Metazoa > Chordata > Actinopteri > Ambassidae > Parambassis > Parambassis ranga. The sequence goes on along the minus strand of NC_041028.1, from coordinate 15,767,962 downwards.
AGCTTCCCCCATGACCCTGTACTACAGGACAAAGTGTGTTCAGAAGATGGATGGATGGAAACTTTGTGTATTTAATCAGATTTCCATGCCCTGAAAATAAAGTGAAGCACATACAACTGACATGCTGCTGGGAAAGGCTCTGTAAAGGCTTTATTTATTAACACAGTCATAAATGTGAATGCCATCTGGGTCCCTAGACCCCATTTATGAGTGCACATGCACTTAGTATTGATCCGCAATGCCCCAATCAAATCTCCCATTCGAGCTTTTACATTGTACACTGTGGGTCCAACTGGACTGGTTAGTGCATAATGCACATGTCTGTGCACAGTGGTGTGTATGCTGCTTCTGTCTAAGCATACAATTAAAAAAAAATATTTGAGAACATAATGGGCCTATTCTTAAAAACATATATGATTTCTTTTGAATTGAAATCGATACGGTGCAAGTAGTGTCAAAGAATATGTCCGACGTGACTGTACGCTTGCCAGCTGACGAGCTATCAACCGCACTTTTGAAGTTTTATGTGGTTTCACTGACACATTGGAGCTTTTTGTTGGTGTTATCTGTGTGCACATGATGCATAAAGTCATGTAATCATACAAAGAAGACCAAATATTTCATTTTTGGAATGCGTGACCATCAAAAACAAACAAGAATTTAAAAAAGAAATATTTATTATTTATGTTTCCCAAAGAAATAAATGAATACTTGTCAAGCTCAGATGCAAAATTGAGATCAAAATGACATACATTAATTGCATTGGCAATAGCAACAGCATTCAATTAAAAATAAGGTTGGTGTGGATCAATTTATATGCATTTATAGATGAGGCTATAAATCCTGTTTGGCTTTTATGTTTTCAGTAGACGTCACCAAGAGGGAGAGAGAGAGTGTGTGAGCATTGACATACAAATTATTATATATCATATTTTTCACTCACTAGTTTTGTTTCAGTGGGAGCAATAATGGGTGAGCACAGCAACTTCTATAGCCTATTGTATACCACAACACACACACACACAGCAACCTAGAAATAAACAGTGTGATTTGAGTAATGGGATACCTGTGCCCCAGTAGAGCTTTATGTCGAGCAGCGCTCCTGGTGAATGGGATTTAAAATGAGGCTTACTTCTGGAACAAAGCCCAGCTCTCTGTTGTTGATTCAGTGTACAGCCAGTTCACTTCCAGAATTCATTGATAACATCTGTGCCTGCACCTACACCTCTACACCAAACCTGCCACCGCTGTCTCTTATGGATGGGCCTAGGTGATGATGCACAGCTTGCTCATTATAGTTAAGAAACACTGTGGTAGATTAGGGCATTTATTCAATGATTGTATCATTTTCTCTTCTCTTCTGCTGAGAAGCCCTGCTCAGGTCCTCTGAGCTGGGACAGAGCCCTCTGTGGAAATGATTGGTGACAAATCACAACAAAAAACATGAATAGCTTGGAGAAAGATAACATACTGTAGTTCTCCCACACAGGGAGACAGAGGTTTGCTTGATAGTTTGATGGTATGAAAATTATTCCCAAGATGGGAATATCTTTTTAAAAAAAAGCCTTTTAATTTGTCACGATTCCATTTAGATGATAATTTTTGGATTTGTTTCGCACAAATTGAAAGGCTCATTCAATCGACCACTGTATGAAGCACTCATGCTTGTAAGTCTTGTCCACTAGGTGCATGGCACACTCACATAGAGGGGTGTCTTCACTGCTCACTTGAACAGCTCATACTGTGACTATGACTCCATATCATGGACGTGGTTCCTTCACAGAAAAACATGCCATGTTCCTTCCAATTAACAGGGCTGTGCCTACTTCAGGATCTTGCTCACTACTGGTGGAAACCAACCCATCAGACAAAGCTTTGAAGTTTTCCTATTAGTTCACATCCCTACCCTCACCTTTGGTCATGAATTCAAGTGAGAGGCAGCTCCACTGTGGTTTACTCTCATGGTTAGAGTGTCTCTTGTGTGCATCTCTTAAGAGGTCTACCACACACAAGCACCTGGGCAGAGACCTCAGTGTTGACCCTGGTCTCAGCCTGGGAGCAAGCTGTGGCTCAGGTTGCTGGAGACCGCCTGGGTATCTGTGCTCCATTTATTATTGCTTCAACACTGAAATGAATCAAGCACATTTTTTTTTTTACTTTAAACTTTTTCATTACCAACAGCAGTTGCCAGTTAACCAGTGTGGACTCCAGGCTGTGACTAGTCTCAGGGAGGATCTTAGGCACATATCCCCCCATTCATCTGAGCCAGGGGCAGGCAGTTTTCCCATGTTTCCAACTTTTGTGCTAAGCTGAACTAAGATATAATAGACAAAAAACAATAGCATCATCTTTTCTAAGCAAGTGAAGATTTTATTTCTTAAACTGTTAAAGAAATAAAAAACAAAATCATTTCTTGCAGCATGAAAAGGAATTAGATCATAATTACCTTCATTCATGTGTAATACATCTCAACATGACCTACAGGCTCACACAATAAGAAGTCTGTCAATATTTATTGCACAGAGGAGTAGTGTAGGTTAAAAAGGATTCAGGCACTTTCTAACATGATGTCTCATGGATCAATATGTGATTATGTGCATTAAAACACCTTCATCTTTACACCAACACAATATAAAGCCAACATTATTGCAGTACTTCTCCTGCTCTTCATCCTAACCGCTGATGCTTTCGTCTCCATTTCACGACACATTTGCTGCATCTGAGTTCGATCTTAAAGAGATTCACTTTTGGCTTCTCTGTGGCTGTGCTTTCATCTTCTGTATATGTGTGTGTGTGTGTGTGTGGAGTGATGCCCTGACAGACAGTGCGGCTCTGTCCTATAAATGACCTCTCCTCTGGGAATTGCGTCTTCTTTTCACAGCAGTACATCTGTCCTGTAAGGACCTTACACATTCAGGAACATTAGCGTGTTACAATTGTAAGAAGGATCATGGGAAGTGCTGCTATTGTCACACTAGATCATATTGCATGTCTGCGTGTGCGCATTTATGTAACTGAAAAAGTTTCACACAATGTGCTGCTTTTTGTCATGTCTCCAAGTGTCTGGCCCTAATTTCTTGCTTTATTCTTAGTTGTGGCTAATTCCGTCTAAACAGCAGAAGTAGGTTAATGACTAAGTCGTCAATAATTTACCCTAAAGTTTCTGTCTACTCGCTCATGACAACTCTTTGAAGAAAAAAAGAGTAAATTATACTCAAAACACACATATTTGTTATTACAGATTTAAAAGGAAACTATGAGGAAAACTACACATTTTAGGTAGAAACCTGACCTGTGGAGTAAATCCACTACTCCACCATTGATGAAACATAAGCACCAAACTGTAAACGCATTAGCCACCATGGTGAGCCTCATCCCAGAACAACAGCTCTCTGAGGTGTCGAAATTGCATCAGTTTCTAAACTCTAACCATCTGCTGGGATTGTGTGATTGTATTTATTCCAGGAAACATAAGGATGCTATGTAACCTCTCACATCAGACACTATGATGGAATCATCCCATGATGTGAAAGAGTTACATCATTTTTTAAAGTTTTGTGACACAATTTTCCCTTTTTTTCAAACTACATGGCACAAATTTCAAACATAGATTTTATTGGTGTTTAACGCCCGCAGCGCGTATTCTCTGTTAAGGGCATAATTAATGCATTTTTTGCAGCAGTATAACCTTACACTGTTTTTAACACCTAATTTTAACCAGTTGTGTTTTAATGCCTAACCCCAACAACAACAAATCAGATGGTATAGCCACGTTTTTGTGACAGAAAGGAAGCACCACAATAAAGGGTTAATGCCATGAGGAGGATGCAAACCTGGATGAAAAATCTACTTATTACACTCCTACTACAAAGTCGTGCTTACTTCAATGGGTATTTTTGCAACACAGTACACAGGCAATCATAGGCCGTGCATTCGTAGCTGTTTTTGTTTCTAATTATAATTCACTTTTTTAAAGTCCTCTAAATGTTTTTTTAAATGCTCCTGTATCTGACTCTCAAGGTTGAGGCAAAAGGAAATAAACAAGAGGTATCAAACTGGAACTGTTCCCATTACGTTTCTTTCTGGTTGGTTGTGTTTCAAATGCCATCACATGTAAAGTGTGGAGAGAGGGAGAGAGAGAGAGAGGTTTGGACAGGCAGAGGGTTTTCATGTCAGTAATCTCACTGTTGTGTCTTTGTTGCATTCTTTTTTTTTCATGGCTACCTGTCACATCCACTTAGAGTGAGGTGAGGTGGGGTGCCTTCTGAACCAAAGTGCCCTTCAGTCTGCTCGGACAAGCACTCCCTGGGAATAAAACCAAAACCACAGGCTTCCACTTCATGAAACAATTCTCTCTGCCACTCCTCAGAGATCTGCCACTACAATCTATTGAATTTCAAAACAGACTGGCAGGGAGACAAAAGCTCAGGCCATGATGCAACATGTTTATTCCGGCTAATGAAATCTAGATTGTGGTGAAGTCTTTGGCCATTTAATCAGCCCCCTGTGTGTTTTTCTATGGGGCTGTCTGCGCATTTAGGTTTACTTCACAGGGGTGCAAAACTCAGTTGATGGGAATAAGACTAGTCACAAGTTGCCTTTTGGGCATTTGGGGGGCTTTAGGCCTTCTCACGCTGACCCAGAACACAGTGCTTGTGTTTCAGGACCAAAAATAATAAAGACTTACTCATATGGTGGAGTGTTCAAATAGGATGGACAGTGCTGCAATATGTGTGTAATCCGCAGCAAAATCTACTGAGCTGGTGAGTCCAACGATCCTGCATCCTCCACTGAAAGAAGACACCTATAACCATATTATGTTATACAGCATGTAACACAAGTCTATTCCTACAGTCGACATAATATATAATTCCCATGCATGTTGTACCAGCATGTGTACGAGCATGGACGAAACGTGGAGCTCTTTAACGAACGCAGCGTGCACCGGCGGGCTGCAGAAGCCAAATCCAAACCAGGGGAGAATGATGGGGTAAATCCACACTGTGGTTCTTTTCAGCGCTGCAGTGTGTCTCCGACTGCCTAATGAGGCCTTATTAATTCAGATCAGGGTGAATGATTACCTCATCATTTCCATTCTCCAGAGAGCTTCTTCTCCCTCTGTACTCTGCCCAGTAAATTTACAGCATGGCAATCCAGAGGCCGCCCCGCACATCAGGACTTTTAATAGACGGCATTTGAAGCGTCTCTGAATGACACCAGCTACTACAGACCTCTAATATGAACAAGGCATACATGTTCCTGTGGGATACTGCAATTATTTGGAATTGTTTAAAGTCTGCAGAAATGGCTGCTATCTGCTTTATCTATTCTCTTTTGGAAAGGCTGCACACCCACTAGCTGCAGATCTCTGACAGTAAACACAGAACACCCTCCCCATCTCTGTGCAGAGACTAGTTGCCTAGCAATGAAGTCTCTGATTTTATGGTCTGTGAGGCTTACATAGACAAGAAAAAGAAAGAAAAAAATCCATCAGGATTAGATTTTAGACTACTGTAACAAACCAACCTTGCTCTGTTTTTTACATGGTTATGTGAACAATCAGGCCACTGGTCTTTTGGATATTGACAAGAAAAAGGGCACAGCAAACGATGCTGCATGACCAAAAGCTGACTCACACGTCTCTCCATGGGTGATACCGGCCTCACCTTCTTCTGATAGGGGTTGATGAAATATTAAACTAAAGTTAATCTCCGAGGTCAACACAGAGTCTGTTGTTAATCACATTTGGAATGATCGAATTCAAAGCTGCAGTAAGAGCACTGCTCTGTGTATTATTCCACCAGCGTCTTCTCACATCACCTCTGTGGATGGAAACAGTTTTATGGCAACACTTGATATGTGATTCTTTGGTTTAAGTGCTAAACCTATTTTGAAAAAAAATCCACATCAAGCAATCTATTATTTTACATACTTTTGTAACTGATGTGGACTTAAAGCATGATTATGGGCGTGGCCATAATCATGTGCCAGCTCACAGCTTACTTGCCTGTATTTGGAGTTTAGGCAGACGGTGATGCTGCCATCTTGGTAACACTCAGATCCTCCCACACATACAATTAGTGGCATTTTCCATATGTAGACCACCTACTGCAAATTATAGGCTCCATTATATGCTTATATGCTTATATGCTTGAGGTTGATGACTAATCAAGTTTTAGGATACTGTGTAAATTCATTATTAGTCAATAAGGTTATTTTTAGATCTTCCCAGGAGTGACACAAAAAGTCAAGTGTGAGTCAGGAGAGTTTTTTCTTTTTTTTTCTCAGGAGCTCAATTTAAGAAGTTTAAGAGGAAAACAGATAAAAGCTCAAAGTGACGTTAAAAGCTCAGTCATGTCTTTTGAATTTTCCATTCCTCTGGGTGACGATTGAGTAATCCACACTGGAGCTCAGCACTCACCAGAGAAGTATACCATAAAGTTGTGTTACCAGTCCTACAAAATAAGTACTATGTGTTTGTGAGACGCTCCCCTTCCAGCTTCAGAACAGAACCGGACTGCGGCCAGTGTGGTCAGCTTTTGTCGTGCTGTGAGACAGCTGTGATGCACATTATTTATAATGGACTTTATATGACACATACCAGAAGAGAGCGTGAGAGCGCCTTCTCATGTTCTCCTGCATTTTTAATTAATTTCATCCTTACAGTTCTACCCCTCCCACCCCCCACCGACACCACCACCACATCTCCCAGTTGCCAAAGCTCTTTAGCAGAGAACCACTGGGAGAGATGCTCTGCTTCGCATGGCTCCTGAAAAAGCTGGAAGATGACACAGTCCCTTTTAACTGGAACCATATATAGTCAGTGGCGTGTGTGTAGTAAATGTGTGTGGGCATTTATGTGTTTGTGTGTGTGTTGTTTTATTCTTTATGGGCTAAAAAACCTTCACAAAAAGGGAAAAAAGTGTCAGTCCTGCTTTAAAGAATACAAAAAGAATTTGTACATATGCATTCATATATTAAAAATGTACATATAGGACATACAAGTTTAAAAATATTTAAATATTACCATGTTTTAGCCGTTTAGTTATGAAATGTGAATATGTTCACTGCCGCAGATGTATTTATTCAAAGCATCAAAAGGCACATTATTCCCTCTAGAAAAATACAGCTCTGTTTATTTACCAGTTAAGAGATAAAGACATTTTTTTTTTCTACAGAGCATGTATTTTCTCCTCCTCATGGTCTATTTTTGTTGGCAGCATATTTTTAACTGTTTGGTCACAGACTTTTTGGATAATCTTCCAAAGCGTGCTGTAGGTTTTTCAGATTGATTTCTTACTTTCCAGTTGGCCTCATTTAAAACTTAAGCATCCACATCAGTCACATTGCTTTGCCTATATGGCATCCTTAAGGTTATTTATACCATTTTTTCCCCTTCTGCAGCAGGGATTTCAGTTTCAAAGGTGCGTCCATGCAATCCGGCTGAATTTATAAGATGTGACAGTGGAGATATAGTTTGTATCCAATGTTTCCATTGTGCAGTTCGTTTTTGTATTTATCATTTATGGAAACGCATACTTACAGTGTTAGGCTATATGGACAAAAGTATGTGGACACCTAGCCACCATGTGTGTTTGTTGGCCCCCTGTTTTCTGGATCCCTGTCCAGCCCGTTAGGCATTTGTAGAGTTGAATGAAGTGCGATAAGGTCAAAGGTCAAATTGCATAAGTTTGGAAGTGCTAGTCTGGAAACAGGAACATTTTCAGGATATGTCCATTAAATGCCAGAATACACTGATTGATTAATCATGGACAATCAATCAATAATGCAAGCAATCATCAGCTGCAGATCTAATAGCTTGTATCATTAGGGTATCAAATTAAAACAGACATATTGTTATGATATGGGGATTGGGCCTGATTTGTTGTCATGATTGTGCTGACTTCTGTTTTTCTCCCTCCTCTTGGAGGCATGTCTCTCCTCAGAAGTGCTGGGCGTGGTTACCTGCTGGCTGGAGGTTGGCACACCTGCACCTCGTTTCATCTCTGCTCTCTACTTATACCGGAGCTCTTCTCTGCTTCGACGCTGGATTGCCTACGTAGTTGGTAACTCGTCAGTTACAGCTTATCCTGAGAACTAATTCTCCTCATCGTGGATCTGAGCATTCTCAGCCTTTTTCAGTGACTGTTTCCCTCTTTTCTCTTTGCCAGGAAACCAACCTGTTTGACTGCTCCTCCAGCCAGCTCCTAGCCAGCCACGCCGAACAGCATAGCCTTTTGTGAACTGATCCCTTTTGGATTCGCCTTTTGTTATTTCTTTTCTCATTAAACTGAACTTAAGCAACCCTCTGCCTCTGTTCTGCTTCTGGGTCCTCTCGTTAGGAAAACCCAACAGAACAATCCAGCCAGCATGGACCCAGCAGACTCGGAGTCATTCGCTCAAGCTCTCAGCGCTCAGGAAGCCGTGTTAAGAAGACATGAGGCCCAAATTCAGGACGTCTCGGACAACCTCCGCAGCCTGTCAGCCAGCGTGAGTTCCATGCTAACCCAGCTAAACCTGCTTTCAGGACGCGTGAGAGACCGTGAGGAGCAAACACCACCTGCTAACCCTCCTTCGGTTGCTGAGCCTGCCTTACCTACTACACGTGAGCCATCTGTTCCTCCCCCTGAGCCTTATGCTGGTGATGTAGGGTCGTGTAACCAATTCCTATTTCAGTGCTCTATGGTTTTTAGTCAGCGACCATCTTCCTATGTTTCAGATGAGGCTAAGGTGGCCTATATGGTTAATTTACTGCGGGGCAAGGCTAGTCAATGGGCTACTGCCCTCTGGCAGAGTGATTCACCTGTCCTTCGCTCTTTCCCCTCTTTCCTGGCAGAGATGCGTAAGATTTTTGACCACCCTTTGCAGGGCCAAGAGGCAGTTATACGCCTGCTCGATCTCCGTCAGGGTTCACGTTCAGTTGCGGCCTACTCCGTAGATTTTCGCGTCCTAGCTGTTGAGTCTGGGTGGGATGAATTGGCTCTTAAGGGAATATTTTACAAGGGTCTATCTGACAAAATTAAAGACGAACTCTCCCTCAGGGAGGACCCTGGCCCCTTAGATTCTCTTATTTCTCTGGCTATTAAGATAGATGCTAGGCTGAAGGAGAGACAGAGAGAGAAGGGCTTCGCCCCTCCTAGGCTAGCTTCTCCTCCTAACCCCAGGCTTCCTGCCTCCTCCGTGTCTTCTTTACCTGCTCTCCCACCACCTACTGTTTCCTCCCCTCCTCCAGAGGAGCCTATGCAGTTAGGCAGATCCAAATTGTCCCCTGGTGAGCGGCTCAGGAGGAGACAGGAGAACCTCTGCCTTTATTGTGGTGAGCCTGGTCATCTCCTGCCTTCCTGCCCAAAAGTGCCGGCTCACCAGTAGACGAGGGAGTCCTGGTGAGCCATACACCTTTCCATTCCCCTTCTCCAACCTCCCTCACTCAGTTTACGCTAGCTGGTTCCTTAATCCTCCCCCATGTAACTCTGCCTCTTTCAGCTTTTGTAGATTCTGGTTCCGATGACAACTTTATAGACTCAGCTTTTGCCCTCCAAGTCAATCTACCTACTAAACCTCTAGTCTCCCCTAAGGTAGTTAATGCCTTAGATGGCAGGTTGCTAGCCTCAGTTACCCACCGTACCTCCCCTGTTACTCTACTACTGTCGGGTAATCACCGTGAGATGCTCTCCTTCCTCGTTATTAGCTCTCCTGCTTTTCCTATAGTTCTGGGCCTTCCCTGGTTAGTCACTCACAACCCTCATATTGATTGGCTCAGCCGTACTATTCTAAACTGGAGCCCCTTCTGTCTGGCTAACTGTCTCCAAGCTGCAAGCCCTCCCGCTCATTCTCCTCCCCCTGCTGTCTCTGAACCGCCTGACCTATCCTCGGTGCCCCCTGAATACCACGACCTCGCCCCAGTGTTCTGTAAGGCTAAGGCTACCTCGCTCCCCCCTCATCGACCCTATGATTGCCCGATCGACCTTCTACCTGGAGCCACCCTACCTTCAAGCAAGCTCTATAAACTCTCTAGGCCAGAGAGAGACTCCATGGAGAGGTACATCACGGAATCCTTGGCTGCAGGCCTCATCCGACCTTCCTCCTCCCCTGTCGGTGCTGGCTTCTTCTTCGTGGGAAAGAAGGACGGATCCCTCCGACCCTGCATCGATTATCGTGAGTTGAACAATATCACTGTGAAGAATAAATATCCTCTTCCCCTCATAGATCCCTCCTTTGAGCCATTCCATGATGCTAAGATCTTTAGCAAACTCGACCTCAGGTCAGCCTACCACCTGGTTCGCATTAAGGAGGGAGACGAATGGAAGACAGCATTCAACACTCCTCTAGGACATTTTGAATATCTCGTCATGCCATTTGGATTGACTAATGCCCCTGCTGTTTTCCAGGCCCTCATTAATGACATTCTCAGAGACAAGCTTAACCGCTGTGTTTTTGTCTACCTGGATGACATATTGATTTTCTCCCCCTCTCTGTCTGAACATGTCCTCCATGTTCGCCAGGTTCTCCAACGCCTCCTTGAGAACAGACTGTTTGTTAAGGGGGAGAAATGTGAGTTTCACGTGCCCAAGATCTCTTTCCTAGGTTTCATCATCGCCACAGGCCAACTCATCCCTGATCCTGCCAAGATTAAAGCTGTCGTGGAGTGGCCTATTCCCCAAACCCGGAAGAAGCTACAACAATTCCTGGGCTTTGCCAACTTCTACAGAAGGTTTATTAGAAATTATAGTAGAGTGGCAGCTCCCCTCACCAGCCTAACCTCCCCGGCTAAGCCCTTCCTCTGGACAGAGGAGGCCCAGACGGCCTTTTCTAACCTGAAGACTCTGTTTTCTACTGCACCCATTCTCATCCACCCCGACTCTTCTCGCCAGTTTATTGTCGAGGTTGATGCTTCTGAGACCGGAGTAGGCGCGGTCCTCTCCCAGCGGAGTTCAGAGGATCACAAGGTTCATCCCTGCGCCTATTTTTCCCGTCGCCTGTCCCCTGCTGAAAAGAATTACGACATGGGTAACAGGGAGCTGTTGGCGGTGGTCCTAGCTCTCCAGGAGTGGCGCCACTGGCTGGAGGGAGCTGAGGTTCCCTTTTTGATTTGGACTGACCACAAGAACCTTTCCTACATCCGCTCTGCTAAGCGCCTCAATTCCCGCCAGGCTCGATGGGCTCTATTCCTCAGTCGGTTCAACTTTACCCTGACCTACCGCCCTGGTTCACAAAACACTAAGGCTGATGCTCTCTCCAGGCAGTTCTCACCAGACCCTCCCAACCCTGAGGTGCCGTGCATCCTCCCCCCTTCCTGCATTGTCGGTGCTGCTACTCTGGACATAGAGACTACTGTCAAGGATTCTCTGGTCGGCCATCCTCCTCCTCACGATTGCCCCCCTAAACGGCTCTTCGTCCCCAACCACCTGCGTTCCCAAGTGCTTCTGTGGGGACACTCCTCTAAATTAAGCTGTCATCCTGGAGTTCGCCGGACCCTCCACTTCATCCAGCAACGCTTCTGGTGGCCGAAGATGTCCCAAGAGATCCGTGAGTTTATTAATGCCTGCTCTGTCTGTGCCCGCAGCAAACCTTCCCATCATGCACCTTCTGGTCTTCTCCATCCCCTGTCCATACCTCGCCGCCCCTGGTCTCACATAGCCTTGGATTTCGTCACTGGATTGCCCCCTTCTGACGGTAACACCACTATACTAACTGTTGTGGATCGTTTCTCTAAGTGTGTCCATTTTATTCCCCTTCCTAAGCTCCCTTCGGCCCTGGAGACTGTCAACCTGCTCACTCAACACGTTTTCCGCCTTCATGGGTTGCCTGTGGACATTGTTTCAGACCGGGGTCCTCAATTTGCCTCCCAGGTATGGACAGCCTTCTGCAAACAGATTGGCGCTACCCCCAGCCTCTCCTCTGGTTACCACCCCCAGTCTAATGGCCAGACGGAGCGGGCCAATCAGAGCCTGGAGACAGCCCTGCGCTGCGTCACTGCCCGCAATCCGGCCTCCTGGAGCTCTCAGTTAGCGTGGGTGGAGTACGCCCATAACTCACTCACCAACTCCTCAACAGGTATGTCACCTTTCATGGTGTCTAATGGTTTCCAACCTCCCCTTTTCCCCGCTCAGGAGGAGGACACGGCTGTGCCCTCTGTCCGGGCCCATGTTCGCCGCTGTCGAGGAGTCTGGCGCACCGCTAGAGCTGCTCTGCTCCGTGCTTCCACCCGTAGCCAGTTAAGAGCCAATCAGTCTCGGCAGCCAGCCCCGGATTACCAGCCGGGTCAGAAGGTTTGGCTCTCTTCCCGCGACCTGCCCCTCCAGGTGGCGTCACGCAAGCTGGCTCCACGCTTCATTGGACCGTATGTCATTGACAAAGTCATCAATCCCACTTCTGTTCGCCTTAAGTTGCCCCCCTCCCTCCGGGTCCACCCCACCTTCCACGTCTCCCTGCTCAAACCCTTCTACTCTAGTGAACTCTGCCCTCCCTCTGATCCCCCTCCCCCTCCCCCTCGGCTGATCGATGGACACCCTGCCTACTCGGTCAAAGAGATTCTGGATGTTCGACGCCGTGGTAGGGGCTTCCAGTACCTTGTTGATTGGGAGGGGTATGGTCCAGAGGAGCGTTCCTGGATCTCCCGCAAGCTCATCCTCAGTCCTGCACTATTGAGGGCTTTTTATGCTAAGCATCCTGACAAGCCTGGTCGGACGCCAGGAGGCGTTCGTTAAGGGGGGGGTACTGTTATGATATGGGGATTGGGCCTGATTTGTTGTCATGATTGTGCTGACTTCTGTTTTTCTCCCTCCTCTTGGAGGCATGTCTCTCCTCAGAAGTGCTGGGCGTGGTTACCTGCTGGCTGGAGGTTGGCACACCTGCACCTCGTTTCATCTCTGCTCTCTACTTATACCGGAGCTCTTCTCTGCTTCGACGCTGGATTGCCTACGTAGTTGGTAACTCGTCAGTTACAGCTTATCCTGAGAACTAATTCTCCTCATCGTGGATCTGAGCATTCTCAGCCTTTTTCAGTGACTGTTTCCCTCTTTTCTCTTTGCCAGGAAACCAACCTGTTTGACTGCTCCTCCAGCCAGCTCCTAGCCAGCCACGCCGAACAGCATAGCCTTTTGTGAACTGATCCATTTTGGATTCGCCTTTTGTTATTTCTTTTCTCATTAAACTGAACTTAAGCAACCCTCTGCCTCTGTTCTGCTTCTGGGTCCTCTCGTTAGGAAAACCCAACACATATGTCCATTTACTTTTGGTCACATGACATGAGGCCTTCACAGTTTACATAATTTACATTAAAACAAGTCACACACAGATACACACACGTAAAGGAATGTCTTTGTATTTGGGTTTTTGTATCAAATTTTAAATTAGTATATTTTTACAGTTAATTTCAAAACTTTCTTATAGCACTTTAGAGGAAATGACTCCCTGATGACTGAAGCCAAGTCAGAATCATCCCCCCCATGTCATCACTGCAAAAACAGAGCAGGGACCGAATCATCTGTCAAACTGCCAAAAACTGCTAGTGTCACAGATAATGAGGAGTTCAAAAAAGATAAAAAGACATTTTGAAAAATTGATTCTGACCCTTTGACAGCCTGACAGCAGGGTGTAGTGGCATGTGATGTAGTTAATACATTTACTACAGCAGGCCTAAGGAATGAACCCTGTTCTGCAAATCTGTGTGCGTGTGTTTATTTTCTAATCCATGAAATTAAAAGTTGGTTTGCTCACGTAATTGTCAACCTTGTCACAAACTCCAAAGTCACGCACAGAACAACCCTCGTTACATAATCCTGTTTCTGAAATGAATGGAAGTTATTAGGTTCAGTATTAGAACGTGGGTGGGAGGTTTTGCTGGGAACATCATAAGGGAACCGAAGGTTTTCACAAATACAATACAAGGTCAACTTCATGATGTGTAAGTGTGTGTCCTCAGAGACAATATCATGTCGTGTGAGAGTGAGCGAGTGTGTGTATCTGGTCCCCGCACCGCAGTAGATCCTCAAGTGAAGAAAGAATCTCATTTCCTCGCGGCTAAAAGGCTCGGGGTGAACTGATGCGCGGAGCTAGCAGCCCGTGTAAAATTGACCATGAAAGTCGCTCAATTCAGATCAAAGTCAATACAGCCCCTCTTGCACTGCCTGTTCAATAGCTTCAGTGCATTAGAGGTTGCAAAAAAGGCTTAGAGGGGTCTCTCCCAGAGCTGCACCAGTGACCAGTGGCTCTGCAATGAGGGCTCCCATGGCTCTACAAAAATAAATGACAGATAAAACATTAAAATTCATCAAGAAGAGTCAGCCACACAGAACATTAATATTAGTTATTGTTTATTAAGATATATCACTGACACCACATGTTTTAGTGATTCATGTGTAATAATGACTTATTACGCACCATCATTTAACTTTTTCAATACACTGCAGCCTATTAGAGTGTGAAATAATTCTACATACTTACACAGCTGGGAAAACTTGCAGTTCCTCCCAAAACCTCTGGGGGCATGTTGGTCTTCCATTACAGTAGTTCATATTAAAATGTCCAACCATAAAAATGTTTGGATAATGAACACACGCTTTCAATTTTGCATAGGGGGACGATGTCTTTCACACATACATGGGGTGATGTTGCTGAATGTTTAATAATACCCGATACTAGATTCTGAACAATTCTGTCGGCCTATACTCACCAAATTAAATACTGACCTACTTGTCAGAAACCACACATCTTTTTTTCAGATACAAAAATCAAAAATTACAATATGATGCTAAATGTAGCTGCTAGCTGGGTAAATGTAATGTCTTACATTTCAGTGACCTCTTGGTCGTCATAGAAACCAAAATAAAACAGGGCAGGAAATGTCACAGTTGTGCTGAGATTACACATTCATATAGACACGAATATAATTTTTTAAAAACATTTCTGTTCTGAAAAAAAAGCTTTTTATCAACTTTTTATAAACTTTCTGTGATGCTGCCCATGAATGGCAACTGACACATTGATTCCCTGCGGCAAAACACACTCAACACTTGATGTAAAAAATCAAAACGCATAATTTGAAAGTGGAAAAATATTTATCTACAAATCTACAAAGAAATTGGCCTTTTAATTAAAACATATGACGAGCACTTATTAAAGAGAGAGATTAAAGAGAATTTTTTTTTTTTTTAGACGTACTAAAACATCAGAAAATATCCCTCGGGGTTGAGAATCACTTAGAAAATGACATGAAAGCCGTTAAAATGCATGAGCGTCTCCAACTCTGGCTGAGACAAAAGCAGTGTCATTTTGGAAACAGAAATGACACGTCAAGCTCGGCGCTGTGCAAAATGTGAAGTTGTCACAATATATCTGAAAGCACACAATGGTCTCCTCAGTGTTCGGCTCTCTCTCTTTATTGAACTGGAATCTCTCCAGGTTACAGGCAGCCAACTGTATTTGCCTTTCCTACGTGGTAAGTTGAGACTTTGCCCAGCTCTTCTGAGGCAATTAAAAACACACAGAAATAGAAAGTGTGTCCCCCCTAATAGTCTGAAACAGTTTTGTTTGAGGCTAATGTTCTAAATATCAGGAAATATTTAAATTACGCTCAGTAAGCTAATTAACCAATGTAAGAAAAGTCCCATTTATTCCAGCGTTGATGTAAAAATTATGCCCGACTTCAGTCGACCTTAAAGAACTTTTCCAAAATAGCATTGCTTCACCGCTTTCTCTTTATGTTTTTTTTATTATTTTTTTTTATTTTTGTGCATTGAACAAACTTTATTTCTGCACCATCGACTCAATCAGCATTTCCTTTGTTTCCACTGTCCAGAACATTAAACAGGAAAGCCAGATTGATTAATGGCATTTCATTTTTCCCAGCATGCACTGTGAGAAACCCTAGAGTGTTCTGATATATGTCCTCTAATTAGAGCGAGTCGGCTAATGAGCCTCGTTTGGGCTGGAAAAACTAATAAAGGAAATCTAACGCGGAGGTGATGCCCTGCGGCAATTAGATAAGTTACCAGACAAGCAGTATTTTTCCGACTGCTTCTTGGGGCGCTTCAGAATCAGAAAAAACATTGTTAAGTGTCTTCATTACCTGAGATGAATCTGTCCGTTACAGTCCTCAATTGATTAAGATTGATCGGGCCAAAGACACACTAATGAAACCCAGCCAGTGTGCCATTAAGAGGTGCCTTGTTATACAGTAAAAGGAAAATGTCCTGATCAACTCGTAGGATGGTTACTATAGACGGTTACTAAACCTGTCCACACAGATCAGCACAGAGGGGGTAACATTTAAATGAATGGCAGTATCTCATCCATTTTAAATGATACAGCACTAGACAGGTGCTTTTTAAAACCTACTCCAAGATCTTACCACTGATTCTGTGCTTTGTTGGTACCTTTTGGCTTAAAATCAATACACAGTTTTAACTATCACTGCAACCTGGCAGCCTGCTGTGTAATACTCCTGACAACAAATTGATTCTAAGGCCAAGTCCAAAATTCTGATTCTTCTGATCTTTAATACAAAAGTCAGTCAGGGTCAAACATCACAAAAACACAGTCAGAAATAACAAAACAGTACAAACCAAAAAAAAAATGTACAAACAAGAAGTAAAAACGGAGTCTGAAAACTTAGGAGCACACGATAAAATGAGAGAGATATGAGCACATAAACATAACTAATACAAATGAGGAATAAGGGTAGATTACACCGATCAGATTCACATTATGGCCATTGACAGGAGAATAACGTTGATTATCTCTTCATCATAGCACCTGTTACTGGCTGGGATATATAGCAGGTGTCTATATATTTATATGGGGTGGATGGGAGGTCCCAGACTGCAGCTCTTGCAGGGTGTTCCCACTCTGCAATGGTCAGTATCTATCAAAAGGAAGGAACAGTGATGGACCAGCAACAATGTCATTGGCAGCCAAGGTTCACTGTCCTGGGCAACACACAGCACCAGGATGCACTATGGCAAAAAGGAAAGCTGGCAAAGGCAGCGTGATGCTTTGGGCAATGTTCTGCTGAGAAACCTTGAGTCCTGCCATCCATGTGGATGTTACTTTAACAGTGCCTAACTGGGCATTGTTGCAGACCATGCACACCTTTTCATGGAAACAGTTTTCCCTGATGTGTGTGGCCTCTCCCAGCAGGATAATGCATCGTGCCAGAAAGGAAAAAAAAAACAACAACAACAATGAGTTTGAGGTGTTGGCCTCCAAATTCCCCAGATCTTAATCCAATCAAGCATCTGTGGAATGTACTGGACTGCAGCTATCATCTTAGTGCCAGATACAACACACCTTCAGGGGTCTAGTGGAGTCCATGCTTCGAAGTGTCAGGGCTGTTTTGGCAGCAAAAGGGGGACCAACACAATACTAGGCAGGCGGTTGTAATGTTATGACTGATCGGTGTGTTGGCTAGTTATAACACAAGAGGCGTAACGTTCCTTTAAAACAGAACATGCGTTTATTTCTGAAGTCACATCTATATGTGTTTATGGGGGTGGGATCTGTTGCTATGGTAGCAGAAAATGGTGACCTGTATGATATGGGTAATGGTATGTGCAGGTTGTCAAGCAAATTGTGGTCTTATTCTAATCCCTTATCCTGTTAATGGTTTAAAATTAACCAGTAGTTTACCAACATGAAACCATCATGTGAGTGCGCAAACCCTGGACTCCAAGATCTGCCATGCTCCCTGTACCACTTACCATCCCCTGTCTAACTCCTAATGTGGATTTTTTTTTCAACTGTATCGGTGCCATGATTGAGTGACATCATATGTTCTGTTAGCATGTCTCTCGTCTGGAAGCTGTTTTATCGACCAATGTGCCAATAGTTTCATGAGGACAGGTGCCAAAACATTACATACAGCCTGACTCAAAGGGTGTTTGTGCAGACATGAATGCTGAATGTATGAATATGGAACACATGAGTTCCATGAGTGCTATTATAGAACAGAAGGTTGCACTGAGACCTGTATTGTGAAGAGAGATAATTGTCCTATTCCTTTAGTTAGAGCATGTTGTTTGTGCCTCTTCCTGTTAGTCAAAGAAATGATGTTTCTATAAATGGACTTATCTCTGCCATTTAAACAGAATCCTATTTCTGGAGGTGTGGAAGGTAAAACATTAGGTCAATGGACTACTCTTTAGTTAACATGTTATTGCATCCTTATTGTCAAATAAAACTGGATACCTGGCGTCCATCAGTTCGATCAGTTTCCTGATCAAGGTGTATGCAGGTGTCTAAATTTCATTTATCTGCTGCAGTTTCAGGATCCTGACATCGTGCGTGCTTCTCTGCTGTCACACTGTTCTGGTTTACCAGGGCGCTAATGTTAACTTTATTAGCAGAACCTGCACTTCACAATGTGTCCAATTGTCTCTAATATAAATCTCCTGCAGAGTTTTATCAAAAGGCTCCCTATATTCACCAGCAGCAGCTACCTAAAAGCATTTCAGTGAACCAGGCATTAGACATAGTCTAAGAGCTCTTAGTCACTCTTCAGAAAACAAGCATATAGGGGACAGTGATACAGTCAGCAACCAATTAGAACATCAGTCTGTATACTGCAGATATGTATCTATATCTTATATTTATATCTTAGTATCTCAGCTTGTTGAGAAAATATTTGAAAATGAAGATGAAAAATGACAGAGGCCTCCTGTCTGAACCCTGTTTTTTTTAAAATAATTTTTCTTGTCACACACTGGTTCACTCCACTGAACAGCCAATCAGAGTGATCGGACTCTGCCAGGAGAAAAACCACTGGCGAGGGTGCCAACAGACAAAAAACAAGGGCCGCAGATTCTCACTTCTAAAGCCTGACATTGGTGTCAGCTTGGTGTGTCACAACCCTTAAGAAGTAAATGTCCAGCAAAACGCACAGATTAGTTTTACTATGGGACTTTTCAGGTGTAACCACCAGGCCGTTTAAGGATCTGTGCTCTGTCACTACAAGGATCTACGTGCTGTGGAGAATCACGCTTTTTTAGTTCTGTCTTTAATTGTGTTGTACAAAAGTTCATAAAGGACAATAAACAGAAGATCCACTTTTTCTTTTTCCAGACAGCCGACGTTATTCACGCTGCCACATGAGGTCTTTTCAGGTTGCTTTAAACTGTCTTTTTCCCGGTTAAAAAACAGTTTGTGCCAGTCTCAGGCAGTGAATA
This sequence comes from Parambassis ranga, assembly GCF_900634625.1. Classification (NCBI taxonomy): domain Eukaryota; kingdom Metazoa; phylum Chordata; class Actinopteri; family Ambassidae; genus Parambassis; species Parambassis ranga. Next base: position 15,748,799 of record NC_041028.1, on the reverse strand, counting down.
AAAGCTGAAGGCCGCAGCAGTGTGTACGAATGGTGTGATGCTCCCACTGTAAATCCTTGAAGGATTACCGTCATAGCACAGCACAGGCCCGATGTGTGTACACTGTGTGTGGCACCAGGAGAAAAGTCCAGGACATCTTGAGTTTAGGGGAAGGCTGATGCTAAAGCATCCTGAACTGATTGCTGCAGGGCTCACTGTTGCTCAGCCCCATGGCAGCAGAGGGACAACATAATCCTCTCTCTGCTGAATGACTCAGTACATAATACTAAATGTCTTTGCGTCATAAAAAAAAAATAATTGATACAATGTACAGTCTTGGTGTGGTGTTCACTTTCTTTTGCTCTAGGGCACAATATGCTGGAGAAACGCTGACTGTTCCCTGCACTGTTTTGTTTTGTTCATCGCAGAAGTTTCATAATTTCTGCACATCTGTTCCTCATGCTGCAAAACAATATGACAGCACAGGGGAGGCTGATCACTGGGGTGTGGAGTTTTAAAAGACAGGAGAAGTCTCTGAAGCCCACAGAGGGAGGTTGTTTAGATCAGGTGTTTCTCTGGGAGAGTGTTTCTTATTTCTTTTTTTCTAAATCATATAACCAATTTATACATATTATATGTAAAGATCTCAACATAGGAGGGAGCTCTGAGAGATGTGCAGCAGTAAAATAAGCCAATCCTTCATAGTTTAAAGGGGGAACTCCACCAATTTGACACATTAAAGCATGTTTACAGGTCCTGCAGAGCATGCTGTGTATATGAAAAAGTCATATAAAGCATTTTGTGGCTTCACTGGGAGACAGCACAAAATCTGTTAAACTGCTTCACGTGGAGAAACAATGGCCTCCAGTGATGTTACTGTGATGTTGTTGCTGCTAATCTCCAAACATTAGCCCAAATCAATACATTCAGATTAATCAAGTCAAAGCTGCACTGAGACTGACCACATGAGGGGCTAATGCGATTATAAATCACAATTCATTACTAATCAAGCTCCTGTCAGATATAGTAGGGCTGTGTCGTAAAATTTTAGGATGTCGTATTCCTGCACAGAGCAGAGGCGGTTCTACATTGAATTACTCAAGACCCCCTCTGAGCCCCCTCTAAGTCCTAAAGTTGACTGTACTAAAAAGTTTCTGCACCCATCCCTGCAGTCTAACCATAGCCTAAAGGTCCTGCCTTTATTGACAAACTTTTGTAGTCTGCCCCCTAGAGGCCACAGAGGGAACTGCAGTTTTCACTGGCTTCCTTGCTCAACCCTGGTCATCATTTAGTAAATCTGCCCTTTTTCATTCAACTGTTTGAACAAGCCTCGATGACACAATGACACAAAGGCACACACAACACAAAAGACAACAAATATGTCTGTCGTTTTTTTTTTCCTCTTTAAGAATAATCCCTGCTACTGCAGCGGAATGAAACTAAATAAGTAAATAAACATGACATATTGATGTTACATCTGTGTCTGAACAAACAGATACTATAATGTCTTCATACTGTGAAATGTAGCCTATATAGACAGCAGTTAAGCTCATATGCACACCATATAATATTCATAATTCTTCATCTTATAAATATTCACAATGGCTTAAGTGTCCACTTATATGACAATCTCACAGTTAATGAGTGGACTGGATATGGCTCTAAGCCGTATGAAGTTTACACAATGAATTAAGCAAAAAAACAATGGAGTTTTATACAGCAGATGAAATGAATAGTAATGTATTCATGTTTAATTAACAATGACTCATCATATTTTATTAATGACAGAATTAGTGTGATTACCAATAAAACGTCTGGTAAAAAAAAAAAAAATCTGTAATTAATTGTCCATGCTCTAATCACCTCTCGCAGTGTAAACAGGTCTTACAGACCCAGACACACAACTAAAGGTCTGATAAAACAATCGGGCAGCCGCACTGCATTTTTTTTTTGTCAGAAATAAAACACATTACTATTTTGAATCTCTGAAAGAAGCCTACACACACAAAAAAAACACCCAGCATCATTTTTATTTCACCGTTGCCAGGCGACTACAGAAAAGCTGACGATGTGCTGTCTGTCAGTCACACGGCCAGCTGTTGTTTATTGTGTTGAGTTGGTCTAAGTTGGCTACACAACTGTTATATAAAACAGGAGAACAAAAAAACTGCTGCTTGCCTTCTATCTGCTTGTAGCCCCCCCCCCCCTGCTTAGAATGCCCATCTCTGCATTAATACCTCTGCTGAATAGAGAAGAAAAGAAAAACAATGAGTTGAATATGTTTCAACTCAGGTAGCTCAAGGCACTTTTCCAAAAACGCGCTGTGCCTCAAGCAGAGAAGTGCAGGATGCAGCACGGCCAGAAGCAGGAACCGTGTTTACAGGGCCCAGGGCAGGAAAATACACAAGGCCATCCGTCCCCTCTGTTATTTTACCTTCTATTTTAATCAGAACTTTTTTTTAACCAAACTCTGCTGTGCTTTAAAAGTTCAACAATCTATGCTGCTTTCACCTGTATGAAAATACACATTCTCACTGTTGACAGTATCCTCTGCCGTCATGGTGCGCTTATCTTGTTTACCGTCCACTTTCCTGTCTTGAAATGCTGCCTGGAAATGTTGGCGCTGTCACAATCATCACAGTGGAGAGAGGAGTTGCCATCATCATTGTCATCACCATCATCAGTAACAATGCTGCAGCACAACAGCTTCTCTTTGCGGTGCTTCCACAATGGAGAAAGAAGCTAGCTGCCGCTGAGACTTTACCAGCTTCCTTCTGGAATTCCTCTGTATTATTGTCCGGTTTCTTGGCAACTGATATAACATACAGCTTGTGTCCAGGAGAGGGCTGAATGTACAGATTTTTCTTTTTCTTTTAGACCATTTATTAGGGTGCAATTTTAATGACCATTTAAGATAGAGACAAGTGACGGAAGTGAAACATATCATATAAATAAGAAGTGATGATATGTGCCACAGCCAGTGTAGCAATAAGCCCCAATATTAACCATGATGTAAATATGTTTCTAAACTTTTCTCTTCACTTCATCTAAACCAGCAAAAGTAAACAAAATCAAACAGAGAAAAACAAACTTCCCTTTAAAACTGATAACATGCACTACATATTTTTTTAAAAAAAATACAATATTTCTGATCAGCTGTTTGCACAGTGAATGAGAATGGATATTGCAATTTTCATGCATCTATCCTTTAATCACATAGTGGAAATTGTTGGGCATCTCTAGCACATCCAATCTACATGTTTACCAACATTTGCTATAAATGTGAAAAAGAGCTGATGTTCAAGCAAGAGCCTCTAAATGTGCTTCAATATGAAGCCTGACTAGAAATAAACCTAATTATGAGTTTGGGTATGGAATTTCTTCTGAACTGCCTCTCGTTGTAGCAACGCCGATGTCCTCATGGTTTTTCACCTCTGGTTTTATTATAGAATTATCTTCAATGTTGTTGAAAAGATCAGCTAAGGAGGTACTACTACCAAAATCCATTCCTTGGTAGTCTCTAAACATCTCATCCCAGCGGATGATTGGAATTTCTTCTGAACTGCCTCTGGTAGCAATGCCGATGTCTTCCTGGTTTTTATGGAGTAGTCTTCTTGGTGGTCCTTGAAAAGATCAGCGGAGGAGGTAACTGAATTTTGTTGTGAGGTGGACCTCGCTGTAGAGATTGTCAAGTCTTGCTGGGTATTAACCTCTGGGGTAGCTATGGCACTTCATGGGCTCTAGAGATGGTGCTAAAATCATACTATCCCATGGGAAAACAGCCAAAATCAGTACATCAGTGGCAATTGGAATCACAATAATAAGTTATTTCCCCATAAAATCAGAAAAAAAATGTTTCTTACACTCCCTGCACTTCCACCACCAAGTATCCACTCACCGAACACAGCTTGTGTGCTTCTCTTTACATCCAATCACTGTCAATCCCTGTTAGACTATGTACATTCTAAATTACAGTTTTATTATTTATCCAAATAGTTCTCGCCTTCTTACCATGCCAGTGTGGATTGTAAAATAGTTTTTCTTTACACTACAACATGTCCTTTCTTGTTAATGTATGACCTAACATGGTGAAAAGACCCACACTGGATGAAGGAAGCCGAGGAAGAAGGAGAGGTTATAGTAGAGCTTATACTATGCTAAAAGCTATGCTGTGCATGGTACATGTTATGCATTGAACATGCTACTAATTGGTAGAAAGCAGCACCAGTATTTACTTTCATTCTGGATTTTGATCTACTTTCATTCAGTTTCTTGTTTTGGCAGCAGACTGTGGTTTCTCATCTGAAACATGAGCGGTCAATTGCCAAATCATTCTGCCATTATTGCATCCCTTAGACCATTGCATCTTCTTTCCCTTTTCACTTCCTGTCTGCCTTCTCTCTTGTTGGCCTAGGAGTAGGGTGGTGGCCCTAGGCCTGGAACTTCTTTTGGCTGCTCTTAGCTTCTCTGGTCTTGGCTCCTCCCTTCCTCGCTGAGTGATTGTTTTCAAGCTGTCCATATAAGCAGCGCTCTCTTAAAGATGGCTTTCTCTAGTCTGTGGCCTGGATGGATGGTTGGTTTTGTTTGGTGTTTTTTTAAATATAATAATACATTACATGTTTAGCATTTTAGATGATTTAGTGAGAAAAACATTTCAAAAAATTTCCACTCCACAGTTGTGTAATAACATTGTCAAAAACAATATTGTTTCCCTGAACTGACCCTTAAAAACTAGATGTATCACTGTTGATGGGGGGCTTGCAATAAAAATGGTTATTCATAAAGTGGGCCGGGCTGGGGCCCTCGAGTATGTCACTCACATTATTTAGCAATGTAACAGCCTGTGTTTAGCTTTTAGCAGCTCTCTAGCTAAAAATGTGTCTTGTTTGCTTGTTGTTTATCGCTCCATGCTGAAGGACTGCAGGCGAATGCAAAGTAATGGCTGTGAGCTAAAAGGCTCCAGACCATTAGTGACCAGAGAGGCAGTAAAGTGTTACCCCACTGTAGACTGTATACGTAACTCAGCCCGGGGAGACTTTGACCTCAGTTCCTAAATCCAGCTGATCTGCAGCGCGCCACACACTCTCACATTATCACAATGCACAAGGGGGGAGCTGTGGAGGCGTATCTCTGCCGTGTGAAACAAACTTACCACCCACGAGCTGGCTGAATTTGGTCAAAATGAGTTCATCTTGTAGCAAAGTGATTTATTCCACCATGTCAAAGAAGGCTCAAAAGCATGATGAAGAGAGGAGGGTGCTGAAATGATATTACTACCCTGCAGGAGATTGTTTGCACACTCCAACTGTCCTCCGTTTTACTCCACTTTTAGCCCAGGTTGTCAGCAGAAAAGTGCTGGAATATATCTGCTTTAGATATTGCCAAATGAATAATTAAAAACCTGAGCTTCACACGTCAAGAGGGTGTGATGTGTACATCGCTTTGAACAAGCTGCGGAGGAAATGAATAAATACATAAATTGTGTCTGTGCAAATGTGTGTGTGGGCAGCACACAAGCAGGAAGGAAGCCACAGAATTGAAATTACACAGGAGGGGATGAAAGCAAAAAAAGGTAATTTGAACATAAAGCATGAACTGTCAGAAAAGCTTTTTAACTCTTCAGCAGTGAGCGTTTGTGAAATGACACATCCCCTGTATTGTAACAGAGACTTTCTTTGACAACTTTTACAAATGGCAACACAACAGAACTGCCATGATGACTAATTGTACATAACTGCAGATAAATATGATTGATTCAGGTTGATTTATCTGTGCTGTTGTGTTGACAATGGAATAGTCACCATGGTAACCAAGAAAATCGGGGATTAGAAATTGTAAGATCTGTTTGACAACCTATGCAAGTAGTTTTATTACCTAATGACTTAATTAATTAATAACAATGGAATAAATGAAGGTAGTCTAAGATGGGATGCAAGCCTGGATGAAGGTATGGTGGTGGTAATGACAGCCTTCACTAACCTGACGCACCACGCGACTATTTAGACAGGTACCCCTGTGTCTTGTGGGTGCTGGTTCTAAAAGTGAGTCAATCCCTATAGACCCCCATGTTAAAACGTCCACCTATACATCAGAAATAAACATGTTTACAGCCAGTACAAAAAATTATAGGTTCACTTTTTACAACTGTCTATGGTGTGAATTGTTAGAATAATCATTTATTTAAATTAAGCAAGCTTCCTGCTTTTTGCGACTGCCCGCCTACCACAGCTTCACTTCTTCACCTGTATTTGGATTAACTTGGAGTTTAGGTGGAATATGATGCTACTAGCATATTCAGTCTGAGCCTCCCACAGGGACTCAAAACAATGTCATCACAGGAGCTGCAGTCATAGTTTCCTGCACCTCATTAATTGTTACATAATCCCTGTTACTAAAATACATAATCTATTAAACATATGATAAAAATTACAAGTTAAAGTCACTGTGGGTATAGTAGTGTGTCTGTGTTCCACATTGGTACAAATAGCAGGCTACTGATAAAGTTGAAATCAAAATGTGTAACATCATCCTTCAAAAATTAATTATTAGGTGTACTGATAAAATGCTTTCATCTTGGCTATCCTCTCCTGCACTTACAGGAGCAGCTGTAGTTTTAGGAGATGAAGAGGTGAGCCCTCTAATACAGCAAAGATCAATGAAACGAAAAAGTCTTTCTCTTTCACACTTTCAGCCAGGAAACAGCGTCTTTGTGTGTGCATGTGTGTGTGTGTGTAAATAGACCGCCACGTCTGTCAGCATGTGCGGATGGTTGGGTTTTTTTTTGTAGTAATTTAGCTGAACAACAGATAGCTCCATGTTTGCTTCTTCGTGACAACTCTCCCTCTCTAATTGGTCACAGCTGAACTTTGTTATACAAGCTGTCTGTTGTGTTTGTCGACGGGTCAAAGTTTCTAGTGCACTAACAAGACAAAGTACTTCTCCTTCTTTCAGAGCAAACTGCCTTCTGATGACTTTTCCTTTTAGCTTCTGTGAAAAAAGGAAGATGTTCCACAGGTGGAGCTGCAATATTTACAATCTTCTGTTCTAGATTAATTCCAGGATGGGAGCTGCAGACACTTTTTAACATTTCAGCTCACATCTTTAACAACTCCCTGTAGATTTGTTTCATTTAACCTACTCTTTGACCCACTTTCAAAGAGCCTGGTGCTAAACAACAGAAGAAGGGCAGCATGACACCTCATATAAAGTAACTCCACCCAGCTCAGAAGCTGTTTCTTCTCATTCTTTTCAATTCCACCTTGTATGAGCAGGCGTCTGCTGTACAACAAAGTCAAGGCCAGGGGACCGTCTCTAACAATGCAGCAGGCCTGTCAGTCACACTGTGCATCTGCGTGCCTCCTCTTACCCAAGGGCCCACCTCCTTCCATTAGGCTGAATAAATGAGGTGCCAATCAGACAGTTAGGGTTTTGACTCTGTTGCAGAGCACAATGAGTGGCTCTGTCTGCAAGCTGGGTATGGTGAAATCTTGTTGGAGGCAGGCAGGGGGATTCACTTCACACTTAATGCATTGTGGGAGCAACAAACAGATGCGCTCGCAGTTGTTGCAGGCAGGGATTTGGGTATCTGGTTATTTTCAGGTTAAGAGGATCACAAAACAGAGAGAAGAGGGTTGAAAAGAGAAGGAAATTGTGGGAAAGTAAGGGCTATCAACAAGCAGCTAGACTGTGCATCAAAGCAATGACACAATTAGCTTCCTGTGCTGCTGCTCTGTGAAGTGTTATTAGTATGTTTGTGGCCTTAGGTGGTTCGAAAGACAAATGGCATTATCATCACTGCTGAAATTACAATTACTTTTTTTTCATTTAGGGAAGATTCAGTGGTCTGAGGGTGGAATTGTAGGTTGTCCTGGTGGAGGAACTCTCCTCTAGTGCTGTCTGACTGCATCGTGAGAATCATTACACCCTATACAGTAAAGTCAGTAAAAAGTAGTATACAACTGATGGTCACTGGATTAGCATTATGTACCATCATCAGCATTAATGTGGCATTTTTTAATTTTAATGTGTGATAGAATGAGATTAACACAAAAGAAAGCAATGAAATGTGTAAAAGTGATGTTTTCATTTCTTTAATGGTGATGCGTACAAAGCAGGAGATAGATATTAAGAAACCCTTTATATCAAACATAGAAAGTGACTGACTGAAGGTAGGAAGCTAAAAAATAAAAAAATAATAATAAAGCCTCTGAAAAAGAAACCCTGTCAAAGATATGTGTAAAGAGACTAGAGCAACTGCCAAGACACTAGTAAATGATTTAGCTGAGTCTGGAGTTGAAGTGTCAGAGAAGACAGTCACTAGAGTCCTGCACAGGAACGGACTGTGACTGTTGCAGACCTGAAAACTTCACTTCTGCGTATTGGAAGTGTGACATTTGATCAGATGTAACAAAACTAAAAGTCTTTCGTCACAAAGATGCTGCCTTTATTTGGAGGAAGAAAGAAGAGGAGTATAACTCAAAGCATGCAAACCCACATACATGGCAGTATGATGCTGTGGGGGGGGTGCACTCTAAAAACCAGGGTCCACACACCAGGAGATCTGGAGGAACTTCACTAAGGAGTCCTCAGGAGACATGTCTCAGACTTGTTGAAAGCTACACCAAATGTCTCCAGGCTGTTATAAAACAAAGAGGAAGGGCTCATAATAGTGACCACATTTTTCGAGGGTTTCTCTGTGCAAGATAAAATAATTGAATCCTCCTAATTAAAAAAAAACAAGTTTTGAAATATGAAACCGAATGTTGAAAATATCTGAGAAAGAATGACATTTTCATAGGGGAGCTAATAATACAGTCTTCAACTGTAGTAGGAGTGGGCTGTAGTGATTTTGGACACAGCCATAGGCTGCGTTCAGACTGCAACTCTGATGCAACTCAGATCTGATTTTGCCCAGTGATGTGACCCAAATCTAATTTCTCAGGTCTGTGTGGACACACAAATCTGATCATCAATACCAATTTTTGAATCAGACTTGAGTCACTTCAGCTCGTGGTCCAAATGCAGATACATATCTGATTCACAGCCGTGTGACACATCTGTACGCTGCAATGTTGTGCACATAGCAACTGCATCAGGAACAGCAATGAGTTCCATTTAACATTAAAATTGTATAATAAAACTTCATAAATACTGTATGAACATCCATTTTACCTGTTTCAGTATCAGTTCTGTGAAATGGGGACAGCGGTGTTCACACGGTGAGTCTGATCCAACATACTTGTACTTGGATGTAAACACAGGACAGCATTCCAGACAAGACTCGTCTCTGCAGTGCTGTCTCATGTGGAGACACTGATATCTCTCCTCAACTTCCTTTGTCTCTACATGCAAAGTGTGTGCATGGATTTCCTGTGCATCCATGGTATGTCTCTTTAGCAGTAATTCGAGTAACAAAAGTACCCTGCAAACTGAGAGGACTGGTGAGACACTCTCGTGTCATTCCGCAGGGCAAAACCCTGTAGCAAGATGGCAGAGGGGAAATGATGAGAGGCGGCGGGATGCGCCTTTGGCCGGCCTCTGGTCTGCCGGGGTCTTAATTCATGAAAAGCCTCGGTGACTTCTTCCCTTTCCACAAGTGGCTGAGGGCCGGGGCGAACGGGAGCCGCAGTGATTAATGTGGTTATAAAACCAGTCGGCCGACTTTTAAGTGTAGCACTAGATCATCCACTAAGGGAGCTGCACCATGCGCGCTGGAGCGACACAAAAACCCGGAGCCACAGCCTGAGAAGTGCATCGGAAACAAATCTCTTGTCTAACTTTGATGTACTGTCCTGTGACCTAGCACTGAGAAACCTCTCTGCCTCCAAAGTGTCCTGTAATATTTCGCTGGTATTATACATTAATACAGCAGCTTTACTTTAGAGGCCTAATTGACACTTTCAATTTGAATGGGTGGATAAGTAAAGGCTGTGATATATATGTGTGAGGGGGTGAAAGCATCCTGAGCCTTGTAAAAACAACAATAAAGTGTATGGAGGGCTGAATGGAGGATACAAACAAACAAAGCAAATACCTCCATGTTTTTTCCTCTTTCGGCTGCTCTGGACCCTGGCACTCACACTTTAATGGACTGTCAATCAACTCAAACCACAGAGGCCGCATGAGACTGATGTTAATGTAATGTCAAACTGCCCATACTGTTCATGCTGTTTCTCTGAACAGAACTCTTTGAACTTTCCCTGCAGAAGCCTGGAGAAGGGGGTTCAGGTGGTCACTTGCAGCTTTGTCTCTGCAGTGATTCTCTTGTTCTTAGCTTAATTCACAACTATATGTAATCTTCTCTTCTTTGTCCAACACTTAGCCAGGTGGTAATAATGCCTACAGCACTGACATATATTATTTCCACAGCCTAAATATTGCAAGATTGTGTCACAGAGTTTAGTCGTTTTTTTTCACATCTACAGTCTGTAGCCAAAAAACAGGCTGGCTAACATGAAACCTTGTAACCTTGGGCCAGATCTGAACCTTTGACCTTTGACCTCATGATCCTCATGTGCTCTAACATGCACTGTGAGCTGTGAGGTCTTATACAGACAGGTGTGTGTCTTTCCTCATCAAGTCCAATCAGTATCATCAAACACAGCTGGACTCAGATGAAGGTGTAGAACCATCTGAAGGATGATCAGAAGAAATGGACGCACCTGAGTTCAATATATGAGAGTCACAGCAAAGGCTCTGATACTTAGGACCATGTCATATTTCACTTTTCTTTTTTAATACATACTGCAAAGATGTCAACAATTCTGTGTTTTTCTGTCAATATGGGGTGCTGTGTGTACATGAATGAGGAAAAATTAAATGATTTTAGTAAATGGCTGCAATATAACAAAGAGTGTCTGAATACTTTCTGCACCTACATGGGCGGAAAGTCACACAATAATCTAGAGTTGCATGATGATGATATTTGCATCATTATTGGCAGATGTCAGCTGTAAATGATATCAGCAGATATGCTGACACTGACTAATGCTCTTGTACAAAAATGATGTTATTGCATCGAGAGCTGAACAATAATGGCATGAGACATCAGCAAAAATTCAATATCATGCATCCTAAGGAAATTTACTGTAGATCTACTGTACTACCTTAAAACAGGTACATAGAACCCTATAAACCTACAGTGTTATATTTATGAATTAAACACATGTAAAAGACACAGATCTTTACAGTCTGTTGTTGTGTACATTGTTGAAACTCTTCCTTCTGCGTCTGTCTAACTAATAGTTGGCAAACAGCAACAACAGGGAGCTGTGCACCTGGCCATGCAATTAGCAGCAGCTGAACAGGCTCCAATTAGCAGAGACAACATGAGAGCAGGTGAGAAATCAGCAAAGGTAGAAGCATATTTTCAGGGGAGTTATTAACACTTTACTCTGTTCAACACTGCACTCAATTAGCTCCAGTCACATGTCCAACCTGCACCTTAGAAATGCACACATTAGACAATCCAGCCCAGACCATGATACCACACACACAGGCACCTGTCATGGCGATTGCAAATGTATAATTTGGTTGTAAAAGCATGTAGCATCTGGTTGGTGCCTGGTCTCCTTGTTTTTTTGGCTATGGCAAAGAATTGTGGTAACAACCAGGATTCAAGACTAGGAGGGATGAATCAGCAGCAGTATAATAATCATATCACACACTTCAAAATTATTTCAACAAATTAGAAAGTAAGCACCTCATGACATTAGTATCTCTATGAGAGAGTGCAGGCGAGCTAAAGAGCACATTAATTGATGCCCGCTTATGCATTAGGGATGATTAGGCCCCACTTTGATGCACAGGCCCACATACAGGGTTCCGCTTTTTCAGTCATCTTTGCTACTGAGCAGGACACAACTCATCCACCGCCTTGTAACTGATTATAAGTCTGGCGGGGACAAAAAGCAGCCTCGCTGCTGATTTTGCTCCATCCCTTTTATTACAGTCCCCGTTTATATTGATGCTGCTCCCGCACTTCTCCGTCTTCCTGTCTTCCTTCCCTCCCTGAGGCAGGGAGGTAGGAGAATACAATTATTTGTTCAAAAACAAAGGATCAGCAAAAATGATTCTGTCCTGGATTAAACAATTTTTAAGTGTGCTGTGGGTCACATATCAAAGCCTGTCCTAAAAAAAAAAAAAAGAAGAAGAAGAACTCCATTCCACAGTAAGTGAAGCTTCAGGCGTTCTTCTGAATATATTGTGCTGTGCGGGTTTATTCCCTGCACAGAGGAGCAGTGACACATTCACATACAGATGCTCTTTGGGCTTTCTCCGCTTGTTATCCAATGCCAAATAATCTGTTTGAACAAAGTCTCTCATTTCTGTACGTATTTGGATTCATGTGGGCCAGCGCTGACAGTGACATATGAGGCCTGGATTTTTTAGCTAGAGCCGGGGTAGATGGGAGATGAGCCATATTACTAAGTCTGTGATGTAGCTACACGGCTGCCTTCCTCTGTGTTTGTGCTCCTGGCGAACACACTGGGGGAATGTTGGAGAATCTGTCTTCAAAGGATTTTGTTTAGCATGTACCTGCAGAGCTGCTTACATCAAAGTAGGTCCATCAGTTATAATTGAAGTAACATATTAGTAAGAGTTAACCGGTGCTGAACGCCACGCCGCTGGCCTGGCTGGTGGATCTGTGTCCTGATACACGTTGCTGTCATGTTTAAAGAAATCTGGGCATTAAAACGTGAGTGCCTCAGTTCCATTAGCTTGTCAAATTGTTTTTGACGGGCTTTGATTTGGCTTTTATGCTCGTCTGTCGTTCGGCGAGAGTGAGGCTGTTATCATGCGATGGAAAATGGAAATCAGGTCTTAGCCCACTCTCCAACTGCATGGGGAGGCTCTCTGAGTGGGGCATAAAAAAGAATAGGCTTTATCAATTCACAGTAAGTGGGTTTCAAGGACAAGTCCAATAATACTTCAGCGGCACATTAAGAATGGTATGACTGAATTAATGCAGACAGATTATTTGGGTTTTACATGACAAGGACTTCAATCTCAACACAATTTCGGTTCACTTTGATGGCTGCTTGTCTTGATTAAATCACAGTGGGGGGGGGGGGGGGGTGGATGGACTAGATATAGAGAGAATAGTTTGGAGAAACACAATTTTTTGGAAAAGCATGTGGGTTAAAGATCAATAGTGATCTAATTTCTTTGCATTAGTTTTATTCCTGGTTTAACCATGAAGTCAAATGGAAGACATATACGTCTACTAAAGCCTCTGAACGCATCACATTTATATAACATGTTTGTGTCACATGGCTACAAATGAGCTGATTACGTTTACATAAAATTAAAAAATATATGTTTTCCATTTTATACCATACCTTATACTTTGACAACAGCTCAGAATAAAAACACTACATTTCATTTCCAGGCATAGCTGGTGGTTTCATTTACATAAAAACACAAGCTTATATAAAATGCAATGTCTTGTTCAAGATAAAGTAGAGAAGCAGTATTGCACAGCTCCAAATCTTAAACAAAGTATCTGGGGCACAGGCAGAACAATCTGAAGACAATACCGGCACTCCCAGGTGTGCAATCTTCTTGTTTATAGTGGGGCACAAACACAAATGTGTTTCAGATATAAGTCATCATCGGTGCAGACAACGATATCAGAGCCGACAATATACATAAACAGGTGAGATTTAGACACTGGCAACGGAGAGGAAAATACATGATTGCAATGATGGGATATACACAAGCAACCCAAAAGTAGGAATTACTGATACACCCAAAAGTAAATGGACACCATGTGTGACTTCAGCCTCCTGCTACAGGTTGATAGGTGTTGCTGTTGATCGGTATCTTTGCATACATTGTCAGAACTGCTTGTGGTGAATGCTAATATTTAGTTAACTGGCTGTGTTCTTGTCCTGTTTAGCTACTTATGGAACTGCAAAGTTTTTGTGATCTAAAATAACAAGTGTATTTTTCTTCTTCTTTCTTCATTCATAAATCATCTCACTCACCCAGATTTATCTGTATCCCTTTGGGGGCGGGGGGGGGGGGGGGGGGGGGGGGGGGGGGGGGGGTCACCCTTAGCTGTGAGCTACTGGATGAATTGAATACAAAGTAGTTGTATTAGTAAAATGATATTTGTGCATTGATGCATCAGTATTAATAATGCAGCAGTCCAGTGATATAATAGGGCATGAGTAGGACGGGTTTTTTTTACATATGTAAATTAGCACAATATTTCCCGTATTTATGCTAAGCTAATCATGTTAAGCCTACAGTGCAACATATACATTACAACAGTAAACATACAGTGTGGGCAGTGTAATGCTCTTATCCAGGCTGAGATGTGTCCGATACAGCTTCTGTATCTCACCATCTGAAGGGCTCGGAGACACCAGTGGGGTTGCATGGTACAATAACAAATATCTTAATGTGTAAAATATGTGTTTATTCTCTGAATCAAACCTCTTCCCCTCACCACTAACCCACTTCCTGAAATAGATCCGCTCCATTCACTCTCTGAAGTGTTCCAAAGAGAAAAAGCGCTTCTGGCTGCCCATGTCCTACATAATGTAATTATGTAAACCAAACCAAGAAAAATAATCCGCACACCACACAATCTACCACGCAATCAATTGCAGATAATCATTGAGAGGGCTAGGAATGTTACAGAGGTCGTGGTTGACTGTGCTGAGGGTGAGGGCTTCAATAGCACACATCAAAATGTCTTTTTTTAAAAAGGATACAACAGTCTTTAAATTCCATCTCTGACACTAAAACAACAACTATTTTCTGACCAATCAACTGAAACATTCTTCATGAAATGCCCCCTGAAACTCTTGCTCATCGTTCTGTGGTAGGCAGTGGACTCCAATATTATCACACACGCACACATCCCACTGATGTTCTGCAGTCCGAGCAGCGCAGTTGCCCCATAGATGTTTCATCCGTCACTCATTTCAGTTCAGTCTAAATGCGGATTGAGGATTAAAAGGAGCATAATGTGGTGGTTTAGGGTGAAGAGCCTTGCATGTCTTATCTGTGCTGCAGCACGTCTCATTGGTCCAGCCATTAAAAAGAACAGGCTCTTCTCCTCCATTGATTATATTGAGTCACTTTGGGACCACTTGTGTAGTAACAATGTGGTTCAATCTGCAAGAACAGCACTCGTTTTCTTCTCTTTTTTTTAATTGTTGCATGCTAGATCTCTCTCTCACACACACATACACCTAAAACCTCACCATCATAGCTCATTGGTGCCATTAAAGCCAGGGGCATTTTCCTCAGTTAAGCCTGTCAGGTCAGTAAAGACAGAGATAAAGTGAAGTGAAAGCATTTTCTCACTACTGAGCCCTTTTTTTGACACGTTCCATGTTCGTGTAACAGATCGTGCCAAAGCCTCGCTTCCTCTTTGGTTTTTTTATACGAGATGGGGAGACTCTAAACGATAATACTGAAGCACATCGTAATTCATGATGATAGTTTCTATAGTGCCCACAGTTTTCAGAAGGTTAACCGGATTAGCTTCTCAGAGGCTAAATGTTACTTCAGTTTTAACAGAGCATGTCTGAAGTGTGATTGATATATTTGTGGCCTAAGGTAGAAGATAAGTTCTACAGATCTAAGTACAGTTCAGCTCTTTTTGTTTTGGTAATTCATGATGGCACATCAGTTCAGTCTATTCAAAAGTGAACATGTGCCTTTGTGCACTCACTCTCTACCTTGGACTCTACAAGATCTACTACTACAAGAGCCCATAGATCTGGGGTGTCCAAAGTCCAGCCAATTGCGGCCCGCGGGTCGAATTTTATATATCTGGGTTTACATGATGTTCTGAGCAGACCATTGTCAGCTCATGCTGTCTGTGTCGTCACAGCCGTAGAGCGTTGGACGTTGGTTACGGCAACGCAGAGGTCTCTGAAGGTGCACAACACCGGATCAGCACTTCGACACAATTCAGACTAAACATGCTTATGCATACAGCCTGCTGTCAGAGAGTGTCTGTGCTGTACAAGTGAAGTTCTCTGCCTTTTTACCGGCAGCTGGATAAAAGCAGCTTTCCAGAAATGTGAACATTAAAAAAAAAAAAGCAGACCGTCTGTTATAAACTGTGATGTTTTATTGGTGTCGTAATGAACAGTGTGTCTTTGTTAACATTCTTTATTGCTGCTCCTAAACCAGACCTGCCACATATGATCAGATCTCACATTCACAGTAGTGTCAATAACACGCAGTTTCTAAATGTTGTAAATTTATGCTGTAAATTCAGATAACTTTTATGTTCATCTTTGTATCTGAATGTTTTAATGTTGTTACTTTGCTATGTGAAATGAAATAATTAAATAACAGCATACACATCTTTTATTGTTTAATATAGTGTCATAGGGAACTGCTGGCCCTCGGACACACATTATCAAATTTGACCCTCCCTGAAAATGGGATTGAGTCCCCAGACAGACATGCGAAGTCTGCATCAATGTAATGGCCTCTGTTTTTTTTTCATGGATGCAAAGAGTGTGCTGTTTGTGACTACATGGAAAAGGTTATACTGTTAAAATTAAGATGATTCAGGGTGGGAAGCTGTCAAGAAAAACCTTTCCAATACTGCAACCCACAGTTACACAATGGTGATGACTGCCATTCAGGAATAAGGATTTGAACTCACCTACACCATTGACCTGATCTGATCCAGCATCAAATTACTACATTTTCCTTAACATGAAAGAGCATAATTTCGACAGTGATGACGCCTTTGAAGATCTAAGACTCCAAACTCTACACAGAAGGAACCTGGATCTCCATGAATGTAGTAAAGGGGGCAGGATTTTCATTGAATTCATTCACATTATTAGTCCAATGGATTGAAATATAAAAGCCTGCAGTTAAAGGCCTTGGGATGTAGGCATAGGTATGCACAGGTGATTTTGTGTGCATATTAGACCTCTCTGTGCACAGACATTTTGATTGACAGACGCCCTAACTCTCTTGTTACTGTAGCACTGTTGCACCAAATTAGTCCAAAGGAAGCCAGACTTCATGTATAGCCAATATAACTAAAAACATCAGGGGGAGTGTACAAGGCCTTTAAGCTACAGTATCAGAGTGGAGTTATTTTACAACAACTTTTCAAAATGTTATTAAACGAATAAATCCAAACTGCGACCAAATGTTTGAAAGACAGAGACATTAATATTGTCTGTAGGACTGTGTGCAATGCTGTTTTGTTCCTTCAACATGATGTTATTAGAAACTAGAAAGATGGAATGAATGCTCTGATTCATGAACAGATAGGAGTGGTGTTTTTTATAGTATCAGCTTTAAGCTTTGTATCACACTGACACTGGCTTTGTTTTTCATACCCAGATACTGTATATAAAGATGGACGACATGACAGCTCCCCAAGGCCCCAAAACATGTAGATCACCCCCTGGTGGCTGGCTGCAGTATAGGTCATAAGCAAGATTTTTTTCCCCCCTTGTTTATGTGCAAAGGGTATGGGTAGAGCCATGTCTCCTGCATCTATACAGTTTATGTTTGTGCCATCTCCTTCGAGATCATCAACTTGTTGCACTGGCTAACACTATAAAGAAACTTGATGGTACAGTAGACTTGTAGAATCACAATCCAAAAATATAGTTGAAATCATATTATGTAGTACAAACACATAAATAAGCAATACATATAACAGTGAGCCTTTAATACACATAAACCATAGTTTATAGGACTGTTGACGATATTAAAGAAGGACATAATGAGCATCCTCCACAGATCAACATACTGTATTTCCACCCAGCATGATGGGAACATGGTGAATCTGCTCTGGTCACAGAGTCAAAGAGGCCCTGATGTCAGTGCCACATCAGACCCTGGGAGCCATATCAGGATCCTTCCTCCTGCAGAGGCACAGTAAAATGTTACATAAACACAAAACTCTCCTCAGCACTAGAGAAAGAGTCAGGACGAGTTGTACAAATACTGCGCAAACTACATGTTAATCCATTTCCACACTTAAGTGCAAAGGAAATCGTACGGCTGTACTGCTACCGTGACCACACATCTCCATAGAACATCGGGGCCACAACTAGGGACCATAGCTGCCAGCATGTCCATTCAGGAGGCTAGTAAATCCTAACCATCTGTGGCGCAGTGGGACTCACTGTAGCTTGAAGAGGCAAAGATGGATTTGCATGATTTTGTGAACTTTGAACAAATCCTGCAAGAATCCAACTGCTGTGCGAGGAAACCATTTCCAGTGAACTTCTGTTGTTCATCTGAGAATGACTGCTTCACATCATGCTCTTTTACAGCAGACACCCACATGAAGGCACCAGTCTCATACCGACAGCGAGTCGTAGGCTGCATTAGTAAAATACAGAGCAAATGAGTCAGTAGTATCCAGTCCCCGTTTATGGAGGACAGAATTAGGACATCAGCATCACAATGTGGGGACATCACAAGGCATATGGCTCAAACAACACCAGCTGAATTCAAAAATGTGTTTGTTTGTCGAGTGCTCTCAACTGTCCTAATTATGTCGTCCAGTCAGACAATATTTTCTTATTAGAAGTAGTGTCCCGACGTAGCCTCCATGACCAGAGGCCATGTTGTAGATTGGAAACGGGTAAAGTGGCAGATCTCCCAGCTCAGAGGGACTGGGGGATGGCAAAGGAGGCGGCCAATTAATATTTCAACAATACATTCTCTGTGGCCTGAGATTGACTTACTAAACTGCTAGCTGTCAGAGCCGTTATCTGCAAAACTGCCATGTGGGTCAGAATGCTGAATGCTCTCTTTGGAAGGGGATTTCATACTCATTGCTCACCTTTTGCATTCTGTACAGAGGCAATTAACATTGGAGGGGAAAAATGAATATAAATAATGCATAGAGAAAGCAAGTCAAAGTTATCGCATACCCAAAGAGCTAATGGATTTCTCCAACTTTGCTTTGTCTTTGGAATTTAATTAACAGGAAGTTAAACAGACTAAACTTCTGTTAGAATCATGACTTTGTGATGCATTGGGTTACCATTATATGAGGGTCATTTGCACATTCATGTGGATGCAATGTGATCAGAATGCATTAACCGATTTTTTTTTGTCGTCATATCTTGGTGGTCGAAGGTCACTGTGACCTCACATCTGACCTAATATGTGATTAACATCAATTGATGAAATTTCATTTGTCAAAGTGCTCAAATCGACTGATTGTAATCAAGTTAGAGCCTCCCTGATATATCAAAAATGACAGCAAGCAGACCAGGTAGCATTACCAACTGGATATTACATACATTTACAGTTCATGTTGGCAGCCGCACAACACACACACACAAAGACTAAGGGCTTGAAACGAAAAGCAACTTGCGGACTTATGGCAACAACACAAGTATCTTTACAGTGTCTCATGCAAGACATATCACAACTTTTTTTTTCCACTGCAGACCAAAATGCATGCCAGAGCAGCCAACATGTCAGTCATCTTCCATGTTTGTTTTTCTGCAAGTGTGTCGTCCCACGGTCTGGCAGAATCATCTAGTATGTGTGTGTTTGAGGATTATAGAATCAAAAATCTGTTAAAATCATCCCTTGTCTGTAATCTCCCACGTTTTGTTTTCATTTTGGTCAACATATCAAATCTTATAGTGTGTAGCCGGCTTAACACATCAACTTTGAGGACAAAATGTTCACTTGCTGCCTAATATATCCCATCCACTGGCAGGTACCATGGTAACCAGATAATCAGTGTTACTCACTTCATCTATCAGTGCTTATGATCATTTGGCTAATCAGTTTAGCGCAACAGAGTGTGTAGGCACGATTACCAAAGCTAATAACAAGAACATCCATGTGATGTGCCACCCATTTGTTATTGTCTAAACAGGAAATAGAGACCATGACCACGTGACAGTAACGACAGTGGCCATGATATGTATGCATCATTTGGTTTAATTATCCATAACCGCTTCCAACATGGGGGGAATCTGACCTGTTTGGAGGAAGCTGCTTAGATTTTTTAGATCTATAGATTTTAAATATGCTGTTCTTTTCTGTATGTTAGACCAATACTACATAAAATATCACAAGTTCTTCACCATGTGAAAAAACAAGACAGCATCCATACAGCCTCCCTGATCCGTAACCAGTGAAGTATGAGGCTCATTAGCTTCCATCCGCGGCGGCGTACGTGAGGCGGTGTGAACCGGCTCTTCAGCTGCCTGTCAGAAAGTTGTGGAGTTCATTTGAAGTTTGCTTTTGTTTTCACTCTTCCTCTCTTGCTGTAACATTTCAGTGGCATGTTGACGGGTTTATCTGTAGGATAGGAGGCTGATGAGGCGCACCTTGGCGTGTTTGGACTTCCTGATTAGTTGACACGAAAATAGGGAAATTGTGGCATGTGGTGAAGATGCTCCATGCTGTCACAGGAAATGCACCTGCTTGGATTGTGTGAATTTCTGTCTCTTTTCTGCAGCCCTTTATGCTGTGTTAGAAATATCAATACCAAGTTTACCTCTAAAAGGCACATTAAGTGGTTAAATCAACAACAACTATAATCCTCTTTCAGGAATCAATTAGAAGCTGGATTGCTAAAGAGACTCCATGTTAC
Source organism: Parambassis ranga (assembly GCF_900634625.1). Classification (NCBI taxonomy): domain Eukaryota; kingdom Metazoa; phylum Chordata; class Actinopteri; family Ambassidae; genus Parambassis; species Parambassis ranga. The sequence goes on along the minus strand of NC_041028.1, from coordinate 15,728,242 downwards.
ACTGAATATGTATATGACATATATATGGCTAATTTTTTTATTATATAGTTGAGCAGTAAATTTTTCAGAATGGCTCTGATGTTACTGATCAACTTTCTGTCCCTTAGAGGCGGTAGAAATATATATCCTGATCCTGGGAAACTTTAGTTAAATCGTTTTTTTTTACTGAAAATAAGCTTTTTTTTATTTTGTTGATGTACTTCAGGGTCAGGTAGGCACAAAGGAAATAACAACAATGGAAGCACACACCTGTGGGAGAGGTATGGAACTGGACTGGACTCAAATTCATAGCAAATCAGTACTCAGTACACTCAGTTTTCACATGAGTGAGAGACCATAAAACATTTTTTTTTTTGCAAGGGGACACTGGCATCATAAAGCATACTCTCACCTGGCTTACCTGTTGAATTCATTAGTAAGCAACTGAACATATTCTGAACATCTTCACTCCTGTGAGATGTATGTTAAAATCCGACAACACGTACTACATGTGAGAAAAGATGAAATCTCTATGTATGCATGTATTTATATGAAGGCAAAGTTCAGATTTTCTTTGTGAGCTCCCATTGATTCACACATACCACATCAGCGGGATCATTTTTCAATGTTCTCAGATGTGACACCGACTTGAATCAACAGTACTTCCAGTGTGAGTCAGTACCATTTAAAGCATCAAGTTTGCTACCCATCCCTGGTTTTATTCATTATACATGGTTGTATGTTACGCTTGGAAGAGCAGCAATGAAGCTGGTTAAGTACCTTCGGCATGACTAACGCTCTCATCACTCAACCAAATGATATGTTGTCAGTGATCCACTTTGTCCTCAGTAACATGGTCACAAGTTTGAGACATTGAGTGAGACATTGTATCACAAACTAAAAGCTAGCTTTCTGCTAAATGGCCCGATGTAATCATAGAGGAAGGGCAGGATCTGAAGCAGCACCTGATGGACCTGCAACATCACTCTTTCCCATGTGTGTGAACAGATATGTTTTTTTTTCATATATCCATGTGCAGGCTTTGAGTTTCCACGCTCTCTTCCCCTCTCTCACTATCTATGTAGGGCAGCCCATGGATCAGCTGACATCCCCATCCTCCCACATACCCACACAATCTTGTTAAAGCATGCAGTTAATCTGAAGAGGAAAAGGACTCTCTTCGCAAGCAAGCGCTGCTTTCATCACCCTATTGTATTGCCCACATCACATTGTTGCACAAATGTCGGATTCTCCCTTAAAAAGTCAGGTTCTCGTCGAACGAGCGGCGCCCCCCTGTGGATGTCGTTTTCCTGAGCCCTCCAGGAGACGCCATTGTGTTGCTAGATGAATTAACATCTCAGTAGGGACTCTCCCATTATTATTCTCTGACTGTTGGCTTCACCAGCAATGATTGAGACCCAAAGTGCTGCCACAGAGTACAGTAGTGCTCTCCAGCGAATCCCTAACAGGTAGTCTACAGTCATGGTTTCAGGAAATCTTGCTCATAATGTCTAGATTTTTAAAAGAGGGAGGAAAACACACAGGTGCTCTCTTTGTCTCCTCTCTCTGGCTCTTCATGTTCCTGTCGATCTGTCATGGAGAGCTCTTTGAAAACAAAGTGTCCCAGCTCATTTGGAGCTTCAGCTCCTATCATCATCTTTCAGACCAGGTGAAGTGCAGCAATTGATGATGAACACAGCTGCAGGGGAGTGCTAAAAATGTCTCTGATTGAATTGCAGCTCTTCATTCCCCAGCTTGTCCAACAACAGTGTAAGAGACGCAGAGATGTGAGAGGGTCATCCATAAATGCAGGAGGGCTGCATCCCGGCCCTCGTTTCACAGGAGAGGTATTGTCGGGATGAAGGGGGGGGGGGGGGGGGTCGGGGGGGTTGTGAGGTGAGGTAGGGGTTGTGAGGTGTTCTGTTTGTCCCCACCGTGAAGTGGCTCAAAAACCTTGAGTCTCCGGGCTTCGGCTCAAACGTTTCTCTGTCCTTGTAGGCTCTCAGTAAGCTCTCTTTCTTTTGTGGGCTGTGAAAGAATATCTCAAAAGCACCTTCCATCTCTCAAAAGAGAAAAAAAAGAGAGAACAGAGAGAGCAAATCATGTTGAACTTAAACAACTCCCACATGATCACGAGTCTGCATTTTCAGACATAATAAAAATGCAGTGAGCTCTCAAACAGGCTTGATTGTGCTCAGGAGGAAAATGAGCCTTGAAAGGTGAAGCAAACCTCTCCTCCTTATGATACTGTATGAGGGGTCTGTAGATTGACTGTATTTGACTGTTAATTACATCGTCACTGCCTGAAGGTAACTAAACCTTCCAAATTCACTCATCACGTGTATCCCTGCCACCGCAGTTCACTCTCAGATCTCACAGAAGAAGTAGGTAGAGGAGGCTTTCAGACGGCGCCGTCTCACATGCTACAGTCATATGTGTCTAGGCTTGGTTGACTTGGCAACACTGCCATCTCATGGAGATCAGTGTAACAACAAACAGCACTCTGATTTTCTGAAACATCTTTATTAGAAAAGGTTTATTAAGACAGACGTGATCACCTGCTAAAAGTCATTCGTGTAATGATGTCTTACGTCGGTGCCATCATCGCCACCTCATTTCATTAAACATGCATGCACGCAGCATAATCACATAATCACACTATCCCATGCTGCTGCTAATTAAAACAAATGTGTTGAACTGTAGATCTGTTTTCAGCTAACAGATCATATTAAACATATTGAACTTGCTCTTGTGAATCAAACACAATGATTTTTTTTTAAAAAAAAGTTTTTTATCAAAGGGGGGCTGAATAAATTCCCTTCTGATCTTTTCATTGGGGACCTTCTCTCTTCTCTTGTGGTCTATTTCTAGTCACTGAACCTCCAGAGAGTGGAGACTCTGTCTCTGAAACAGGCTGAGATGCAAGAGATGGAAGATGGGTTCAACTTTTTTCTTGTTGTGCGAGAGCCGTTCCCTCCCGAGGGCCCGAGTCATGCCTCACGGCATTTTGAGCCTCTTTTTTTTTAACCTGGACACCTCTCTGATCTTCCTCCCTCTCTGTCTCCATGTCAATATGACAGCTCTGCTCCTCATAACACTCCTCTTTGCCCTCCACTTCCTCTTCTTCCTCGCTGCCCTTCTGGGTTTGACACCGGAGCACCAAAGCAGCACACCTTTTTGGCTGTGATTCCCAAAGCTGCTGCTCGCACTGCACCACAAAGATTCTGTAAAGCTCCAAAAGGACAATGAGGATGTTCTTGCAGGTGAAAAAAATCATAAGCTGATTGAGGACTCGCTCTTGAACCATGAGGTAGATCCGGTAAAGCAGGAACGGGCCGTCTTGGAGTCCCACTGTGAGCAGCAGGCTCCACACTTCGCTGGAGCAGCAGGAGGTGAGCGAGGGCGTGGCTTCAGGGGAGGGACCTCCCTTAGAGGGTCGTGTCTGAGTGAGAACCAGGGGAAACTGCATGAGCGCCCATGAGAAGAGGGCCAACCCGATGATGACGACCGCACGGTTGGTTTTGACCTCGGGTTCCTTGAAGGTGTCGAAGATGTCCAGGATGTCTGCGCCCAGTCCCACATAGACCATAAGAAGCTGTGAGAGCTGGTCACGTGACATGTCTCCCTTTGGCATCAGCCAGCGACCTAGAACCAGCACAATGAGCATGGTCTGCTCCAGGCCGGCAACCCAGTTCTCTGGGTCCAAGTCCACAATGCCCTGGGTGGAGAAAATACACTCTAGTCACACAAATTCTAACTAATTTCTTTTTGAGTTAACATATTTCAGTACACAATACAGAACATATTTTAAGTGTTTAGATGCGTTGTATCTAACATTGTATTAAAATTCATTAGACTTTATAAATGCCCAATGGCCTGGACAGGAAACCAGAAAAAATGGAGGCCAGCAAACACATATGGTGGCTGAGTTTCCACATACTTTTCTACTTCTAGTGAATATCAATAAATCTCACTGGTAATCTGCACAGCAAGGTTACTACTGTCCGTGCTTCCTCACTGCGTCTGGGTTCATTGAGTTTATCCTGACAGCACCTCTTGACATTTGACAACATTCACGAAACATTACATCTTAAAGTTTTAAAAGCTGCCACCCAGCTTCAAGTACAGCCAAGGGGCAAAAAACACTCCCAAATCCTACATGAAAGAAACTGCAATAAAACCGTCCCAGGAGGAGGAGAGATCTGAGAGTTTTTCAAGCAGGAGCCTATCTGGACTTCATCTCAATGTGTCTATTACACATTTCCTGCAACTAACAGTTTATCCCCCCCCCCCTCGCTAGATTTAAATCTTATCAGCGATCAGGTGTTCCTTTAATGTGGCTGCGTGGAGGGTGAGGTAGGGAGGGCAGCTTGGGAAGGACACTTACTGCTGTGACAGGGATGTGAGCCAGCAAATGAAGCTCATGGCCTGCGGAATTGTTGACGGGCAGCTTGGACTGCAGCAGGCTCAGCTCCAAAAACCAAATGGACGGGATGACAGTACTGAGGTAGAGGAAAACCATGGGGGAGAACCTAAAAGAGGACCACCAAAGGAGAGGGATGGAGGGGAAGGGAAAGATGAGGGGGGGTGTGTTATTTTAGACATGTTTTTTTTTTTTTTGCCATCCGCTAGAGAAAGAAAGTCCCTTTTCTCCCCCCAAAAAAAGAAGCATCGAATTTCAGACAGGCAATTATTCTCATCATATATGCAAATCCCACTTGACAGTGCAAAGCCTTCTCCATGAGGAGAGAACTTCAAAGTAAGACTCGGTGAGAAAGAGAGGGGCCTGAAGAAAGCTTGTGTTTGAGAGAATGTTCAGTCCGTGTGTGCTGGAGAGCTGCAGCTATTTGAATGAGACACACTTCAGATTGGTGTCGGATGAGGTGTGACAGTAAATGCTCACATCCATCTGGCGCTGGCGTAATAAAGGTTGGCGTCAGTTTATGTTTACTCAAGTCGATTTTTATAATAAAAAAAAAAACAGCTAGCTGGTCAGAAATGGCTTAAGCCAGCAGGAGTCATTTTCACCGTGACTGGGTGGGGAGAGGCTGTGACAGAGATGTGATGGCAGGTCCACAGTATCAGCCGCGGTGAAAGACAGAGCAATAACACAGCAGAGGAATAGATTTGTTTTTGATAGACAGTGAAAGAGAGGCAATGAGCTACCGAGGATAACAGAGAATATTACAGGCCTCGCACAGGTTGCCTCTCACGGGCCCCCCCGGGCAGATGGGTTGTAAAGTTTTCCCACAGTTACTGGATGCAGGATTTATTCACTCCCCAAACAAAACATGTTTACAAAGTCTGTCTACAACATCTCAGCCCTCATGTCAGAAGAGAAAAAAAATATGACAGAGCATCTGGCTTATAATGCTCATTTATCCCACCAACACATTGTTGTGTAACTATTAAAAGGGACACTCCAACAAGTTGTATTTCACATTATTTGACATACATTTCTAGTAAAGTCAAGGCTTAAAAATGCATTATATATATTCCCTCTTTAATATAGCACCAGCCTTGCTGAGGTCCTGTGGTTGTGGGTGTAATTGGCTTTAGTGAGTGTCTAACATGACCAGTTCCTGCAATGACAGCTGTCAGTATAGATCAATGCTTTGTTTTTGACTAAGCTCCTGTAATGCTAAGCTACAATATACAAGTATCATGACATTTCAATCTCATGGTATAAATACACATATGATGATATTGCATGGATAATATAGCTTCGTTTTGTCACAGTAACACTGACTGACGGATGGGTGAAGCTGACCGAAAACAAGTTACAGTTTGTTAGCTGGTGCTTTTTGCTGCTATCTGCAATCTCACCAGTAGATGGCATTAAGTTGTACACTCAGGCTCTTTAACAGATTGATTGGCAATGGTCTTTTGTATTTATGTATTCAGCTGCCGTTGGGATTATGATACTGCTGGGTTTCTCATTATATAAGATCAATGTTTTGATCATACATGAAACCTTACACAGTAATTTACTGTTTAGTTTCCGCTTCATAAAGTTGTGTGTACGCAGACGGCAGATGTCTGTCTCATCTGATGGAACAGATACTCTCCATTGTGATCGATTCAACTGTTCACAGAGGACGGCTTGTGTTTTTCTCACACTATGATGAAAATATGACCCAATCTGTTCATAGGTTATCCAGATTTTCCTTCCTTCTGTTATGACCCATAGTCATTTTGATCTAGTAGCATAAAGTCATGCTAAATGTCACTGAATGTGTGTGCTTCATTTTACCATTTCCACTCTGCGTTACGGGTGCATTTCAGAGTGACAGCCATCTCCACGCCCAACAAGGCCACGCCCGTCAACAGCAGCCAATAGAGTGGCTCTCCTTTAACGGACACCACGCGCCACACTGTCACCACGCCATGGACCGCAAACAGGAAGCGACTTAGTAGAGCCAGCAGCATGTTTAGGAGAAGACACATCGTTCGCTGAAAACCTGCACAGAATATAATGAATCATTAGAGCTCACAAGAATCACTGTGACAGTTTTGATGGACAAACATGTTTGAAATACAAATAGAAACATGAAGTTTAAGATTTAGTGAACAGTGTGTAGTAAAATGTCCACAATTAGATTTGTAAGTGATTGATCGCTGTAAACATTAACAGAAACAGACTGAAATCAGTTTAATTTGCAGTAAATTTAGATTTTAAAGAGGGAAGAGTCAGTGTGTGACTGCCAAAAAACAAACAGAAATAATTACTTAAAAAAAACTCTGTATCATTACTCTTCAAAACCCAGTTCAGCCTTCATTACCAATAAGTATTACATGATGTATCATTGTGCAAACAGTCCTCGCTGTCAATTAAGTCAGCAGGATAAAAGCTTCTGGGGGGATTTCAAAGCAAGCAGTGATTAGTAAGCAAGAGTTAGACAAACTGAGCCGCAGTCAATACTAAAGGACTCCCAGAGGTTTTGCTTGAATTTGATCCCTGACTGTCTGTGGATTATTGAGATGACTTGAAAGTAGTGTCAAAGTGGGGGCACACTTAACACATGATTTGATTCTGGCCAAGCTCTCTCTCTCTCTCTCTCTCTCTCTCACTGCCAGTACTCTTTGTCAGTATTCTTTCTTTATATTAAATAATGTCAAACTGCCAAATGACTCCACTTCTCCATAGAAACTTTATAATATTTGGTTTGGGAGTTCTTAGTCTTTCTTAACTCAAAACTAAAATAGTGGGATTTTTCATAGCCTGGCAACCCAAAACTGTTAACATCATGTACACATAAATAAACCCATGTAACATACAGAAACTTTTTATCTCACATTTAATTGAATTAGACTTCTGTGCCTCCTTATAGCTGCCATCTCTTGCATTACAATCAGAGTCTGCTGTCTTATGATGCATATGAATAGACTTTGAACAGAATTCATGCAATACAAACCTACAGTACAGGCCGGACCCCTCGCTGAGATCAGAGGCTTCACTGTGTCTCCCAGCAGCTTTCCGATGCTGTGCACTGAAAAGTGACAACCCCGCCGCAGTCACACACAGTGACCTGGCCTCTATCTGTCCGATTTTGCCTTTTTAAATGACAGCCACCTCCTGGACCCACTTGAAGAGTAGACATGTGAGACATGTGTATTCCTGTGTGTGTGTGTGTTCATTGGGGAGTGACTGCAGTTCACGTCTACTGGACTATCAGTGAGAGGTCCACGACCGTATAAGTTTGCACGTGTGTGTGTGTGTTTGTGTGTCTGCTTGGTGCCATCGGAGGGAGATAACGCTTCCTGGCCCTTGCGCCCACATCTTCATTGCCATCCGTCATGATGTCATCTTTCATGGTCCAGAACAAAGTTATCTCCCTGGGAGAAAGCAGCCTGCTGCGCTCCCTGTTCAGAGAGCAGCCAGCCCTGCCCTGCTCCCACCCAGGCCTGCTCTGCCTCTGCACTGCTGGCCCTGATAACAGCCTCGCTCCCTGGCCTCGGTGCACACAGAAACACAGAGCGAGAAGATGGAGAGGTGGTGCTTATGGCCCCCTGAGCAATCACTGAAGGAGTGTGTGGGTATGTTACCACTGTTGCATCAGAATGAGCAGAATGAGAAAGCAGCGTGGGTCGATGCTGTTCAGGAACGTCAATCCACTAAAGTGGAGCAAAGACACGAGACTGACAGGAGTTGTTTTTTTCATTATTTGGTCAGTGTGTAAAAAATCTTTTGTCCGTGAACAATGTACTGAATTTATGCAACATGAAAGAATAATTACTTAAAGCTCCACTGGTGCTTTAAAGTACCTGTGCTCATCTGACATTCACCAGCTAGTAGCTTAGCCAGTTTGTTGGTGCTGATTAGGTTAAATAAACTAAGTTTATCATTCTCAAAAACAATGAAGAGGTAAGAAAGATTAGAACCAAAACAATAAGCTGAAAGACACAAGAGTGTAATGACTTCTGAGCTTAGTGATAATCTTTAGTGTTGTGTCCCCACATATATGATGCCTATGTACAGACAGTATGTGTGTTAAGTGTCCATGACATCACTTTAGTCAACTGGCACAAAGGCAGGCAGAAAGGGAAAAGCTAGCAAGGTGGTCACACCCATATTTATGTGAAATTTCTTACATAAATATTACATATTATTACATAATACATTTAAAGCCAGTAGAGACCTGAACTGTTTTTGTACCAGGCTGTAAACATGTTTATTTTGGGGGGGTCTATGGGGATTGACCCACTTTTGGAGCCTGCCCCTAGAGGATGTGATGTGAACTGCAATTGTTAATACTTCCACACAGGCTTCAGTTCTGAACCATCAATAGATGATATAATAATATCATAATATTGTGTTGTTGTGTTTTTGTCCCCTTGGACACATGAAATAATACATTTTAAAGTAAAGGATTTGCACAGCCCTTCCCTTTTCCCATGAGGACGAATCATGTCCTTGAGTTCTTTTCTCTCACTGCTGCTTCTGTGTTTTCACTGTTTCAATTTTATGATGTCGTCAGTGATACTGAACATAGAAACACTGGACTCCAGTTGTATCCAGGAGCTTCAGCTGCCGTTGCCATGGAAAAGCCAGTCAGAGGGGCAAATCAGAGCAGTGGTTTATGCTGATAAAAAAAAGGCAGCCAGGCTGGATAATGTCCACACACTGATAATCTGTTGTTTTAATTTAACCAGGATGGTGTTGTGCTGTTGAAATGTGTGTATAAACAAGACTGTTATCTGAGGATGTAGTGAGAGCAGTTGTGCTTTCTCATCAATGAACCTCTAGAAATCAATTTCCCGGGTCAGAAAAACAGACATGAGTATAAAAGATTTAATGGGGCTTCTTGCATTAGATCATGCTTGTACAAGGTTGCATCTGCAAGAATGGATTTCTTTAACATCTTCTCTAACTTCAGCTGCCACCACGGCTGTTGAAAATGTTGCAGCTTGTTGCCAGATAGAACTAATATGGTGATATGGTGTAAGCTGATTTAGACATGGGAACTCTTTAGGGCTCACTTACTCGTAACATGTCTTCCTGGTGTTTTACTGAATGTTGCCACATAGTGTCCGTGAAATATATCAACTAGCTGACCTTTCAGACACATTTTTTCACTGTCCTCCTGTTAAACAGCACAGTTACAATCCTTGTGTTGTGAACATGCACCATTCTTCTTCATGACACAAGGAAAACAAAGCTTGCAGGTCTTTTAGTGTTAATGTGTAAAATCCTCATTTCTGGTTGTACTGTGTTGTAACTCTGTGATTTCGGCTTTCTTGGTGCTCAACAAATTTTAGATTCCAGCACTGTTAATTAAAGTGGACGCTAAACACTGCAACAAAAGGTAAAAACAACAGAATTCAACCATTTTTTCATCTAACTATCAGGATGAGGATGCAGATGCTGCAGCATCCACACATCTGCTTTCCTGTTGGCTGCTTCATGATTCCAAAACTCTTACAAATGACTTCTTTATTTAAAAAAATCAGCATCAGCCTTATAGAAAAAAAAACAAAACAAATCACTAATCCTAAGATTTGATGTACCATTTTGTCTGACATTTTAATCAGTGATTGGTAAAATTGTGCATTTTCAGTGCACTAACAAGCATGAACATTTAAGTGATCATTTGTAGCAAGGAAACACACACACACACATGCACAAATACACACACAGTAACACGCAGGTAGTGGAGGAAGTTCTTTAATGGTGAGGAAACAGGCAGAACTGGCAGAGGGAGATAAGACACTCCAGACGGTGTCCTAAAAGTGAAAATGAACTGAAAAAAAAAATGGGTGGGAGACCAAAGGAGGGAAGGGGGAGGATTTTGGGGGGGTGAATGAGTTATCAGCCATGCAGAATAGCAGTACACCTCATCTTGTTATCCTCTTGTTTTGGGTGGTGGTTTTGCATTTTCAGATAACAGGCGGCTCACTGAAGTCTCCGGCTTTGCTAAAAGAGAGCTTCTGCTCAATCTAAGTGAGATGATTACTGGCGCTGTCCTGTGCTGAGTTTGTTGTTTACATAGCTGGATGACGTGTGTATTCACTGTGTGTGTGTCTGTGTGAACCTCCTACAGGCAACAGAGTCTTTTGCCTTTATACAACATTGTTTAATAATATTTAAGTCCTCTTAACACTTTTTAAACTCATAACTACTTCCATTAATTACCATATTTCCATAATTCACAGGCCATTATTATGTGCTTCAGTTCTTCTGAAGTTTTTATTTATATATACTGAGGCCTGCAGTATATTTCAGCTGCACCATTCCGCCAGCATCAAAGTGGCAAATCTCCAGGAGTTTCTTATATACAGCTCTGGATGGCAGCCATTTGCACAGATCTGCTGCCTCGCCCTCACATGGTGTACGCCACCCAGTAGATCACGTTCACCACGGCGAAAGTGAAAGGGAACACAGCCCTGGCGTAGATGTCAATGGTGTCTGCGTCAATAGGCTTGCAGACGCACTTAGAGCAGCACTTCTTCTCTTCCTCACTCTCCTCCGTCTGCCGGGACCTTCTCCTCCTCGGCTCGGCCTCCTCCGTCCCAACCTCCCCCGGGATCTCGCTGCCGGAGCGCTGGGCCCGTCCATGCCGGTTAGAAATGACCACACCCTGATTCATGCCGGTGACCGAGAGGGAAAACAGAACCATGGCCTGTTTGCCGTTCTTTACAATAGACTGTAGGGAGAGAAAGAGAGAGAGAACTATATCAACACCTGATCACCTCGTTCAATTAGGCATGCACAATATTCAGTTTTAGATGAAGATCAATATGCCAAAATGTTTTTTTGGCCCATTTTTTTATGCCAATATCATCTTTTTCCACAGTAGTGCAGAGAATATGCAGCATCCCCTGTACTGTAAATAACAAATTAGGTTGGTTAATTTAATTTGTCCTACTGAATGAGTGCAATTTGGCTCCTTGTTACATGACCAAATATTATTATTGTAAATAATGACTCATCTTGGTCTAAAAAAAACAAATATACTTGTCCCTCTTTTACAATCTTTACAGTAATGGGGTTATTTTTGTTCACAGTAAGGACACAGCGAATATCGCTCAGTGTCAAATACCAATATCCGATATCAGTCCAATTGGTGATATTTTGCTTTGAAGTAGCTATTAGCTGATATTATTGTGCATCCCTACTTTTAATGCACTATAATCAGATATAAAAGGTAATGGTAGGAAAAAGTGTCTTGTTTTAATCTCAAATCATTGGTTCCAGCTGTCTCTCTTACCAAGTAACTGCTGAGATTGTAGATTTTCACAATAGCTCTATGTTAAACTGCACAGTTGTCACACCTATTCCATTTTAATCACTTCCCTCATCATGATTCCTTATCTTATATAATCTGGCAGGTAATCAGGATTGAGAGTATACTATTCTGCAGTATCAAAAGAAGCAGACTGTATTACTGTTGCTCCCTCTACTGATACCATCTATTATGCTCTATAGAGATCCCCCCTGTCCTGCTGAAGGTCAGTGGGATGGATGCTTGTCAACGCAGAGGCTTGAAGCCTGGCCCTGGTCTGTGTTTCAAAAGGCATGCTCATTACTCACAACAAACCCCTCACATTGTTATCTGCAGATGGGAGCACATGATGGCAGTGATTTCCTCACCTCCGAGCTCAGCTTGTTGGCCTTCACCTTGGCCTTCTCTTTGAGCCGGTAGTCAGCGTTGTAGTGAGCAAAGGCGTACTCGATGAGGGCCGCGAACACAAAAACATAACAGATCCAGAAGTAGACATCTAATGCTTTGATGGCTGAGGCTCGCGGGAGGGAGGAGCGGGCGCTGACCATCAGCGTAGTCATGGTGAGGACTGTTGTGATTCCTGTGGAAGAAGAGCAGCAAAATATAGAAGGAGAAACACTCATCTAGAGATGAAGATCATTAATCATCATTAAAATAAAAAAAAAAGAAGCAATCAACAAATACTAACCTAAGGATACACGAGCCGGGACTGCTGATTGGCTGATCCAGAAGGACACCCAGGACATGGCGACCAGTAAAATCGAAGGCATATACGACTGGATGATGTAGACTCCTCGATTACGCCTCAGCTGGAAACGAAGACTGAGCCGTGGAAATCGCCCCGCTGAAAAAAAAAAAAGACAATTGTGTAGCAGAAGAAGCAAAAAATAAATCATAAAAGCATCTTTTGTTTTTTTTTGGGAGGCTGACATTGAAGGGTTTTCTATATGCTCGCTTGTGCCCCTAGTGGCAAAACTTTAAGATGTAAGACATGTTGGAAAGTCTATCTTCCCAGCAGCAACTGCTGTCATGTACTGAACCTCCTGCCTGGCTCAGCAGCATGCCTGTCTTGATCCACTCCGTCTATGCATAGAATATAACCACATCTGAAAAAAAACCCTGCTTCAAAAAGAATGTGTAAAGTTCTGCAACACAGAAGGCAAGCCGAGTCCTGAGAGTGAAAACAACACGAAAGAATAAAAAAACGAGATGCTCACCTGATTTGAAGTTCATCATCTCTGTGACAAAGCGGTAGTCTGTGATGGTGAACTGGGATAGCTCTAATTTGTCCAGACCGTGGATGTGTCTCTGACTCTCTGACCAGTGATACACAATGTCTTCTGAGGAGTAACCATCTGGAACAAAAAATGTCAAATTTCAACATTTTTACCCTCCAGTGAGGAATCAATTCATATTTAAAAACTGTACTAACAGCTTTCCAGGTCCAGCATACACTCCTGTTCATCCATGGGATACTTAGTTAGGTCCATGTCGCACGCCACTGTGGAAGTGATTCTAGGAGCAAAAAGACAGACACAGAAACAGGGCATGTGATCATGGCATGGTATCAGCAAAAGACATGCCAAACAAGGTGCAGTGGATGATGTGGTTAGCTTGCTTTGAACAAAGCAAATCATCACATAAAGCCTGCCATAGGCTTTGTACCCAGTGGAAGTGGCTGTGAAATGTTACCTCATGTGGTCATGTCCATGTAAAAATGTGCACTCATCAACAAGGCTGCTATGAAAATGGTGAATCTACAGGCGATCTTGGTCTGTAGGCAGAGACAAGACAATAATGTGTTTGTTCATACCTGCTGCTGTATAGGATGACTCCGTTGGGCTGCAGGCGGATCAGCTTGTTCTCCACGGTCACGTCATGGAACCAGGCAGATTTGGCATTCACGATGAAAGTGTCCGGAAGCCAAAGCTTGTCCACGAAGCGACTGTCCAATCCAAGAGTCTTGTTGGTGTGATTGTAGGACAAGCGGTCATCGTGCCAGCTCTGCCGCAAGAACACGGTCATGGTGTATTCCTGTCAGAAAAGGAGGTGGACTTTCAATGTTTTTAAGAAGTTAAAGCAACAATAAAAATATTGGTTTGAAGCAACACACATATAAATGTGCATTCATTGTCCCACTAGATTTTGGTTCTTACAGTACAAAATCCATGAAAGTATCAAATTATCTAACAACTCAGCCCATGTGTCACACATGTTCACAGTGAGGACTTTCAAACCCTCAAGTAGGATAAATCAGGATTATGCAAATAGCAAATCTTTGATCTTTGCTGCACCAGTGAAACTGAGAGATGATGAGTGCAGACGAAGAAGAAGAGAGTCACTGTGTACTTTACCATGTTGGCTTCAGAGATGTGGTCAATACTGGCCACTTCAATAGCCATGGCCACATTCACTGGTGGACCTGCAGAGGAAGAAGTGAGAAAACAGGGCAGACCCACACACACACAGCCACACCCACACACACACCTTTCTACCAGTCCCTCCCATCTTCACTCCATCGCCCATCTGTTTCCCTCCCACCCGCTGTCCTCCCACGTCTCAAACACTCCTACGGTGCATAGAGATTAAGCATTATCCAGTTTAACCATGCTAAGTGGCACATCACACTGTGGGCATTCATAAACAGCACTGGGCTTTCATGGACTCGCACAGAGTGAGCTTCTGCCAACATCCACACACAAACACACACACAGATACGCGCACACATACGCCGCAACAGTTTGCCATATGATTAGCATGGAGTGCGTCTCAGTGATGCTACAGGGTAGAAACTACAGGGGAGCTCACTGATGCAGAACAGAAAGGCTATTTATGCTGAACATTAAGGAATCACGCACAGACGCTATTCCCCATCATTCAACACCTTCCCATACCCACTTCTAACAAGTGCTATAGGCTATGTATAGTGTGAGGCATGTGTGTACAAGGTAAACAGGCGAGATTTCACAGTCTCCCATTTACAGTAGAATATATCTATTATAAATATACTGTTTGTAAGTGTATGTCTAGTTGTTTATATTGAACTGTATTATCTTAGCATAACCAAAGATTTGTTTCCTAATATTTCAAATAAATAACTAAAATATATCAGATCTAATTCTGTTAAATTTGAAAGTAACCCTAACCCTAACCCTAAGAAAAAAAACACTGTGAAGCAGTCATCATGCTCTCCATCCATTATGAATGGATGATCCTCTCATTTCTAATGACATTTAACATTTGTGCTGTGTATGGGGGTGGAATATAAGCCACTGTGGAGAAAAAGCATCAAGGGATTGACATGCAGTGTAACAACGTGTTAGCATGTTTTCCAAAACGCAATGTGATTCACAAAAGAATCATCAATTGATACACACTATACACATAATGTACATGGTTTTTGCAGTGTTGCAGCAAAGACGATAGCAAAATCCACAAATATTGTATCTAAATAATAAGAACGCAAATACATTTTTGCACTTTTGCATCATTAGGAAGGTTCCATTATGTTAAAATTTGAAATTCTAATCTAAGTGTTTGCCTGATGACTGTCTGAATGGATAATATCTCGTTTCCTGAGGATGAGCTCGCTGCTAATTCGGCTATCTTTCGGCATATGAAATTTACTTTATCAGCTCATGCTGTGAAGTAAATATACCCGATCCATGCATCAAAGCTGAGCTGCTTGTTAGCTGATGCTATTCCATACCTATTACTTGGAAAAGAGGACGTTAGAGCTGTATGCTTGTGAAATATTAGGCCAGATATGCTGGGATCTAAAGCTAATGTTTACCATATTAGACAAGAGTGTTGGTGCTAGCTGTAACGTAGCCACACTGCATGGATCTGGTCAAGGATTGTTGTCATCAGACTGTATTAGCCTCTTATCTCTCACAGTGGAACAGCAACAGTGCATGGTAACTGTAGAAATGATCGAGCTCACATGCATATGAAGTGGAAGTGGACATGCACAACAGGATGCTGACTGCAGTTCACTTATCGCCACATGTGTAACTCTTAACAAGAGTTTTGTGATTCTTACATTTAGAACCTTTAACTTCTTGCTTGTGGCACAAATATAAGTTTGTATGAGTTATGGGAGAGTTGTTGAATGAAGGGAATTAACCCAAAAAAAAAACACAGACATGATTCCCCAATGGTCACAACAGCTCTTTCTTTTAGCTTTCATGTTTGTTTAAATGTCACATCAATAGGAATGTATAGCACATGAAGCTCTTTGATGGTGTGTGTGCAGTGATAGCAGCAGTTGTTGCCCCACATTTTCACCTTTGCTCAGCTGAGTTAAGCTGTGAGATTGAGAAATCTATCGCTGTGGTCGTTGGATGTTTCACATTTAGCAGCCATTCTTAGCAAAGTCTGAGGAGGGGGTGCACTCAGTCTGTACCACCCCTCCTCTCCAGCATGTCCTTCAAGGTCTCCCTCCTTTTTAATCCCTTCTACAAAGCTTCTCTTCAACTGAATGTTTTATTTGTGTGCCCTTAACAAACAATTTGTCCTACCGGTAAAGGTCAAAGCAGGTATTTGCAGAAGATAAATACAGCTTTGTTCTAATGTACGAGGAAAAAGACAAGAAAATTTTTAGAAAAATAAAGAATAAAAAACACCTGTCGGGATAATGGAATTGAAAAATTAAATTTAAACATTCATGTTCTTGTTCTTGGATCGGGTTATGCTAAGGATGGCCGTAAATGTGAGGGGGTGAAATGCAACCCAACGCCACAAGCCGTAGATCTCATACTCACCTCCTATCCCAGGGCGAAAATTTCTGGCATAGCCCTTCATTAAATCATCCAGATTAGGTAACCAGGATATTTCAATGTCTGTACCTACATAGTCCCCAATGTCACTCAGCATGGCCCTAAAGGAGACAAACAGCAAACACAGCAGCCTTCAGCAGTCATCTTAACCACACCATGTGTCCAGAGGAAAAACCTGTGAGGGCCCCCAGATACAGTTAAGACACATCTGTAAACAATGCAGGGGGACAAAAACATTTTATGTAAAAATCAATCAATCAATCAGTAAATAAAAGAGGTGAATTAAGCTTAAGGATCTGCACTTTTGCTTTAACCACTTGGGGGCAGCAGAGGAACCTGGAAACAAAATTATATATAATATAATTTCATAAACATGTTAGAACATTGTTTTTAAAATATCAACAGACAGGAAGCAACATGAGATTAGATTAGATTTGGATTAAAAATCACATCAGTCAATTTATCAAAAGCTTTCTAGTGTACTTGTAGTATGTCCATCACATATTAGCCCTTTGTACACAGTGAATTGTGAGATAGCACAGACACAGAGCCACAGGAGCTGAGTGAAAAGAAAACAAGGGAGTTTTAATAGGAGATTCCTCATTAACACCAGTATTTAATACATACATGGTGTATACTGGTGTAGCATTGCACCAACTTTGTTTAGTCATTGAGCAGCAGAGAGAGCTAAAAGAGTAGTAGTAAACAAATGAACTTTTCTTATTTATTCTTGGCACTTTCATGTTTTCATACTATAAATTATCTTTTTTTTAAAAAATAACTCTCATCTTTTGAATTGTTATTGAATGCAGAAATTACAATGAGCCTCTTGACCTCAAAAGAATTTGTTGATGTAAGGAAAGTCCAAGTACCCTAACCTACGGTACCCTGACAACATTACAATTGGTAGCACTGTCACTGTCTGTGTGGAGTTTGCACGCATGTGTTTTCTCCAGGTGCTCCGGCTTCCTCCCACATTCTAAAGATGTGCGTGGAATGGTTGTCTGTCTGTATGTTGCCCTGCGATGGACTGGTGACCTGGATGGATGGATTCTGCCCAGACTGAATTACATGCTGTATCTCACTCTACCAACCTCCAGTCAGATGTGTTGTGATGGAAAATCAGTTTGTATTAAACTACAGACCTGCATTTACTTGAGACTTAATATATTTTATTTTTATTTTTTTATTTTACATACTTTAATAATCCCAGAGGGAAATTGTTTTTAAGGCTGCTGCCAAGCAGTGTCATACAATGACCAGTAAGGCGCACCACACCAGTGAGTACACTGGAGGCAGTGCGGGTAAAGTGTCATGCCCAAGGACAAGGACACACAACAATGACTAGGGAGGAGTTGGGATCGAACCACCAACCTTCCGGTTATTGGACAACCCTGCTCTACCACTGAGCCACTGCTGCCCAAAATAATATAAATATAAGACTACATTTTTTTTTACCTGCTCTCATTAAATGATTGTGACAATTTAATTTATTCTTGATAGATAAAGTGAATATCTTCTTAAAACTTTATTGACCAAACTCTTCCAAACATATCACAGTGAAAATTAAAATAGGAATGTGTTTGTTTGTGTCAGGAATAGCAGCCAAAATAACTCATCTGAGTTTAAAGGAACTCAGCAGCAGCAGCACAGCTCACAAACCACCAGGTGGCAGTTTTGTATTCTAAAACAACGAGCCTGTTCACACAGGTACCTGTTTTCAACAATAATGTTCTCACTAAACAGAGGTATATTTTTATAAGATAAACAATGTCAAAAGGAATCAAGACTGAGCAGTAAATAAAAAAGCAGTAAATCAATAAAAAGTGAATACGGTAATTGGAAGGAAAGGTTTCACTGACATTCAGAGGCTGATATTTGGGGGGCATTGACAGGGGGAGTGGATCACATGTGGGCATGGTCAGAGGTGTTCTTATAGACTGGGCCATTTTGGTTATTTTTGAAAAAAAAAAGCTGACATTTGTAGCAAAGCATCGCACTGCACAGCCACATCAGGGGGAAAAAGCTGATCACCAAAACAACAACAACAACAAAACATAAAATACATCTGTTTTTTCATTTCCCTCTATGAATCTGTTCTGTTTTTAGCCTGGCAATCACTGTCATGTCTGAAAAATGGGAGCACTGAGTGAATTAATTAATCACTATGCTACTCCTGGATTTGTTCACACTAATTGGCAGTTTTCTAAAATTGGAAATAAGGAGCTTTTCCTTCAAGAAATTCGTTAACACAGCAAGGTCAAAACGGGCCTCTGTGCATGGAGGAAACCAGACAATGAAAGGAACAAATCCTAAAGACTGAATGTAATGAAACGTTTTCAGTAATTACTCTCATGACAGAAGAGGCTCAGAATTTTGTTGTGTTTTATGATTTTTCTCTGTTTGTGTGCTATGTGTATACCATTTATTTCAACAGATTATTGTTTTGACTGAATCCTGCTGTCAGGTGTGAAGTGTCTTCCTGAAGCTGAAACCACAGGTCTGAACATTTGTTTGCTTTCTGAAGAGATTCACTAAACATTTGAAACATGTTTAGTGTTTGGAACATTTGAACCTCTTCATTTCCCGCACCCCTCCATCCATGACAAACAGCAGAGTGAGCGCGCTGCTTTTCCTTCTATGTTTTACTTTCATTAAATGTCTCCCGGGGGCCCCCCCGAGATCTGCCGCCTGTTTATGAGCTGCCATTAAACAGATGGGGAGAGGAGAGACGGAGAGCACACGGTGGAGACCGGCAGCCTCGCTCAAATTTATGGCGTCTTTTTGTGAATGTAATGTGCAGCGCGCACTAACAAGCCTAATTAGTTTTATATACTGACACTGCTATAGTTACCTGAACAGGAGCAGAGCACCCTATTGGCAGCAGGCTGGAGGAGAGCTGATTCACAGTTCAATTCAATAAATCAGAATAAAACAATAAACAAATAGCCCAATCAAAAAGCAGCTGCTTCATATTTATGACTGTCTGTGCTGCTGTGTTCCTGCACACATTTTTTATTGACTACATTATACTCTAATAATGTTCCACACATTATGGAATCCCAAAAGCATCATATGTCACTAAATCTTTATCTGACGTGTTAAAAAAAAATCATCATCATCATCATCATCATCATCCCAGTAAATGCATATATTATTCTATTCATTCAGAGAATGAATGAATATTTAATTTTGCCCCCATATTTTACTTTTACTGGCTTTAAAAGGAATTTGACTCTTATGCTTAATGTTAAGGTAACATAAACATGGGTACAAAAACAGGCCTACAGGAAAGGTTCTATACTGTGTTACCAGGCAGTTTTAAATGTTCCCTGCGCACATGATTCAGACAGAAGAATTACTCTGCAGTGCCTCCCATACTCAGTCAATTGTCTATTTACAAAAAGGAAAAACTTAATCATGTGTCTTTAAATCTACAAAATGGAAGATTCTTCTTCCTCCTCTGGCTCTGAAATTAAGTACCAAACACAAAAAACCTAAATTGGACAAAAAAATATATATATATATTTTAAGAGGCATCAGGTAATGTTACCTATCTACTCAAAACAACAAACAAGGTCAGCTAGCTTGCTAACATGGACTAATGGACCAAAGGCAGACACAGACATCACTTTATTCACTATTCATGATATATATATATATATATATATATATATAGATAGATAGATAGATAGATAGATAGATAGATATATTTAACCACCATCTCTTTCCTTCCTCAAACATACCCCCATATATCTTTTAAAACAGTATAATTTAGTATTTAATATAATCTTTATTTCGTGTTGTTATCTTATATCTCTATATTTTTTATTGACTTATCTTGTCCACAAGACGCTCCACTACAATGTTTGTTTCTATAGTGTATACCCACTTTGTCTCCATCACTACTACGCCCCTCTTTAGCTATGCTGTGCACCAACAGTGCACCAACACAGAAATGTCACCACATACACAAACCAAATCCTGTACACTGTGAGGGCTCGTCATGCTTGGAATTAAACCTAATTTGGACATTTTGGCCAAAATAAGAGAAAATATTTTGTAAGCCGAGAAATTTTTAAATGAAATATTATACCTGCACAGAAAATATACATTTCACAGTTTAAAAAGCCCCCAAAATATGATTTATTGACATAATTTAAGGCCCTAAACTGTTACATATAGATCACTCCAGTCAATTTTTTTTTTGCCTAACATGTGAAAAAAGTAACACCTGGAAAACAGTCCAGCCTGGCTGCTCCTTTTTGGTTTCTGATCATGCAGCTTTTCTTGATTCTCTGAGGCTACATATACTTTAACAGTGTATGAACAGCCTCCTCTCACAATGCAATGAGTCTGATCTTTTCTTTCACAACAGAACAAAAATCTGCTTTTATGTATAAACCATCTGATACGAACTTAAACATGTTGGATAGTTTAAAAAGTAAAGAAAGAGCTTCGGTTTTTAATCCTTTCTCTCTGCACGGAGGTCAGAGCTCAGCTGGAACAGCTGGAAGAAGCTCTACATCTTGCTCAAGGACACTTAAGCAGTGTGAATATCTGAGTCTTCATCCTCCTGTAATAGAGAGGTGTCTCTAAACACAAGGTCTCTATCTCTTCTACATAAAATGGCGTGTTGTGTGATCATTCTGCACAGAGCTGCTGGGGCTTCACAGGGAGACGCTGACGGGCTGGTGTTCAGGTCAGTGAAGATCCTGTGTTATTTCAAAGGGCCCACAGACACAGAGCTTCCACAGACACAGAGCTTCCCCAGACAAAATATGGGGCCTATCTAATCATCATTACTGTCTAATCATCTAATCATTATCATTTTTCAGCACGTTTAATAAACAACGCAAATAACATAAATGTCTCTTTCCTGTTTACATGCGACACTCCATGGTAAATATTGAGTAAGAGGCTTTTAGCGCAGCCCCTGAAGTGTCCCCTGCATTCAGAGCTGAGCCAAGCTTTAGAGTCTGCAGCCGGAAGAACATGATCAAATCAGTGTGTTATTGGGGAATGTTCTCTCCGGACAGTGGGAGGGATTTATCCGCTGACTCAGCCTCTCACACAGATTAGTCTGGAGAACTGTCACCTGAGTGCAGCTCTAAGGACAAGCTTCACAGGTTGACAGGGATCAGAGAAATGCTGCGATTACAATCATCACACCTTGGTGGTCCACGTGAAAACAAAGCGTGTCCTCCTCTGAGTGTCCTTCTGACACAACTGAACCTCTCACGCTATATTATTAGCATATAAGAAGTCCTTGGCAGGGCCGGATTTACTTGCCGTGGGGCAATAGTGTTGTAGGTAGTGTCGACCCTATATTCCTCCTGCACTGTGTGTACTTTATTATAACATTAATTGGCAGCCTTGGGCCACCTGAATGTCGGGGTGAACCAGGAAATGAAGCTTTTGGACCCAAAGGGATCAGCTTTGTCCTGCTGGTAATCCAGCATGAAGTTGAAATTATATAATTCCATTCTTATTTAAAATGAATTAACTGTGTAATTATTTTCATTCTTTCAGACCTCATGCTGACACGTTCCTCTTTCCTGGTGCTACCGTATGCTTCCTGCCTGCAGTCATAAACTACACCAGCTTCTTCCACTTCCAGTCAGCAGGTGGTGCCCACACTGATCCACGGTATGTAAGGATCTGCTTATCCTGATGGTCTCACCAATATCTGCAAAACCTGTGCAGGTAGAACCGTGTTTAATCTGCTATAGTTAGAGTTCTGATTTGTGCTCCTATTCCTGTGAGCAGACAGCAGCCTCGCTCGCTGTTGACTTATCTGCTGCGATCACAGCTGAATCAGGTGTAATTATATCAACGCTGCAGACTCAACACTTCATACAGCTGCTTCACAATAAAAGCCAAAGTCAACCACTGGAACGTGTCTAATGTTGTGCAGCTACAGGAAGGTGCATGAAGTCAACAGGCTCAAGTTTTCAGTGTTGGTCCCTTTTTTTGCTTTTCTTTGCTTGTTCCTTATTTACACATTAAAGTGTGACAATGGCAGGTACACTGTTCTTTGTTAACAGTCTCTCTATGGAGTTTATTTGCCGTGCACTATTCCCTGTGTTGATTTCCAACACCGCCTGAGTGTGAGTCTGTTTCTTGAAGCAACATTATTTCATAAAAGCATATAAAACATTTATCTAGAATGAAGCTGCTGCTGTTTCTGCAAAAAAAACCCTGAGATACTGACGCTGCTTTTATAAGGATGTGCTGTGCACACACACTTGTGTTTACTTTAAATATATCAGTGCAGAAATGAGAAGTGAGGAACTGCACAACAACTACATCATCGTAAAAGGCAGAAATATGACACGCAGAGTTGATCAACTGCTCCACCATGAGCACTGAGGTGACTTCTAACACACCGGCTACCACTGTTAGTGTTAGTGCACAGAGCTGCAACTGTGAGCAAAAATGCAGCACAAAATCCAATGCAGCCTCATCCCATCATGTCAAGTAGTCACATAATATAATTTATTGTTGTTGCCTATCAACATGATCCATCCATCTTTTTGACATGGTCAATTTATTAGTGCATGTGTGTGTCAGTCTGCATGAAATAATTGAGAGACTATTTCACAGAAAAACAGCGTGTTAAAGACACTTCCAACTGAACTGCATTATTTAGAAAATCAGGCTGCCTTTATCAAATGAGGATAAATCATGAAACCATACATGACTGCTCTCTACAATGGGCCCCAAAACCCGTACAAACCATGTGACTTATCCAGCAGATCATCAACCAGGTTGGTTGTTGGATGATTTCCATACTAGGCACAAACTGCTCTTCTGATGTGTGTTGGTCTATGAACTGTAGTTTAGGGCGGTGCTTTTTGTTTATCCTCTGAAGGAAGAATAAAAAAAAAGACTCCCTTTCTAAAGTTGTGATAGAATGTTGCAGGACTGTGCATATAGATTTGTTGTCAATCCTGGCCAAGTGAGAACTAGAAGATCATTCTATTCTCTGCTTTTAATAGACAAAACATCATGATTGGATGCAGACTGTGTTGGATAAAGTGACGGTTAAGTGAGTTCTCTTCAGCTGAAAGGAAAAAGCTGTGAAATTCATGCAACACCAAAGGTGACAAGGCATGACTTAGCTAAGCAACTTTATGTGAAATAGATAAACGAGGAGCTAAAAAGAGAATCAGAGTAATTCTATTCAAAGTGTGTGTAGTGTGTGTGTGGGGGGGGGGGGGGGGGGGTGATGAGTGAGCTGCAGTTTGCAACTTTCAACTACCACAACTAACACAGAACAGAAATGTCTGTGTGTGTGTGTGTGTGTGTGTGAACAAGAGAGAGAGAGAGAGAGAGAGAGAGAGAGAGAGAGAGAGAGAGCTGACACATAATGAGGTGCAAGAAAAAGCCTACACTCTGCATTGTGCTGAGAACAAAATAATAATAACAGCAGTGACTAGAGGCAGGAAAATCCAATTACAATAGCTATTACTCCCTCTACTGGTGAACAAGCCAAGAGGGACAATAGCAGTGATTTGTCCGAATTTCAGCCAAAGCTTAAGTAGCTTCACCCTTTGCCCTTTTCAGTGGAAGCATTTGGCAGCATGTGAGCTTTAGGAAATTGGTAGGAAATCTGTGGTCGACGGATTGGATGGACGAGAGCATGAGCATGGGCCTCTGCTGAAAACATAAAGCACTTTAACTGTAGTTTCCACACAGAGCGTGTTGTTTTTAAGAAGGTCATTTATGATCTACTGAAGATTTCAACATGATCTTTAGTATGATTGGTTCATTTTTTAAAGATAGTTCCTCTAAACTGGGTAGGTGTAAATTTCCCCTCTATAATCCACGTGCATCATGGCACCATCTGAGGTATCTGACCTCTATTGAAGAGGCCTGGAGGTGGGTGACATTATCTGCCACACACCCACTCAACTCAAAAGAAAAAGAAGACTATCGCCTCTTATTTCTATGCATATGCATTAGTATGCAAATAGTGCCATCAGGTCTATGCGCTGCAGGGAGAGAAGAGGCTGACTTCAGGTGGTGGGTGTGCGTCAAAGTGTTTTTATGTAAGCATGTAGAGGTAAAGCAAGCGCACCGTAGAAAGAGACGCACATTAACAGTGATAAAGTCGCAAGAGGAGACGCACAGAAGAAGCAAACTGACTAAACTGGCGCGTTGTAACCATCTTTGAGACTTTCTAGTGCATTGAGGTAATGAAACATCTCCAACAAAAGCTGAAACTCACCTGGTGAAAATATCTCCCCCAACAAAGAGCAGAGCGAGACTCGACAGCAGGAAAGTTGGGACCTCCATTCCACACGTTGTGAAATAAATAATCAATATATATAAATAAAAGTTTCCCCACGATAGAAATCGACGACAAAGCCCACAGAGTTTTGATTTATTTTAGTGCGCTCCCATCGTGATCCGGCGCTGCGCTGAGGAAAGCAAAGTGTGGTGGTGCTGATGGTGCCGCTGCCGCTGCCGCTGCTGCTGTAGGTGATGGGGATGATGACCCCATGATGAGCCCCCAAAAGTCCGCCGTGTCCAGGAGCGCAACGGCACAGAGCGCGCGTAAGAATAAGGAAAAACTCCCGGTGCGACCGCAACAAGGAGACGATCCACAGCCGCTGCTGCCGCCTGTCATCCAGCAACAGAGAGAGAGAGAGAGAGGGAGGGAGAGAGAGAGAGAGAGAGGGGGAGAGAGTCTAATCTGTCGATCCCTCCGTTGCCTGGCCTCTAAACGTCAGATTCAATCTGGCCACGGAAGGTGGGGGGGCGGTAGGAAGGCATATCACGATATCTCTTTATTATACCTACATTATGTAATGTTTGACACATATGAATCATCTCCATTAGATAATTATTGCCTTTAATATAAGTTGTATTTCTCTGTGTGCCATGATGCGCCCAACAAGGGCCCAGAGTGTGCAACTAGAGGACGTCCTCCCATCAGAAGAGTTTTCACTGAGATTTCATTTCAGCAAAGTGATTAATCACTATAAAGAACCTTTGTACAAAACACACACACACACACACACACAGTTTGCTAAAAAAAATATTGCAGGAAGAAAGTGTTTGTTTTGCTGAATCATGAGACTTCTGGGCAGTGCTCATCTAAACACGTGGTGTGCTTTAATAAATGTGGTGCTGGCCATGTTACCAGCTGTTGCATTAAATCCGTCCAGAGAGTAGTTATGTTGAACTTGGATTTGTGTGTCATTTCCTCAGCGATGCCCAAATATGGCATAGCAGTCAAACATTATAAGTTCCTGCAGCGGAAAAAAAGACTCACTTCACTTATACCCATTCGAAGCCAGACTGTTATAATTCTAGCACAAAATATCACAACAGCTTTTTTGTACTTAAGCTCTGAATAAAAATAATTGAAATACAAAAAAAATATTTTACAAGAAGACAGTAATAAGCTATACAAATCCAAAAAACACCACAAAGTGGTGGAGCAGGTGGAGTTGGACTTCACATAATGCATAACTTTAACAACAGCGAGTTAGAAAAAATACTTTACTTCAGTTTCCATTAAAAGAAAATATCTGTAGAAACACTTTTGTGATTTCTGCTGCGAAGATGAACATTTTAACCTGAACCTCTTTGGGGACTGACCTGGAACCAGCCTCAAGCGGCCGACTTCTGGCTCTGGAGGGGGGGGGGCGTGACCAGGTCCTGTGCGTCGTCTCCTTGGAAACAGTAACAAAGATGGCGTCACAACTTTCACTGTGAAGGAGTAATTTTAAGACAGGGGATTTAAAACTGAGCGAAGGAAACCACGCTGCAGCTTAGAGAGGTAAGATTTATATGAAAGAGCAGTCTGAATCACTTTGTTAAATGTTGCACAGGCTAAACTAATCTAAACTACCGTAATTAGTTCGCGTAATTTTAGCTTTCCAAGTTAAGCTAGCTTGAGTTGAGTAAACGCCGCGGTCTCTATCTAAATTCACTAAGAAGCCGTTTAAAGTAAAATATCAACTTTTTAAACAACACAAGCTCAACATTAAGATGCCCACTTTGAATTATTCTCGTGATTAAGTAGAAACTGTAACGCTGGTTATGCCAGTAGTAATGTGTGTGTTTTTTATTGATAAGGCAAAATGGGCAGAGACCGTCCTGGCGTGTCGTCAGACAGGCGTGGACACC
The DNA here is from genome assembly GCF_900634625.1 of Parambassis ranga. Lineage (NCBI taxonomy): Eukaryota > Metazoa > Chordata > Actinopteri > Ambassidae > Parambassis > Parambassis ranga. The sequence continues at coordinate 15,701,619 of NC_041028.1, read as the reverse complement.
TGGAAGACACTGACGGTGAGTAATATCTCCTGTCGTTGCTTGGTTTGACATAAAAAAGGAGTGTTAAATATGTTTTATTCTCATTTATTGTCTTTGTATTTCAGATGACGGTTCACTTGAGGATGAAGAGCTTTCCCTTCCTCCTGATTTTGAGTGGTTAGAAGAACTGTCTGAGTAGGTATTATTATATTTAGAAAATGAAACACGAATGTATTAATCATCATTCCTGTTGTCAGTATCTGTTGTAGTGTCGCTATGGCTCAGTGGGTAATAATAATAGTCTGATTAATCATGTTTTCAGATCTCATCGTACACAAAACAGACAATCGGCCATAAATGTGATATGTTTTGCATTAAACACGCAGCCTTTCTTAAATGCCATTCTGCATCTGCCCCTAGGGGTGACGATGTTGATGGTGACCTTGCGGTTGCGGCTGACAGTGTGGAGAAGAGGACTTATGCCGAGACAGCACGGATGTTCAAGCTGAGACGAAACCTGGACCAGCTGGACTGCTTTCACCGACAGAAGGAGCATGACGTGCAGAAAGCCAGGTCTGGGTTTGGCATCAACCTCCAGAGCTATAGAAGCAAGCTATAATCCTGTGCGCCTCTCAAGACTTAACACATAAAAGAAAACTTGCCCTATACCAACTGATTCTGCAGAAAATCATTTCATCTGAACAGAGAACATTCTTCTTAATGTCCTCCCTCTCCACTTTTCTTCCCTCTTTTTATTTGTCTGCACTGCGACCCATTAAGCACCTGATGAACTGTGATGCAGAAAAAAAATGTCTGCTATCTTCCTTTAGCACAAAGCATGAGTGGTCAGTGTGGAGCTGCACTGCGTTCTGATTAAACTGGAGTTTAATGGAACTGAAGCACACCTGGCTTTTAACCAATCTGCAGCTCTTTTAGTACCAATGTGCCACAATGTTCTTTTTTATGACCCCTCTGGCCCCGTCACAGATTGTTATGTTGCACACCATTAGACCGCAGAAAGAAACATGGTGCAATTCGAAGTGTTTGTGTCCATCCTTTTTGGTATGTTTATTATATTACCTTGTTAACCAGCAGAATTGCCTCTCTGTTGTTGCAATAGCCACAAGGAAATCCATTAGTCCGATGCTCTGAACACATTCTTTTTTTATGGGCCTTGAAAATGCTCATGATGTGGTGTGTTTCTACGTGTCAGCACTGCACCTTGTCTCTATATTGTGTTTTTCTGTGTCCACAGAGAAAAGCTGAGAATCTGTCGTGAGAATATTGAGAGTTTGTTGGAGCAGAGGGAGAATTTGGAGAGAGAGATAGAGCAACAGAAAGCAGCAAACAACAGGTAACTTTGACCAGTCTGTATTTTATATTCATATGCGAGATGTTGCTGATTTATTTATTTTTTTCTTATTTTATCATGCAGTGTGGCAGTGTTTCGAATGCGAGCCCAGCACAAGCTACTGTGTAAACAGCTGCACACTGAAGAGGAGCTGGAGGGCCACGTCAACACTGAGCTGAAGCAACAAGAGTAAGTCCAACTGGAGGATGGTTTGACATTAGGGTCTCGTTCTGACAAGCATTAGTCTGTTTGAAAAGGGCAGTGAACAGCTTTACCAGGCGAGTAAACACAGAGGGCATGTGGTGATTCATGCATCATTATCCTGCCTAAATTGTTGTCAAAATTGATGACAAGTGAGTACACACCCTGAGATACTTACAATTTCTACAGATTAACTTAGAGTTGTCATGGCAAAATTAATGAGACTTCCAGTACTATGTTTTCAGCATCTCGGTTGTATCACTGCCAGTGAGAGCCAATGATCACTGCTACTCAGTGATCATTGGCTCTCACTGGTTGTTCTTAACAGCTTAGTTTCTAAATGGTCCTGATTGGCTATGTCCTTTTATATGGTTAATATCTTGTCTTCCTTGCACTTGATTGACCTAAAGGGTATCCTGTATGGCATATTAAAACATGCTTTTTTACAATGCAATGCAATTTTAACTGTTGGATACTTTGTTTGATTGCAGTACAAGTAAGAGGTAAGTGACATCTTGAGTGTAATACAACAAGTAGTTTAGTACTTTGTAGAACAACATTCTTGATCCTCATACACTCAGAGAACAAACAAAAAATACAGTTCCTCTTTAGGCTAATTCATGATTTGAATATGTAGGGTACATATTGTCCTACATGTATGCAGTGTATTCTGTCTGTTGGGCCACTTTTCATGTTCATAATGCTGCATGTCAGTTAGCATCTTTAGTGTTTGGTTCTGTCATGCATCATGTTTTGTTGTATCTTATGCTTTACATGTGTTTTTACTTGTCAGATTAGAGCTGAGTGAGTTGGAAGTGGAGCTTGGCAAGTTCTCCCCACTCCGACAGGAGGTACAGAGAGAGGAGAAGCTCTTCCAGGTCCGTAAGGCTCAGAAGGCAGCAACAAGGCTGCAGCAGGAGAGGAAAGTCAGCCAGAACCGACAACTGATGATGAAGCATCTCAGGGAGTAGGGAATTCAACCATTGTTATCATCCACAGTGCATTGCTCTATTCTATATAAATTATTTAACTTATTGTATGAGCAAGTAAATATTGCATTTAATATAAATATCATGTACAGGCTTTTAAGCAGAATCAAGAATAACCATGTAAAATGTTTCTATAATTCTCTTTGTTTGTGTTCTAAAAGTAAACAGTTAACCATGCTAAAGGAAGAGGAGACTGAACGTCAGAAGAATATTGACGAGGCCCAAAGAAGCCGCAAGATCACTGCCAAGTTCTTGAAACAGACCATTAAATGGTAATCAGCCTTTAAGCCAATAAACGGTATCAGAGGAGAACAAAGGTGTGAATTACCCCAGAGGACTCATTCAGGACTTGACATGTCCTATTGATCATTCACTCATACGGACAAAATGTGTATTACACGCAGGGTCGACATGACACTTGAAGGAGATCACATTCATTCACCGGTGATCAACCTGAAAGCTTAAAATGAAGAAACAATACTAGAAAAAAAAATATGAAAAACGGCAAATAATGGCATCAGAAAACTGTTGTTTTGTTGAGGGTTTCATAGCCCTGTGTTATCCTAACATGGTCTATTTTTCAAGATATTTAAAGTGTACTATAAACTACAGAAACAGTCATTAAACAGCTTTAAATTAACCCATAGATAATGCAGGCTTAACCCTAACCCTGCCTTATAAGATTTACATTCAGAGCCTGGCATGACAACGATGCACAACGTGACTTACAGCAGCACTTCACATATATATGAGTGTTTTCTGCTAATACTCAGGTATATTTCATTTGTACTTATATTTTCGTTCCTGTATTATTCAGGATGCAACAGCAGCAGGCTGAGAAGGAGAGACAGAACAGGGAGGTAATGGAAAAGAGGACGCAGGCTGTCAAGTCACTGAAATCTAACATAGCAGCCACTCAAGTAAGAAAAAGAAGCTCGTCACACTGATAATGTACATTACATATGATAAAATGCATGTTTGTCTACTATATTATAATGTGCAAGTGCCTACCTTTGAAGAGCAATCTGTGTTGCTGTTGTTAAGGCTATAAATAGATTGAATGTATGTTGTTGTGTGACCGAGAAGCAAGTATGCTTTATTTGGGTGTTAATAGGATATCTCAAAAGTTACTCTCCTTTAACTGGCAGAAACAATTATTTAAGTTCTTATTTGTGGAATCTTGTGTGTTTTTCCTCGTTAAATGTAATGTTTTTGTTGGCGCTACTTTATGTGTCGTTCAGCGTTATGTGTGGATGTGGGATGGACACCCATTTCTTGTTTCCAGTCCATACGATCAATATAATGCCTAAGGTGCCATGTGGTCAAATATAGCCTTATTAATATGCTTGTTGTTGTTTTTTTTTGTTTTTTTAAAGGAAAGTCTACAGATCCAACAAAGCAGAGCCAAAGCAAATGCCCAGAAGAAAGAACAACAACAAAAACAGCTAAGAGAATCCCTGCAGGCCCAAGGCATCAACAGTTTCCGACATATGTACCAGCAGAAACAACAAGAGGAGATGAAACAAAAGCAAGAGTACGTCCTCTCCTCTCCTCTCCTCTCCTCTCCTCTCCTCTCCTCTCCTCTCCTCTCCCCTCTCCTCTCCTCTCCTCTCCTCTCCTCTCCTCTCCTCTCCTCTCCTCTCCCCTCTCCTCTCCTCTCCTCTCCTCTCCTCTCCTCTCCTCTCCTCTCCCACGTGCATGTCCTCCACTCCCACTCCATGCAGCAACGTGTGGGTGTTTTTTCTCGCTCTGTGCTGAGGAATACATGACCCCATTTCAGCATAATGCAGCGTTGTTGATTTACCTTTCTCAGGGAATTTGAGGAAAGCCAGAAGTCAAAGAAGCTGGAGATTGTGGCCAAACTCCTTCAGGAGGAACAGCTGTTAAAGAGCAGAAGGAGTCAGGCACTTCTCCCCAAACCTTCAGCTACTGACAGGTTCCTGTCTCTACAGAAGGCAAGAGAGAAGCTTCTCTTCTACCTGGATCCCATCCCCCCAACACCCTCTGAAGAGCGCACAATTGTGAGGGCTTCCTAACATCTGAGAGCCATTTATGAAATGACTGTATATTGAAGTTATTAACAGTACGCATGTGTATCTTACAGCAGTTGAGAGAGTTCACTGACAGCAGCTCGGCGTCAGCTTCCTCTGATTTGGAGGACCTGCAGGAAATGGAGGACACCCTGCAGCAGGAAGTGGACCAGCAAAGCCTCGCTGACAGCCTGGCTGAGCCTGAATTCTCTGGGCTGTGGGACCAGAATTGCAAGGTGCACTAAAACATCAGCCACTGCCAACCAAAAGCAAATCCATGCACACTTCTAAATTTAAACACCCATAAATCATGTACCATTCAGCAGGAACATCGGTATTTTTTTTTTCTTCTGTGGATTGCACTAGAGACTGCTGCTAGCTGGTGGGGGTTGCTTGTGCATTAAGGTAGTGGGACATGAAAGGGAACTAATATGAAACTTCACATGTTCAAAGTGAAACTTACTTCTGTTGAAAAGAAAAATCATGTGTCAGGCAAAGAAGCACAAGTATGCCTAACGGTCAACAGTACTGAAGGAATTAGGAAGAAGCACGTGTCTGATGGCTGAGGTTCTTAAAATCTGTTGATGTTATCAGCTGGCCAGGTGATGGATGGATATGTTCATCCTTCATTCTTTTGGCTCAAGTCATGAGTGCCCTGTAACTCGGCTTTAACAACACAAGTAATACCTTAATCTAACATTTAACATTGTTGGACTAGTGCCCTGCGATGGACTGGTGACCTGTCCAGGGTGTACCCCGCCTCTCACCCAAAGCTAGCTGGGATAGGCTCCAGCCCCCTGTGACCTGCACACTGCAGGTCAAAGCAGGTTAATGGATGGATGGATGGATGGATGGACTACTGCAGTAAAATCTGGCAACTGTGTAACTAGCATGTTATTGCATTTTGCTGTCTTACTGTTAAATGACCAGAGGCACCTATTATTAAGGTGCATTGCCACCACGGATGATGTAAGAAGGACTAGATTATTTCATGATATTACGTGTATTTTTATATGACCTACATTTTATGTCATGTTATTTTTAATACTGATATTACGACACCCTTAATTTATATGTTTTTCACATCTCCACTCAGATCGTTTGAAGTTACATTCATATTTAATCGTACGCCAGTGCTACAAGTGTTGTACAACAAAACGAATCAAACTTTTATTACATCGGACTATATTAATGTAATTGCTGATAAAATATTTCTCCGCTGTGATAGAGGTGAGTCGGCTCTGTCTCGTAGGATGCTCCCACACACTTTAAATGTGGGGCGACAGGCTTCACTTCTCATCGTGCTGGTGCTTCTGAGGCCTCGGAGGAAGCGCAGCGTTAGAGCTCAGAGGTCTCAGCAAAGTGACAAGTGAAGTGGAAGGGATCTCTTATCCTAGCATACAGATCAGACTGATGCCCTCATCAGAGCCTACTACTCCACACAGTAATGGTCAGCGTGATAGAGGAGCACAGTGATGCAGCAAAGATAATGGGATGATTATGATTCATGAGGGGGAGAACGATGATAAATGTCAGCGCTTCAAGTAATTTACAATACAAAAGGGATAATAGGGATAGTAATACAAAACGCTGAATGAGCAAGCCACACAAAAAACACTTCAGTTACATCTTTGTTTCAGCATAAGTAATAGTAGAATATTGGAAGAAATTATTGTAAGTAAGTAGGTAAAATATTTACATTTTGTTCAGGTTTATTGTTTATAATAAGCTGCTTTCTTGTGTGGTTACAGATGCCACTGGGAGAGAAGACTACACTGATGCAAACAGATGCAAAGCAGAAAGAAGCCAATGTGGTCACTGAAAAGCCCAATACAACTGCTAAAAAAGTTCACCTCAAAGAGAAGAAAGGGCCTGCATTCATCAGTAAACCAGATGTCATTCTCTTCAAGGTAAGAATGTGTCTCCCCTCGAAAAAAAAGGAATGGCAATAGTATAAAGATTGTTTATAACAATTGATTATTCAGGTTTGACACAGAAAAGATTGAAATATTTTAATTGTCTTTTTTAGGACTATGAAGTGGGAAAAACGTATAAGAAGAAAGTCGTCCTGACTAACATCAGTTACACCGTTAACCACTGCAAGCTGCTCAGGGTCTGCTCTCAGATTAAGGATTTCATCACTGTCAAGTAAGTTGTCACATCACAGGCTGTGAACAAAAATAAGCCGCTAGTCATTAATACAACTAAATCCAAAAACCCAGGACTGTGCCCAAGAACAAAAAAAAAACATGCAAACTTCTGATACTGTGTCACTGTAGGTAGAGTACAACACTGGAGCTAGAGATGTTTACATACACAAACAGTGTTAAGGTCCCATTAATGTTGGACAGCTTCAGTTATCACACAGAAACATCTGCTCACGTATCCTCAGTTAGAAATACAAACACTCCTTGTCATTTTAAAAGACCATGGAGTGGTCGTGAAAGCAAAGCCTGTCCTCCCACATACGGACGCCAGCTTGGTTCACCACGCTTACAGCTCCTCTTATATGAGCCTCAGCTAAGTGAGTCAGTCTATGTCTCTTCTATCTCCTCTCTCTCTCTCAGCCTGCCAGCAGCCCACGGGCCGAGCAGAGATGTATTGTTCTTCAGGTCACTCACTGTGTATCACTTTCCCATCAGCTCCCCCATGACTTGATGTGGTTTCTTCATCTCTCTTCTTTCTGCCTGACTGAGTGAAGAGTCTCGCAGGCTACAGCAGGGTCAGCTGGAAACTACTGATGCTGTTCTTGAGCCTTCATGCTGGACCACTTGTCTGAACATATCACCTTCTAGTCCTCTATTCCTATAACTCACATGTAGCAAACACGCACCTTCATCCCGAATGGGTGAAGGCGAACATACTGTACACTGAATGTTATACCCACCACCTCTCTTGTATCGCTCTTCAATGTGACGTTTTAACCACATTAATCTTATGGACAGATAATTCTAATCAAATATATATGATAATAATTTTAGAAAACTCAGTTTGTTGTAAACATTGACATGTGAGACAGTGTCAAAGAGCGTTGAGGAATAGTCTGACATACTAGCCCTCTATTAGCATAGCTGCTAGTTGTCAACATGACCAGATTTTCACTTTGTTGAATTCTTTTCCACATCTTCTACATTTCGAAGTGAAGTGCAAACTGGGGTTTATAAGTGATACTTTACTATCTTTACTCTGACCTGCTGTGTTTTCTGTGATCGTCCCTAGTGGTAACTTTAGAGGGGAGAAATGAAGCCAATGCCAAATTGTCAAAAATTGCAGTTCCTTCCACGGCCTCTTAGGGCAGAACATGTTTACAGCGCGGTACAAAAACAGTTTTCATCTCTATTGATAAGTTTCTTTATGACAACTGTAAGGAGGGTAAAGATGTTTGATTTGTTTTATAGACATTAACGTTCATTTTTACGGGGCTTGTATACTCTACCTGGGAGTTTGCGCTACCAATACGGCAACAGCACTCACAACAACTTTTTAAAAAACCTATGGGTGATGTTAAACAACTCTCTCTTCTGTCATCTTGCACCCAACACTCTCCATGTAATTACTACCTAGAATAATTTCCTGCACTAATACTGTACAGAGTAACCATCGACTGCATCTGAATCAAACAGTTTTGTGTCGGGAGTCGCCAGATTTAAAAATCTCAGCATGATTACACACCTGTTATACACCCCAAATCTACTTCTCAATGCCTGTTGAGTTGTAAGAAGCTGCTTATTTGCACATTCAAACCTACAATATTGAGATCAGTCATGACAACTGTGGAGTCTTCATGGCTCACACACATATACATAAGCACAGCAGGGGAGAGAGAAAAAGAGAGAAAAAGAGAGAGAGAGAGAGAGAAACGTAAAACATGCTGGGCTTTTTCACACCAGCCCATGGTTCCCTGTACGCCCCCTGAATTTCTAAAAATGGCCTTCCCCCCCAGCCCAGCGTAGGTGCATTTATGCCAGAATGGGCTCTGTTGTATTTTTTTTACACTACTGGGACAAAAACCACAACAGCCCATGCTTGCAATTTTTGGTGAAAAGCCATTGTATATCAAAGATGTGTTTTTGCGAGAGGAAGACACCCCTCTGTGGTCTGTATGTTCCTTTTGCTCAACTGTGAGATACTGTAGTAATGGTGGTACTCGACAGAATACCACCAGAATGAAGAGCGTGGTGTGATCACACCTACGGTTTTGTTTAGTTTGGTCCAACGTTTGGAGGTTTGTTAATGACAAAACTGTTAAAAGAGCAAACACAGTAAAATGAAGCCTTCACATTCAACTGGAATAAGTTTTAAATTAAATAAATTTACACTTAAACTTATTGTACATGGGATTTGATCATCCTAAACCTGAAAAACAGACACAAACACAGAGACAGGACACAAAGAACTTCATAGACTCCATATTTTGTACTTGTTATGATTTGATTTACTTGGATATTTTGACACATATAAATACAATATAATAGGACCAAAACAACCTGAAACAAAACGATCGCTGTGTATTTTCACAATGTCTAGAGGAGCTGTAGGATTATTTTATTTCATCCTATTCATGTGTGCATGGGGCTAATTGGCACGATGAGGCACAGGCTCGTCGTGTTGCACCTCGAAATGCTGAATAAGCTCAATCAAACAAACACCCACCAGTGAACAGTTCACTTCTAACATAAGTTGGCATGTTAATCAGCCTAATTAGTCCGTCAACTGTAGCACACCGAAGGACTTTGCAACTTGCAAATGTCAGCTTAAATGGTAAATTCCATGGTCGTTGTTGTATAAGTGCCAGTGTTAGCAAAACGCTGTCTGCGCTGGGTTACAGTCACAGTGCGGAGAACCGTTTGGTCCTCCATAGATTTGCTAGCACAATTCACATGTTGTGACACATTGCACTGCACAGGTTCATGTTTGTATGTCTTGCAAACTTCAGCAAGGATCAGAAGTCCTAGTGTTCCATTCCACCCAGCTTTTAAGTGTCAGCCTTTCAGTTTGTCTAAAGGATGATGTGAAATCATGACAGCATAACATATTTGTGTCTTGTTAAAACCTGGGGTCTTCTAAAATTCTCTAGTGCATCAAATCTGTCACAGTTTGTTTCAGTGACTGAGTTTGTTGTTTTATTAATCTTCCATCTGTTCATAAAAACACTTACAAAAACTGTCTTGGATGTTTTCTGTGAAACAGGCTCATGTTTCTTTCAGCAGTGCAATCCAACGTGTTTTCAAGCAGTTTCATTTTGTTTTTGCCTGTAACTGAATAAATGCTATAATGCCAAAACAAACCATAAAAATAAAACAGACAAGCAGTTGTATCTAGAGTTTGGATACACTTGTTTCAGGCTTGACCTCAGAAATGCCAAGTAAAACAAGTCACAAACACATGCAGTAACAGTAAGATTATTCAAGTAATATATATAGACATCAGACAGAGCTTTGATGCTTCACTTTAGATTGCTCTCACAAGTGGCCTGAATGTGTGTGTTGTAGTTCTCTTGAAATGAATTTTGAACTGAGAGCCCTTATTGATTTACTGTAGAAGAAGCCAATGGGGAGCAGTAGGAATGTATAATTCAGCATGCAGTGCTACTGTACAACCAGCTTCATCACTTCAGCCCCTCTGCACTGTTACAGCATACAGTATGGCCTCATTTGCAGCAGTTTATATCGGGCTGTAGCTTTTTCAAACACTGCCTCGCTCAGCATTTAATCCCAAGTGATCTGTTCTATTTTCCTTCATGTGTCTTTTCATTACCACCTGTGTTGAAACTAGGAAATAAGAATAGCACTAATAAAGAAGAAAATTTGCCCCAAAGAAAAAAAAATCTAATTAATTAAAGTGTTGTGTGACAAAAAATGTACCCAAAGCAGGTGGAAACTGAACATTTCCAACACACAGTGGTGAGCTGGCAGCAGCAGCACCACGACTTCAAACAGCTGGCTCAAACCAAACCACTGGTGCTGATGGCTGTATGAATCGGATTATACTATGATTTCGCTTTTTCTCATTTTTTTCTTAAAAAAGGATTTGAATTCATGTGGCATTTATAGTTCTCCGGTGTCTGTATATCAAAAAAGGCAAAACTGTAACATTTGTCGTATTTTTTCACAGAGATTGACATTCAAATCTGCATTTTGTCGCTATTTATATTTTACACAGCAAATTTAACCTGGCGACTATTTATAAAACAACAAGGCATCTTGGCTTCCATAATGTACTCTGTAACTGCAGCTGATGCTCACATTTTCAAACTTTTTGTTTATTTACTGAAATATGAGAACCCTCCCTGCTCCTCTGGCTGCCTGCCTGCTATATTCATATTGATCTGCCCTCTTCTTGTGGCTCTGGAAGGGCGGCAAGTTATCCAGCTCCTCTGGGCAGCGTGAGGGTGGTGTGAGCATGTGCTGTGAGATACACATGTTGCTTTGAAATAGCTCTTAATTCTCAACATTTCCTTGGTTTCTCTGTGCGATATCATGAGAATCAAGTGTGAAGTCATTGCATTGCATTGTTGTGTACCTTTTGCTGCTTCTACGTGCAGGTTGAGTTTTGACCTCGGCTCTGTCTTCCACTTATCAGCTCCACTCCTGTGAGAATGATCACACTTCACTGTTTTATCTGGAGCTGCTGATCTTTTGTGTTTCCTCTGGCAGAGACAGTTGCATTCTGTGGTGTTGTAAAATGTGTTATATTATTGCTGTAACATAAGCCGTGCACGCTTCTACACTACTTTTACACAGTGTTGCTAGACAGACATTTGTCTCCTTCTGCATGTCTAATAACCATGCACAGTGATATACAGTGTTAGATGTATTATTAATATCTAACTCTGATTTTGTTCCAGCTTTGAGCCTCCTGGTTCCCTGTCTACTGGGATGTCCTGTGAGCTGCAGGTCATCTTTCAGCCTATGGTTAGTGACACCATTCACACTGCAACAGTTCATCCCTCTAGTCTTATCCTCTTACACAGTGCACTCCAATGAGTGGTATATTTCCAAACATATCAGAGCTATTCCTTTAAAAGAGAGTTTGTTATTTGGACTTATTTTGTTTTGGAATCAAATTTCTCTATTATCTAATCCCTGCAGATCAATGAGGATTTGGAAGGTCAGATCCAGTTTGCATCAGCTGTGGGTCCCTTTTCTGTGCCCGTCAGATGCACCACAAAGAAATGTAATGTGAGTATAGAGGTGTGGCTAAATAGTACAAATGACTACTAGTGTCATGTTTGCTTTGCTTTGATTTTCTCATTTTATTCTGTCTTTTATTTTTCTTCCTTGTTAAATCCAGAAACTAGCCATAGTTATAATCAATTTTCCCCTGGGATTAATACAGTATTTCTGATTCTAATTCTGATATTTATAGGTTAGCCCACGAATAATGTAGCAGTAGTAATTATAAGATAAATAGGGAGCAATGATCATTGGATAAAAATCATAATTAGTCACACATCACATCATCCTACCACAGAAGAAGAGCAGTGACTGGCACTGGTCCCCTCATAACGTCCCAATTATACTATGTCCTAATTACTTTATGTATGTATAAATGTATGTAAAACTATATCCTCGAGCTGGCAGCTCTTCACTGCTGATGCTAATTACTGTATGTGAATTTTAATGTCTCTCTCCAGCCAGAAGTAGACAGCCTGTACATTGACTTTGGATCGCATGTCGTGGGCCAGACTATTTCACGGACTATCACCTTGACCAACAAGGGTGCACTGGCTACCCTCTTCAGCCTGGACACGTCCACATGCCTCAGTCCAGAAACTAGCCATGTCCAGATGCCATCCCGGCTCTCAGCCAACACATGCCCGGTCAGACATCGATCTGGACATCAAAGCTATTCTGTTTTTAAGGATCTTTCAATTTTCACACCAACAATAGCTTAGTATTCTAGTCCTGTACTGTTGGTGCTGTAACTATTGAGACTTTATATATGTGTATATTCTAGTGTATATTGATGCATAAAATTAAATTATTATATGTGTTAATATATGTGCGTTTTTTGCTAATAGGAGACAAGCAGCCCAAATACAACGTCTAACAACCATACCAGCTCTGCTACCATGGAGGCTGAGGAAATACAACCAAAGCAGCAAAGTGAGGAGCTCTCTGAGGCATCACAGACAGAGCAACTAGGTAAAACATGGTGAAAATTGCAAAACATTAGACCTGCAAAGCATTAGCATCACATTACTCTGACAAAAAGCTACTTAATGTCTCTGACAATGTTTGTAGTCTTTAAAGACACTTGAAACTCTCAGTGGGGTATTTACACAAATGAATATTAAAACCCATTCAAAAACCCCACTGACAAGGATGCAGGGTTTAGGAATCTGCTGCTTTGCCTAAATGCAACATCACAGTCCAACAATCTATCAAATCTCTGCAAAATGAAAGTGAGGACAAACAGAATCTCCTCATCTGTCCCTTGATGTGAGGACATTTGGTCCTTGTAGGAGCGAAACTAAATGAACACACACAGGAAGTAGAGTGTTCACCTTGCTTTTACAGCAGGTGACAGGGAAGCTTCTTCTTTGTAATGTTCCCTCAGATCTAACGTCCTCATCGCTGCACTCAGCACTTTTCTCCGCTGATGCTTTGATAAGCTGTTCAGTCTTCTGCCTCTGCTCCGCTGGCTTTGGAAATTCTCTGTTGGAGCTGTCTGTCTTTGTGTCTTTATGTTTTTCCGCTCTTGTTGAGAAAGGCTCAGATGTTGGACATATTTTGAGGCAGCAAACGCTGGTTTTTGAAATATAATTCACATTTCACAGCATGTTTTCAAAGTCACAAAAATAAGAAATATCAACTAATGTCTGCACATGGGCAGAAAATTCACTAAAATTATCCTTAAGTGCTCCTTGACCACTGAAAATTAAAAATGACCTGAGTCTCTATGGGTGTCCATCAGTGTCAGAGGCTTCAGTAACAAGTCCAGAAGATAAACCTCAGGATTGCCTGTCCACAGACACCCAGATAGACCAGACCCCCTCTGACTGCAGTGACATACAACTAGGAAATGTAAGTATTGTCTTCTTTAATCATTTAGTGTAACACTGTGATCTTCAGATTTTGTGGTGTTATTGTAATTAAAAAAACTTCAGTATATAGTGGTACAAGTGTTGAATTGTTTTGAGGCAGAATCGACATGTTGGCTCGACATGCTTTAATAAGCATAAGTGTTCTTATTAAAGTTTATATTATTATATATTATATATATATATTATACAGAGCTCATTGTGATCTGCCCATTTGGTTATGAGAAATTTTCACTGCGATGTTGTCATTCGTAGTCTCTCTGTAGAAGTCTCTGCCTCGGTTTTGTTTTCAGCAGTGATTCTGTTTGTGCCTTGTGGCCTATGTGAAGTTCTGGAGTTGTTCAGGGTTCATTACATCTCTCTAGTGGGGGGCTAATGGTGCGTCCCTCTCCCTCTGTGCTTATCATGACTGTGTGTACGTGCCTGTATGCCCCCGGCTCAATCTTTGTCATCTTGACTGATACTTTTAAACCATGCGGTTGAAGGCTGGTGTCTTAAATGGCAGATTATCCATCAAACTATCATTGTCCCGAAATATTGAGTCACTTGCTGCATCGGTGGCTTACTCCTCTCTCTGCTTTTTGATTATTGCTCTCAGAACACACTGCATGCTCTGCACTTGATTGCATGCATTTACCTGCACAGCAGACATTGATAGAAATGGTTCTATTTCATAAATAAACTAAGAAACTGCAGCTTAAATATGTGTGTTTGGGATATTTGCACTTCTTGTAGGATTTTGGAATAGTTCTTTGATATATAAAGCTATAAAATTTAAAAAAAAATCAAATCTGCCGCTCCCTTATTCTCTGTCAGGTGAGAGACGGAGAGATCGGACCTTTTGAAAGCATCAAACTGGAGATTATATTTACTCCAACCATTCCAGGAGAGAGCAAACTGGACTTCTGCATCAAATTTTCTGACACAAGATGCAAACCAGTAAGTTATAACATACTCACAGTCTTATTAGAGCCAAACCAGAGCCAATGGCAATAATTTTCAGAGCTAATATTGATAATTGAGTCAGATTTTGTGTTGATATTGTTTCATTGTTTCAAACAGATACCTATCCAGGTAAAGGGCGTGGCTGTCAGCATACCTGTATGGGTAGTCCAGCCCAACATTGACCTGAAGATCTGCATGTTTGACCGCCTTTATCAAGATACCGTCACCATCCAGAGCAGGTAGGTCCCAGAATCTGACAGGGCTTTCATTGTTTGGTCTTTAAAGACTGTAGTAAATTAAGTAAATATATAAATTAAATGCTTTAAATGCAAGCAAATAAATAATTAACTGTAGTAATATTAGTCCATTATAGGTGTTGTGTTCAGTCACAAATAACTCAGTAACTGGGCTCAATATTGTAGTCAGCAAGCTTTACAATCTCACATTACGAAGTAAGAAAGCAAAGGTAGGCCATCTATGATGTTTATTAGAGAGGGCAAGCTTGGCAGACACTTTATTTCATGTGTGCTGGCAGGTGTCCTCCTCATGGGGGTAATTTCCACGCTTCTAATATAGAATGGGTTTGGTACAATAAATGTACCATATACTGTCTAAACGGTATGGCCTGGTTCTTACAGTAGGCTGTAGCAAACGTAGGGAGGGAGTAACCAAAAAAAAATGTTTATTGTATAGTTTTGAAGGAACGTGGGAAAAAAATTGAACAAAAGAAATTCACACAAAAATAATACCAATGAGGATAACAAATATTATATAGCATATAGCATATAAACCAGGCACCACTGCATGCTCTGGAGTTGTACAGGAGAAGGAGCAGTTTTACAGACAAAACTCAAAAGAAATGTATAACTGTCCTCTGCACAGCTTGGCCTCTTGTATGGGCCTTCCTCTGTCTAAACACAGGAGACAGTACCTGATACTTAACACAGTTAACCTTAAACATCTCATTCTGTTTACACAAGCCTGACACAACATGGTTCATCACAACAGATGTGTAACAGGAAAGGCATATGTATAGTCAAATAAAAACAATATACGAATAAAGACAATATAAAAATAATATATAATGACATTTTCAGGTGTCTTTGGACACTAAAGACCGACAATTGCATCATTGCTGTTGTATGATTAAAACATGCCTCACCACTGCCGGCTAAATAAAATACATTGATGAGAGTACATAATGCTAATGTAGTGACATCAGCTGTATACTACTTTTATGATGTATTGCAGGATACATTGACTGTATTGACTGCAGTATATTGTAATTATACATTTGGACAGTGCTACAAAGTGCTGATCACACTATGTTGTAGACTATGTAGTCAGCAGATGGTACATATAATGTATGTATACCACAAAACAAACAAAATGACACCGACAACTATAGAATTTGGTAAGTTTTGTAAATAATTTGTCAACATGATGCAGTGGATGGTATATTAAAGCATGTTTATGAGAACAACATTACTTTGACAATTGCGTTGCCTGTTGCCTGTGTTATTTGAAATTAATGAAATAACATCTGAAAGTTTTATTATTTAACAGGCTGTGTAAAAACTTTAAACCCAATGAGATGACTGCAGAAAAGAGTGCCGCATGTTGTATTTCCATTTTATTTGTTGTCATGCTCGGAAACATCCTTGAAATAGAGTTTGGAAAGTGCTACGGACTGCTGATGTAGCATGCTGGCTTATCTGCTGAATGCAATACTAAAACTCCCTCACATACTCAGTCTCTGCCAAAACAGGCATTTTCACAGAAAAACGGCTCATGGAAATCCCTTAAAATTGACAGGGCCTGCTTACTTTTTCAGCCCAACATAAAACTCTCCGCCCTAACTACGCTCAGCAGCCGAGCAGCGCATTGAAACATTCAACAAATGCGGGGATATAATAAAATAAGAGATGTATTAGCTGATAAACTTCCTTAAACGGAGATGATGCAAGGCATCACACAGTAAGCTCACAATCCTCTTCGGCCTATATAGTAGAGCATAACAGGAGTAAATCCTTTTTTGATTATAGATGTGATACATTGTGATGCACAGACGAGGTTAAAAATACACCGGGGGCTGCAACATTTGCAGGAGTGTGGTCCATCACCTAGCCAGTCATTGTGTCACATCATGTGGGGGGAGGGAGTGCATGTGTGGGGGTGGAGGATTTGTGACAACTGCCATCTGGTGCGCTGGCACACCAGCACATGTGACAACATGACGATGACAGCATCAGTGTAAACTGCAGCTTTTAAAGAAAAAAAAAAACTAATGATTGCACCAGCAAACCATATAGTGTGTCACTCTGCTTTCGAGACAATGATTTCAATACAAAATAGCTTGGCAGGCTTGTGGGGGGTAAACAATAAGAGAGCCGCTGCTTTTATCACGCAGTTTTTGTCACTTTCTTTGAGTCGATTGTAAATATCCCACAAGTCTTCCCTTAGTTTGTGACAGATTTTTAAGAAAACATAATTGAATATGTCTTTCTTGTCTGTGAGCCAGTGATGTGAATATCGTTCCTACTAATTGAAAGAATGTTTAGAGTCCTTTTAAAAAAATGCAGCGTTTGACTTTTGCTTGTGAGCCAGTGATTGGAATGTTCAAAACACAGTTGGCAGACTTTGTTTTCCCTTTTTTATATATATATTTCAAACACTCAGTGTGGACTTTCAAACCCTCCTCCACTGTCACCAGCTGGGGAGTTGAGTATTCCTGCCCAAACTCAGGCCACAAAAACACAGGCACAGTTTGTTTTTTTTCTTCTCATCCAAAGCCTTCTGTGCTTGATTTTTCTGTGTTTACTGTGTTTCCTATGTGCCTCGTCTTTGTGCAGCCACAGTTGTGTTTGGTAGATGTTGGAGTCGATTCTCCTTACTTTTCGAAAGAAAGTAGAGAAATCGTAGATGTTAATGAAAAATCTGTTCTTCCAGCTGGTTATTTTGAAATATATTATGTGGTATAAAGCAGACAGTGCTGCATTATGGGGACAGTTGCCTAGAGCGCTTGCCATGAAGGCTTTGTATCCCATGGGGTTTTAGTGTACATGTGGAGTACGCAAGCGCAGCCACCTGGTCCTTTTAAGAAAGGGCAGAGGAACTGCTGTAGCTGTAGGCAGAGCCCAAGCACTCAGACTAAGCTTCAGCAACTTTGCATCCTCATATATACAACAGTAGAGGTCACTTCCTAAACAATATAAATAGCCATTTGGTTGATGTAGTAGAAAGGCTGGTGTTTGTGTGCTGTGTCGGAGCACTACTTTTCAGCTTGATGATGTAGCTTGACATGAGTGTTTTTACTGGTATTGTCTGACAACTTGGAAGCAGCCTCAAGTGACCTTCTGTGTTGGCTTCATTCCTCAGCAAACTATGTGCATGCATGTAATTTTGTAAAACTCCAGCTAATCTGCATATTGTGTGCATTTTTCATTGATTGACCGAGATTAATCAGTGTATACTGACATATTAAGGACAAACTAGTAGAAATTGTCCCTGGAGTGTTCCCGTTTCGTCATGGCACAAAAAAACTCACAAGAGAAAGAAATGATCTTCCCCCCAATATAGCATGGAAGAACCTGACATCAAGTCTGCCTTCATCAGACTTTACAGATGCTGAATGGGTAAGACAGGGAACCAAATAATAGGCCACCAAGCACATGTGAATATGCTTACAAAGGTTTAGGACTGTGGTCAAATCTGCAGGGGACGAACATGAAAAAACTATGTTGCTTGAGAGCTGAATCTCTCTCTTACTTGATTGATTGATTAACATCCAGCTGCAAGACAATATCTTTGGGAAAATGTAACAGGTATTAATGCACATCCACAAGGCTGCTAAACACAATCAGAATACACTTAATGAATACTCCATTTCACAGCCAAAAGCAGTAAACCATCGCTACAAAGAGCCTCCACTCCTCTGGGTGTTCTTTCCATTAGATGTTACAGCCTGGCTGCAGGGGCTTTGCTCCTGAACATATAGTGTGGCCAGCCACTAATGTACTTGACGGTCTGGCTCACCTTTAGCAATTCTTGCTGAAGGGTATTATTTGATAGGTTGGTGGTCGGGGTTCTGAGATCCCTCACACTGAACTACAGCCTAAAGCATGAAAACCGGCCCCAGGCAAAAAAAAAAAAGTTTGTCGGCCATAACATCACATCTTTATGTATAAGAAACCACCAGGAGACATAAATATGAGAGCAGTGGGACAGGACTTACAGTGACCTTTAACTCAAAAAAGAAAATGGTGTTAACTGCTGTAAACTCACCTTTGAATCATTAAACACCGCCTCAGAAGCTCCTCATAGTATGCCAGTAAAAAAAATCACAGGATCAGCTAAATGCCCCTGTTAATTAAAATTCCTAATTACCCTAAATGATTATGTATCCATGAATATTCCTGCGAGAGTGATTTGAAGGTTATCATTTTGCTGGAAATAAAGATAGCGACTTAATATACCCCAAGTGTCCCTGTGAGTCCTTGCCTCGGGGAAACAGCCATCTGTTTGACCTCACTCTTCAAAGTGGGTCATTTTATTTGAGAGGAGAATAAAAAAAAAACCAGTGGTCCCTCGGTCTCTTTGGCCACAGCTCGCTCATGGCTTACCTTTGTGTCTTTGAAGATGAAAGCCGAAACAACATAAATTAGTTAGCACTTACGTACGCATGTCACCTCCAGCAAACAGCTTGTTTGTACCGTCATCGTTTTTTGGTAGGTTTGGGCTGTGGCTTGATGTGATGGAGAATTCCCAAGGCAAAGAGCCATTTATATAGCAAGCCTCAGCTAAAACTGATGCCACAGGCACAAACATCTGTTGAAGCCCCTGGAAAATGGCTTGTTTGAATGATATGGACTTTACTCCATACAAGTAAATTTCTCAAAGTGTCACCCGAACAAGCAAAAGTCTTTCATCTGTCCTTACTGAGGCCTAAAAGGATGATAGGTTTTTTCTCTGGTGCTTTTTGTTTCATTGGTTTATTCCACACAACTTTACTTATTTGGTTAGCTTTTTGCTAATGAAGCCATTTCTCTCGCTTGACAGAGCCAGCACAGCTTTAAAACTGACCTTCAAGGTGTGCCCAGAAATGAGGAAGCACATAGAGATCCTACCAAAGTCCGGCTTCATCCAGGCTCAGTCAAGCTTTAATGCCCAACTGAAGTTCATTCCGAGGTAAGGAAGGACACGCAGAGGATGCACTGATAATGAAATCACTGAAGCAGCGATAATCTTATTTCACACTAAGCTTGTTGAGACTCTATCCACCCTCTGTAAAAGTGCAAACTGTTTCACTTTTTAAAAGAGACTCATACGTATTTATTCTGGTCTATAGCGACTGTGCTTGGCCAACAAACCCAGGAAATTCCTATAGAGTAAAATCTACTGTAGACTGTCACACTACACGTGGGATAGTTCTGGTTTATGGGCAACTTGGTCAGGACGATTGTAACTGTTATGACCATTGTGTCTGTCAATGATGGTTTTATATCCAGTCACTGTTACTGACACTGAGGCATTATTATGCCATTCTCCTCAACACACTGAAGATATCTAATGAAGTGATGATGTGATATTATGTTGAAGAGGTCAAAGGTCAGCTGCAGACATCAATTCTTCTCATTTCTGATTCAGGATTTGTGTGTTTTTAAGGATGCATTTAAAGACTGATTATGTGACAGTGGTGCCACATAGCTGACCAGTTTCCCAAGAGTCTTTCAAATGCATGGTAATACTATAGACAACTTAAAATGTAATGGCCGAAGAGAGAAAAGGATGACTTGAGCAACACATACCACAACACAATACAAATGTAAATTTAACCTTCCAAATATTAAAATGCAATGTAGGTGTATCAATCATAACTTTAGCTAAAGACAGAAGTGGCTTGCTCACTACTTAAATGTGTCAGTGTTGAGTGGCTGCTTGTCTTTGTTTAAATTGATGACTACATATGAATCCCGCAAATATCTACAGTCAGTTTAGAGCTAGCTGGTGTAAAAGAGTCGCTCCAACACACCTGCACTCACAAGGGCATGAAGGCTTCTGATAATGGTTTCTAATGACTTTGAAGGACATGGTAATTCTTTCAAGAGTGATGATCCAGGCTCTATATTTAGATGGAGAGGCAGGAGTTGAACTGTGGTTTGAAATCCAGGAAAGCGGGGACCCCCAGGGCAGATATGAGAAATGTGCAGTATGTAAAAAAACTCAGCGTGGGCGCTGGTATTCCTCTGCCCACCCCTCCTTTTTTTTGTACAGTTCAGGAACTTTGTGTATTGATAGCTGAGAAGTATGCTGGAGAGAAATATTAATTACAAGAGGGCAGTTTCAGTGCACGTTGAAAGCTGGGGACATGCACTGGTCATCATACAGCAGGGGGACAGGAAAGAGAGTGGGAAATGTCAGTAATCTGCCTTAGTGAATCAGCAGAGGTTTTAATGCGAGGATTAGAGTACAGCTTTACTTGTGCTGCTGCTGAGATGGTGCATCGTTCACAAGCACTAACACAACTACAGCATCCACCCCCTCCCTACTCCCTCTGTATCACACTTTTTCTCTTTTCCTCTCCCACTCTCTCACACACACATACTTTTCTTTTTCTTGGCCTCTGACCTCTGTGCTTAACTATATTTCTTTCTCTTAGGGTGCCTCTCTCTCTGTGCTCCTTCACATCCCCTCTAACTCTACATTCATTCTGCCTCTCTCTGTTATTATCAAACTCCACTCATCCCTCTGTGCATCCACCATCTACCGCTGCTTATATGCTTGGCCCTGATTCTGCTTACATAACGTTAACTGTTGTCACTCTATGACCATTTCCGTTTATTATACACCGGATCTTACTTTGTACAGTTAGGCCATCAATTCTGTGGATTACACTGAACTTATCAAGAGATAAGAGAACACAGTGACATCATTAAAACTAAGTCTGGCAATAACTTGTTGACCTAAATATGCTTTTTTTTGTCTTGCATTCAATTAGTAGGATTTTTGTAGGAGTTTTGGATCTGTCCCACAGACCAGACTTTCATGACATTCTAGTTATTAGAGATTTCAGACTTAAGGCAATATCTAATGAGAGATGTTACAACACCAGAAATTTGGAACTTGATACCATTTGCACAAATTCTACCATTCTACATACCAATTTAGATGCCATGGCAAAAAATAAACTTTATAAAGCAATTGCCAGAATCCACACTTTTCCACAGTGTAAATAAGAACTTGACCCAAGCCTATACATTTAGATAATGCTCTCCAGTCTTATCATGTGAATGTTTGTCTTTTTTCCAGAAAAAACTGCAGATGTGGAAAAAGACTTGTGCTTGATGAAGAAAACCACATGCACACAGCATATACTGCAGTCTCTTAACAGGCTGAGTGGTCAGTGGCCTGCCATTGCTGCAGAAGCCAAGACTGCAACAATGACTTAACGTTTGCCCCGTTAGCACTGTGTTATAGATATAGATACATTATATTATATTATAGATACATTCACTACACGGACAGTAACCTTGTAAAACATTTAGTAATGTTTTTAAAGTAAAGTTGGAACAATAGACAAACATCTTCTTCTTCTGTCTGGATCTTTGAGCTGCTCAGCTAAGTTTGAAGTGATTTCTTCAGTCTGTCACCATTTGCATTTTGATAATCTGCTCAAACTCTTGATATCTCTAAACCCACTGCTGTGACAGCAGAAGTGTTAGCTGATTGACCACAGCTTCTTCTTCTTCTTCCTCCTCTTCCCCCTCCTCCTCCTCCTGCTCCCTTTTCTCCTTTACAAACTTCACTCTGTCCTGTTTTTCTCAGTGGAATAGTACGGAATTTGAGATGACAAACAATATTGCTTTTATAATAACAGACCCGATAAATTACTGTTACAGATAGGATATAACTATTGTCTGGTTCACAAATTCTAAATCCTTGAAATCAATAAATTGAATCTCATGTTGCTACCATATTTTTGTGTAATGATAATGCTGCCAACAAGGCCAAACTGTGGTAGGTTGAGTACAGTGCTATCAAAACAACTTAAATTATGAAACTCTGGACAGAATTATCCTTTTAGGATGCCCTCAGGCCCTCACCCACCACAGAAATCTATACAATTCAGACTGGGGATGAAAAATAAGTGTGTTTCTAGCTTGTCAGCGAGCTGTGTCCCTGCATGTGTCATCTCTGTGCCACGGTTGGATCGTGCCTTGCAGTCTGTTGATTTTTGGTAGGTTTTGCTTTTGTTTTATGCAGCAGTGGTGTGTCATTTAAAATGGCACTGCCAATTCTTCCAGCTGGAGCTTATGATTGGATTTTCATATCCTCATTAGCAGCACCGCTTTCACTCACTGTCTCATCCACGCAAACACTCACACACAGTTAAATCTGGATTCTGAAATGACTCATAGCTTTCATTCTTTGCACAGGTGTCTGCTCCTTGCCTTCCCTCCCCAGGCTTTTTGGGAGAGGGTGATCACATTCTTGCTTCCTGCTCTGAAGGATTGCGCTCAACCTGCCCACATCATTCAGCGTCTTTCCCTTGCTTCATCCCTCTCTGCCTGTCTTCCTCCACCTTTATTTGTCACCATCCAGCCCACACGTTTCCCTCACATATTCACAGCATTGTTCCACACGCTGCTTACTGGATAGCCCCTCTCTACAATATCAAAAGCAATGGTACACATGCGTAATGAGTCTGCTCTCCTCAAAGGAATGCTTTAGTTAGTGTGATTCATGATCTGGGATTCGTTGTTGCAGTTTTGTGTTGCATAAAAAGTCCCTAAATAAGCTGGACTTACAGCAATATGTCCACCCTTGTACAATTGTTATGTCATTACAGAGACTATATGATGCTGCAAACATGTAAGTTTCTGCTTTTCTGTTGGACATTTTCACCTGTACATCTTTAGGCTTTGACTCACTTTTTGCACCAGCCTCAAGTGGCCATTTGAGGAACTGCATATAAAACAACAAACAACACTTTTTGGTTATTAAAACCATTCATTTAATGGAATATTCATAGAATTTCAGACACCTGGAATAAAATTGTGGTCTTGTTTTTTGCTGCGTAAACCTGATGACAGGATCTTTAGGATAGGATAGCTTGAGTGGTTTTAGGTGTAATCTCTGGCAGCGGGTACAACGGCGGCAGTCCTGGCTGATAAAAGGGAGATTAAAAGGATGATTTACTACAGATTACACAGCTCTACTAGTAGTTATCAGCATCATAAACCTTAATGATGCAATGAGTTGCAAGGAAGAAGAAACAAACTAAATAACCTGCTTGGTTAGGATATGAATTTTTTAAGATCTCATCTATGATGATTTACTGTAATGTTTTTGCCCATCCATTTTCAAATAGTGAAAAATCCTTAAGCCTCTTAATCCGTTTTGTAATCCTTTTCATAATCACTTTTTTAATGGTGAAGTGAAATCCAAGCAAGAGTCCACAGAGGAATATATATTGAATGTTTTATTTTTTGCTCTGATAAAATTGTAAGACCGGAAAGTCATTATGGATTATCACAATGACCATCTCTTGTGTACTTTTTAGGAAGGGACACTCTCTAAAGAATAAATAGATTAAGTTCAGTACAGTTATTTCGGCAGTGTACAGCACTAGAGTTTTACGGAATCTCAGAGGTGCCATTGAAGACTATGCAGGAGAATTTCTTTTGGACTGTGGATAATCTGGCTACAAAGGGGAAGAGTACACAAGTAAATCTGTGTAGGACTCTGACATATCTGAAAACCCCATCCAACCACAAAAAACTCTCCCGAGCATATGGGCCTGGCGACGCCCCACCAGGCTTTTCCACTCTGCCCTGCCAAGCTAATTCAAGAGTGACTCTCCAGCAGTGATTCTATTAGCAGGCAGAACAAGAGTGCTTCCTTAAATACACCCTCTGTTCTTATTGGTCAGCATATGGAGGAGGAGGAGGGGAGAGGGTAAAAAAAAAAGTACTTTGTATATGCAGAGATTTAATTTTGACGGGTGAGGAAGTGACCTTTCTGCTTTTGAGTCATGAAAGATGTATAGTTGAGCAGTGTGAGACACATGAAACACAAACCTGTCCTCGAACCTGACAGATTTGTCGAAGGCGAGGCTTTATCGTAGCGCTTTGGAGAAGAAGAAAAAAAAACACACTGACATCTGGAGTGTCTTAAAACCACTAATATTTGCAGCATTAGCTCTGAAGCCTTCAACCAGAATTAAGAGCGTAAAGACAGAGAAGACAGTTGATGTGAGAGGAAGAGGAGGAAGGCAAGGCGTGCATGAGCAGGGAAGAAAACAGGAGGGAGTTGGGAGAAGGGGGGGGGGGGTGATGGTGGGTGGAACTACGGCACAAACTGCATCTGATATTTGACCACTGTGTAAATTATAATGAATTATAAATATATGCAGCATATATGTTTTTTATCACTAGAGCAGCTCTTGACACTGGGTGGGGGGGGGGTATTGAAGGACAGGAGTTTTACATAAGCCTGTGCATGACTACTGGTCCTCTTTGAATCATACTTACGTCTCCCATCACCATGGCTACAACCTACAGTAGTGTGGAGGCGCGCTCTACATCTCTCTCCTGCTTTCCCTTGTGAGCTGATCATACAATGCTGGGTTAAAGTAAAGTAATGGGTCTTCAGGGTCTGAATCTTTAACAGTAGCTTGTGTTTTTTTGGCTGAAAAAGAAATGAAATCATAACTTGCTTTCAACCTCTAATAAATGTCTTGTTCTCACACTGCACCTCAATGTTTGCTCTCTTATAGACATTCCCTTTCCAATGATGCCAAGGAGCTTTTTGACAGTGATACAGGAGTCCTAGAGGTTCCGATGACAGTGCAAGTAGCAGGCCAGGTTTGTATTATACAGTATCATATGCTGTGTGTATGTGTTCTTATCATGCAGCGCAGCACTTGTGTCCTACTTAGTACCAAACAGAAGCAGAGCCACTGAAGGTTGTAACCTATTTTGCTGGTAAAAAAAAAAAAAAAAAGCTAAAATTATCTCCCAGCCCCAAGGCCTAGTTACTCTATGGGCGCTAATAAGCCAAGCATAAAGGTTATCCCGTATTGTTTTACTGAAAATGTCTGCAGTAGCTCAGAAAGGGAAGGCAGGAAGCAGCTGTACTGCATACTCTGTATCATAAGCTAAATTTTTATTTATATACTCATTATTTTTTATTTTTATATATTCATGCCTTACAATGTCAAAGAAGCAGTGTCACACTGCCCTCATCATGTATGGAGCATATAAGTGACATTCCATTTCTTCACGCTTCCAAATGTCAGATACGCTTTTGTGTAAACAGGTAATTGTCACAGCGATGCCATTGACAGTTTTTTTTCTCGCCTGTTTAACTTTCTACTCACTGATATTGTGGTGAAATACATGTAGTGTCACTATTACTGATGACTCCTCTACCACCAATTACTTTAACTAAACAGAATAATTCAAGTGAGACCGTGTGAATAATCTCATAGTTCCTCAGTTTTTGTAGAAACTTGATATGTGCTTTAGTTAAAGCCAGACAAAGAGCGTTCTTTATTTTTCCTGCAACAGTATGACCATTTGTCTGTCATGGTCTGATCAAACATTTATATTCCTTTTCAATGTCATCACACCTAAAACATGTCCTGTAGCTATTGGTCTGTACAAGTGTCCTTGTCCAGCACATTAAGCATTTGTCAAGTCTGATAAATGGTAAAAGGGCCGGCATCAGATGGCACTGAGGTAACGACGGGCTAGTTCTTCCACACCAATTTGGGAAGTGAGCTTTTACTTCCTGTTGAACATAACATAAAAGCAGCAACAACTAGCCAATGAATGTAAGGTTAGAGCTGATAGTCTGGAAACAGGAACATTTTCAGGGGATTTTTCTGCTGGTTTGTCCAAAATATGACAGTATTACAGTATTACAGAACACATCGATTGATTTGTTTGCCTATTAGTTGATTGGTTGACAGCATTATGATTTCCCACCTTTAGAAGTAAAAACAGGTACATGGTGTCTGGGGCTAACACATGTGTTGTTTCGTCTTCAGTGCTGCAGTTGCTTACAAGGACTCTCAGTAAATGTCCTTTTCTCTAGTTTCAACTTAAATTTGGTAATATGCAAACAGTCGATAAGAAAGTCCTTGAAGTGGAAAAACTTGAAGTCCTTCAACTCGTCAGCCTTTATTAAAAAACACAGCAGCTGCTCATGCATTCATGTTGCCAGATTGCTTTTTCAGTAAGACTAAATCTGGCCACTCTTCTTGCCAAACCGTCACCTTCCTCTCCCCTTCCTGACCAGTCCCTCTTTCTCTTCTCCACCAAGACAAGGACAGGAGAGGTTTGGGGGGGGGGTTCTGAAGAGGTGCCAAAAAGCTGGCCAGGATGTTCCTGTGAAGCACCAAAGCTGTTGCCCCCCAGCCCCAGGACCTGCTCCTGGCATTAAACCATAATAACACACACACACACCTTTTGGTCACCAGACACCACAGCAGCCTGGAAAGCTATGGCACAGAGATCCAGTAAACAAGGTCATGGACGTGACTCAAGAGGATGTCATCTTGAGAGAAAAACAACACAGCTCACAAAAATAGGCTGCTATCAACAAGACCCCCACCATAGCTCAACCTGCAAAAGCCCCATTGATGGCCGAATCATGCAGATGGACCCCACTGTTGCACCTGCTGAGATGGTGCTGATTCATTACCACAAACATACTAACAGTCGTTTATTTTGAACACATCATCCTTCCACAACAAATATATTAACTGGAGCATGAAACTTGTTTTAATCCGCCGCTTAAAATAGTCCAAACAAATGTCCTTTTTTTTTTACTTCTGCCTTAAAAATATTTACTCTAAATTCTATGAGAGCTGGTTTTATATATAAATAAAGATTCGGAAAACAGGGACAGATGGACATATTGTTGGTTTTGGTCTTTTCTTGTGGAAATAAGGAAAACAGAATAATGCCAGGCAGAGGAAGAAAAGAGGGTGTCACTGATGAAAGGTTACTTTGGCTGGTGCTGAGATTTCTATTTCTAAAACTTCTTTTGAGCCTCTGTTTTGGATTGCACACACAGAGTGATGAAGCATGATTATATGCATAAAAGCGTTGCTCCATTTCAGCTTGGAAGACTCAAGTTAAACATGAATTAGATACAATCAATACTTCAGTTGAACATTTGAAGAGTTGAAGTCTTATGTTTTAAATGTTCTTTTTCATTTCCCCACTTAAATCAGAAGTTGAAGATCTATTATTAAGATTTAAATGTGTTTCCAGGACAGCCACTGAATATGTATTGTACAATGCTGAGATGGGGTAGCATTATTATGGTAGTAAATATCGATGGAAGATCGGAAGCAATGCTGTACTGTATGTGGAAATAAATATGCACTTGTGTGACTTCATGTTTGTGCAGGTGCAGCCTGTACATTTCACAGTTCATGCAGTCATCACCTCCTCCGACCTGCAGTTTGACCAGACCAAGGTGGACTTTGGCTTCTGTTCCATCCACGAGTCTGTCAGGAGCACCGTTCGTCTGACCAATCTGTCCATGTTGCCTCAAGAATTTGGATTCATGAATGTCCCAGAGGTACTGCATGAGTGCTGCCAATGTGTTAAATGTTATTGTATTGCCTATGTCCAGATAAGAGTAACCCATTAGGTTAGTAGTTATGATAGACGTGTCAGGTGTATGAGGGCTCATTTTAAATCACTGAGTAATAACTTATACTGTTGGTTTCTAACACAGGGTCTGTCCTGTGTATTAATAGTAGATTGAACAATGAGGCTGTAATCAGTCTTTCATTACTGAAAATAAATAACTATTGAAGCTACAAGGCAGACACACATTGAATACTGATCATAATCAAAGTCTGTGTGCTATGTGTCATGAACATCTTCAGAGTTTTTTTGTTGTAAATTCCAGATGTTGGTATATATTGAGAAAAAAAATGTCTTTATTTTAAACCACAGTTTGTTGAGGTCCAGCCTAATGATGGCTTCGGTACTCTGCTCCCTCAAGAAACTCTGGAAATAGATCTGATTTTCAGTGCCAAAGTGACTAAAGAGTACCAATTCCAACTCACTTGCAAGTCTGGAATTAACAGGTGTGTTGTGCAAATTAAATATATTCATGGTACATTTGTTGATTTCAATGGTAGGATTGAGATTAATGGCAGTGTCATTGTGTCTGGTGTATTTTCTGTTGTAATCAGAGATTTCCTGCTGTCCTGTCGAGCTGTGGGTGTCTGCCCGCCACTGAAGCTCTCTCATTCTGTGGTCCAGTTTGGGGCCACAGCAGTGGGTGACTGCTCCACTGCTCTACTCTACCTGAGCCACCATAAGACTGACCGTAACCAGTCCAAACAACCAGCTGCTCCAGCGGTCAAAGACCCTGCAGTGTCTGTGGTGCCCAGGTGGTTCTCCTTTGCCCCACCAGAGGATGCAGACATCAGCATTTGTCCTTCTGCAGGGCACCTTCTGCCTGGAGAGGTGGAGTAGAAAATCTCTTATGTTTATGTTAAAGTGGTGCTCCACTGGTTTTACACATTCAGAGCAGATTACTAGTGAGGAAGTGTGAAAACATCTTCTTCTTTTACTCTGAAGAAGCTTAGAGACTACATATTTATGTACGACTGGCTGTGTCTCTTTTCGGAGGCTTTCATCCGTCTAAGGAGACAGAGAAAATCAAACATTGTTAAAGGAGATGGTCTGCTCTATGCAGAATTTCCTGTGTCCACTGTTACCCTTGCAACACGAAGCACTGCTCTTGTTGCCTAGCAAGGCAAATGGGACAGAACTAATGTGGATGGAAACAATTATATTACATTTAAAATACTTAATTTAAAAGTATACTCAAATGTGTCTACCTAGTTTTATTTTTAGAAAAATAAAAAAATTAGTTAACAGCAAGTCCTGATACATTCATGAAGGGGAAAAAAACATCTGCAGTCTTAAAAATGGGACAGTCGTGTTGTGCTGCTGTGATGCAATCATCTTGAAATGTAACCTTGCAGCCTCTGGATTGAGACACAGTCTTTGTGCATCATGCTGACTAACTGCACTGTCAGTTGATGAGTTGATAAGAGATTGTGATTTGCAGGCTGAAATTCTGGGAAAATGGCCCACATATGGGGCTAAACGTCAGAATTTGCATCATCATCATTTTTGACCAACCTTCTTGAATGTGTCCATCATTATTCTCTTCATAAAAGTACAATATTAAATTGCTGGAGTGCCACTTTAATATGGACTGTAAATTCAGAATTTTCTATATTCTATATATTATAATTTAGTGTTAAATATTTTACTCACAGCTAAAATATTACCATAGCAACCACTGCAAAAAACGAATCCAACTCTAAAACCTGCATAACGCAAGCTTTCTATTTTGCAGTGTAAGAATCAAAGCAGGTACATTTAAAGCGAATATGCTCATTTACAACATAATCATCATAGAGCTCATGATCTGAGGAGAAATACAGTGAGTTATGCTCTACAGTTACACGAGCAGCTTTCATGTCTGCTGCTGCCCCCCACCCATTGATATCTTTACAGTGTACTGACGCCCTCTACTGGACACATGATAGAAGTAACAAACAATTTATATTTATATATTATATATTATATTATATATTTTAGCGCATAATAAATAAAAAATGTGATTCTAATTTATATTTTCATAGCAACTGCATGCATTGTTATTTTTAAAATCAAAGCAGCTTATTATAATGGCCCGGCTGGTATACACACACTGTGTACAGAAACAATTAATCCATAAACAAAGGCCCAGTGGGGAAAAAAATCCATTATCTTATTATCATCTTCAGACCACTTGAGATGTTTCACACCATTGAAACTCAAAAAAATAGGATGCTGTCCAAAACCAGTTTAAAATAAAACCTGCCTGAGTGTAAGAACACTGTAATCTGAAAGAAACACACAAGAGCAGCAAATGTTGCTGCTGTTTCCTCCACACATTGTCCTGATCTGATCTTCTCTCGTCATAGAGATGTGTAGTGCAGGTGACGTTCAGACCCAGACTGCGTGATCAGGACATCAAAGAAGAGGCGATGCGTCGCCTCCAGAGGGCCAAGTTACTCCAGGAGGCGGAGCTGAAGAGGAACATACAGGCTAAACAGGAGGTACGACCGCACGCCCACCTCCATACTCTTCCTTCTCACTAGCTGTACCAATGTGTATAGAGGACATGGCCGATCTCAGTGTCTGAACATTTCATTTGTCTTTTCAAAAAGGCTATCCGAGTGGAGTCCAGCAAAGGGAAAAGGACATCGGCGAGTTCAAAAGACAACAAAAAACCAGATGACCCAAACACAGACAAACTTCCTGAATCACCAGATGCCGCTGACATACAGCCAGGGTAGGCCTCCTTTCTTCAAATATAATAACACACAACCACTGAAATGCCAGCGAAATAAATATTCACTTAAAAGTTCTGTAGCCACATTATACAGTCGGAGTACTACTCCAAAAATAGATATAATATGAAATATAAATTTAATGCTTTCATTCCAGTGATGGATTCATTTTATTATCATTGTGACTTCTCTGATAATGACTTGTCCTTTTTTTTATTTCAAGGTCAGAGCAGTATGAGGAGGCCAAAGCTTTTCTGCTGTCCTCTTTCAGCCAGTGCTACAGAGAGTACACCGTTCCTTGCATTGTGTCAGATGGAGACCTTACAAAGGAAGACAAGCATCTGCAGCCAGCATGGAGGTAATTCCCTCTGCAACATTGATGTTTTATTAATTTTATAGCACTTAAAATGGAAGCAATTGCATTTATTTATAACTACAAATGATATCTGTTACAGACAGCATGTCTAATATAAATCCAGATTAACTCACAGCATCTCCTTTGACTTCAGAGGCAGCATCTATGTAGCTGTTAATAATACATTTGCCCGGATGCACTGCTTTTCATGATGCCTCTGTAATGGCACACACAAAAAAATGCTGCTGATAGCACTGTACAGCACTGTTTAATATATATACAGTATATATTCAAAACAGAAGAAAGCTTGTAAAAGAGTTGTAACACACAATTGTTATATGTCCTCAGTCACTTTAATACAGTCTACCTGAAGCTGCGGTGTCCTGCTGTCCAGCCCCCTCTAATGGTTATATCCAACAATAGACAAAATGTCATGGACTTCCACCAGGTGGCAGTGGGTAAGTCATATTTATTTTTATTGTTTATTCATCAGATGCACATTTTTTAAAATAATGTTGTGTTGTATTTTTGTCTTTCTATGCAGGAAACAAAGTGATTAAAGAACTGACAGTTCAGAACATTTCAAAAGAATATTTGAAGGTATCCTTTTACCAGAATGTATTGACCTGCTTGTTTTATTCAAAATATAATTTCACAATAATGTATGATACTGCCACACAACACAGTCATTTTTACACAATTTGTTTTCTTCTACTATACCTACTACTGTGTACTTCGGAGACACTTTCCTCCTTAACAGGTTTTGCTTTTGCCAGTTTAAAATGAATTAATCCCAACATCCTATTTACCGGTACTTAGAAACATTACACTGTGAGGGTTCCTTGCAGATTTAATGTTCATACAATCTACACCTTGTTCATTGTGTCTCCTCACATCCATGACCGCTACAGATGATGTAGCATAATAATACTGACTGCTCGCTGCTGCTTTTCTTTGACTGTTTTAAAGCTGAGGTCATCAGCGTTGGACATACAGGGACATTTTTCCCTTGTGAATGCTCTCAGAAGCATAAGACCTGGAGGAACACACACTCTGCTCTTGGCCTTCAGTCCAACTCAGGGCAAAAAGGTGCGTTGACCCAGAATGTATCATAGTGGTTTTTATTGTGGCATAGTGAGCATACTTTTACACACATTGTACAAGTATGTGAGTCAGTAGTAAGTCAGTAATCCATGTTAGTACACTGATAAATCCCATACTCATGTTACTGTTCTGTAGTACTGTGACAAGCTGCAGCTGCACAGCCAGATAATGACCCTGGAAGTGACTCTGTGCGGGGAGGGCATCGAGCCTGCTGTCACCTCATCCCACTCCGGAGGTCTGCTTGACTTTGGCTGGGTGTTAGAGAAGGAGAGCACCTCACAAGTCGTTACGGTCAGTCACCAGTCATGATTATTAGACATCTGTCTGTGTGTTGATGCTTTTGAGGCATTAAATCCTGTTCTACGTGCAGTTACAGAACAGCTCGCTGGTGGCAGTGGGATTCAGTGTGCTGCTGGCCAGTGTCTCTCCTTCCAAACTTCAGGGTGGAGTTGATAAGGTGGCTGTCCTGCTGGACAGATACACCGACTCTCAGCCTACCGTGGGTAAGATGTAATATTTACATTAATCATTCACCAAAGAAGTGACAACTTGAACTAGAAGAGATCAGAAAGTAAGAGAATCCAACATTGTTTTTGACCATAAAGACATGGCTTAAAACCAGAATGTAATATATGACATTCAAGCAGGTGGACAAACCAATGAAATGAGGACCCTTTAAATCAGTCTATTCCACAGAGTTGAGTTGAAGTAGAAAAACATTGACACATGAATTCTGTTTGATATCAGGGAATGAGTGGAAGAACAACCAATAGAAATGTCTGCACAAAATGAGGGTTTAGAAGTGATTTGAATGATACTCGAGCATGGTGTTTCCGTTCAGTTAAATTGGAGAGACTTGCTCTGAAACCGTCATTACTCTTGTACATACTAATAATAATTTATCATATGGTTTCATTTACTAATAATCATTCTTTTTAAGTAAACTGCCTTTAGCTACACTGTAAATGCATGTAAATAATAGTTTGTACTGTACTTCCTGAATCTGTGTCACACACATAACACCCTGTTTGTGTTGCCATGCACAATGACTTTATGATTTTACTATTGAATGCTCAATATCTTTCCTAGTAATGCAAAAATGAAAACAATAACAAAAGCCTAGTTATGATGTTGTTGTAGTTGTATTAGCAGCAGACTGCCTGCTGGTATAATAGTATAATTCTTTCCTCTACAGGAACGCAGAACTACAATGGGCAGAGTGTGTTCAGTGTGGTCCCAGCAGATGGCAGCATTGCACCAGGACAGAGCCAAAACATCACTGTCACTTTTCTTCCTGACCACCCATCTGCATACTATTCTGACAAACTCACCATAGAGCTGACAAATAAGGTCAGCAGAACAAAAGACACACACACCTATATTTACTCACTCTGCCCTTTATTTCTGGCTGTAAAAGTGATCACATGCAGATACATACAAATAAACTTTCAGTTGTTTTCTCTTTACTTTGCTCCTGTTTATTAACAACCTAAACCCTGTTCTGTGTCTGTCTCCCAGACTACATTGTGTGCGATGGATCTGAAAGGTGCAGCCTCTTCACACAACACGTATCTATTGGGTGGAGACCCACTCACAGTGCCCATTGAATCCCTTCTTATAACCAGTCATCCTCCACTCACAGGTACCAAAGTCTCCATCTTTGTCTCTTTTTTCAGGGTCTAACTGTGTAATTTCATGGAATATAATCAGTGTGGAAACCATCTATGCTTCACTGCTGTTGAAGCAAAATCCCTAGGCTATGTGAAATTCTCAGCCCATCAGCATAAGGATGACTAATATCTTACAGACGCATATGATGATTTATGATAGCAAGGGAAGCGTGTGTGATGAGGTAATTTATGCTAATCATAGGTGACAGTGCATGTGCCTGTCACCCGCAGTCAGATCATATTTTTCCAACACTGAATCCATCTATGAAAACAGACACACCTTCCAAACAAGGTGGTGATGCTGTTTTAAAATACAATCAGAAAAAAATAGTGCTTTCCTGTGAAGATATTTGGATCTGAAGGCCTGAAAAAGAAGGTGTAAAAGGTCTGGATTCCAATTTCTTTACTCTTGCTTTGATCTGAATACATAAACGTATCCTAAATGGAACATAACAATATCGATATATAACATTTTTTATGAAATCAATAGTTGTAAAAATACTTCTATCTGTGCTGGGCCTACAGATGGTAACCTGGATGTAAATAAAATCTGTCGTCATAGGGCTAAAACCTTCCACTTTCTCACCACCCAGTAGAGTCAGAAGAGATGGAGGGGCCTAGCATCCCTTTACTGCTGACCCTGCGGGCCAGCTACAGCGCAGGGGTTCTCACACCTGCAGTCAGAGAGCTGCAGGTGGGCTGCATCCGCTCTGCACAGACCAGTAAGAAGGTACTGACATTTAAACTTCCTGAACAACAGAAGCAGCAGGTTGACTCCATTTATTGGCTGAAAACCTTTCACTATCCAGAACTAGAGTATTAGCATTAAAGTCTCTAAATGTAAGAAATCAATAGTGTTTACCTACCCAGCTAACGTTATCTGCTTAGCCTAAGCGAACATATGCAAACCTTCTCCTCACTTTTTGACGGAAATCCCTCCCTTTACATAGGAATCAGTCCACAGTATTGTCAGGGAATTCATTCTTAGTGACATACAATTAGCATTAGCAAAATCTTACATATAGACGGAATTTCACTTTTTCCAGAATGGCGAGTTTTCTTGGGACAACGTGGCATCACTGCAGCAGCTGGGCTTCAGTGTGGAGCCTACCAAAGGCAGTGTTGAAGCTGGCACCAGACACACCATCACGATCACATGGGTTCCCCATCAAGGATACAAGGTGAGGGTGAGATGGTTTGCGAGGAAATAAGTGTGTTTATACAGTAAAACACTACCAGAGGTGTGTTTGATGTATTTAAGTGTCATCAAAACATTATTGACTGCAGAATGTAGTTCCTCATATAAATGTGATGAAAAATATATCAAATATACAACAGTGTAAATATCAGCCATCAATCCTGTAAATCTCTGTCATTTTTTGAACTTTAGCTCTAGGATTGAGGAGCACAGTGCACTGACTGATGGTTCATATGTTTGTGTGTGTTTCAGCCCCATGAAGTGGTGCAGATGTGCGT
Organism: Parambassis ranga; assembly: GCF_900634625.1. Taxonomy (NCBI): domain Eukaryota; kingdom Metazoa; phylum Chordata; class Actinopteri; family Ambassidae; genus Parambassis; species Parambassis ranga. The sequence continues at coordinate 15,666,089 of NC_041028.1, read as the reverse complement.
GCCACTTACAGTAAAGGGTGATGAGATGCATGTTTACAAAGTCACCCTGATGGCTCTGGTCTCCATGACTGCTGGCTAACCTCTACAGTACCTGGTTGCAGGCCAGTGTGTATTCTGCTCACAAAAAAACAGACATGACATACTGTACATATGAAGTTTATAAAAACACATGCCTTCACATGCATCACTATCACTAGCATTAAATTACAGATCTACATGATTTTATTTCCAGAGCAGACTTCCATTGCAGCAGATTGACATAGTTTAAGTAGCTTAAGTAGCTCTAAAAGGATTTTCACTATTTCCTCCAACATGTTTCTTTTGTGTAAAACTGAAGTAACCTATCAAAACAACTCTTGTTCTCTCACGTTGTGATTTAGTGAAGCTGCTGACTGTAAAACATAATTCCACCACCAGGGGGTGTGTGTGTGTAATGTCAAGTGAACAGCTGTGTCATAACCAACATGTTGAAGGGTGTGTCAGCTGATGTAAGCCAGCTGATGTACTGTAGCACTGCTGGTACTGTATGCATGCAGTAAAAGGAGGTAGAGTTCATGTTGGGGTCACACAAGGAGAGCTTTGTGGGTAAAAACTGGTTAATAAGACATGATGGTCTGTTTGTAGGACCTAAGGGTGTGGTATTAATGGATCAAAAATAAAGACATTGACATTATTGTTACTTTCCAAATAGTAGTTTCCATGTGCCCAGAAGAAAATGTAAAAATGTAGCATGTTTCCCCAGAATTCAGATTTTGTTATGATAAAAAAACAGCAGTGAAAGTCTCTAAATGTCTATTAATAGTTTCAGCAGCCTCTCTGAAGTGAAGACATTGATGCTGTTTAGTAAAAAAATCCTCCCACACTATCCGTACTGGTGCTCTCAGTGGTTAAGGGATTCCTTAATACTTAGGATGGAAAAGAGTGTGTTTGTATGTAGATAGTTAAAATTGTGAAACTGAGTTATCTACATGTGTAAGCTTTATTTTATATGGACATGACAAAAGTCTATGTAATGGAAAAAACAAAATGATAAAATACAAAAATTAAAAAATAAACACTATACAAAATCAACAATAGGATGGATTTTTTTCGGCGCATAGTACATTATGTCTTCCTTTTCCTCGTCTTAAAGCTGTTTGTGTGTGGGTCAATTTGTACATACTAAAAATAGATCATAGATTTCTACTTTTGAGCAGTGCCTAGTAGATTCCAGATTAACCCTCTACAAAACATGTGTATCTAAAATACAATGGTACAAGTGTGCTCTTTCCAAATTAATAATTATTTAATTGTTCTTTTCTGTATTTTTCTCCAATATTGCACTGTCATGCAAAAATCTCTCTTTTGACAGACTGCCCTGTGAAAATTGGGCTCTGCACTTGTGAACAGCAGATGTCAGTAATGCCTCACAGTGGACCAATCGGATCTGACCTCTCTGAGAGATACATGCCGTAAGCATTTATCAGAGATTGTAGGAGATTATGTTAAATCAGATTATGCACCCCAACCTGCCTATAAAACGCAAGGTCATTATGAGCTTAGCCTCATGTAATGTCACTCGTTTTATGAAATATATGAGATCATATTAGGCAATATTTGTGTTCCTATTTTGCCTCTTTTTATAATCTGATTTTTCCCCTGATCTCTCACTAATACTCTGAGATAGTGCTACTTACGCTCCCTGCTCTGCTGCCGGGTGATGGCTGTGTGTCAGAACAGTTCACGAGTGACTTAATCACTGCATAAGTATGATAATGTTAGTGAAGTATCCTGAAGTTGTATGTCCAGAAATTCAGGTTGCCCTGCATCAGAGGATAATTAGCACATTTTATACAGTTAGTGAACAATATAATATGTTTGACTGGCCTGTGCATTAATCATGTTTATCTCATTTATCATCACCAACTTTCCTTTGACTCATGGAGGTGTAGACTGTTCTCTCACTCACCTCATCACAAGGCTGAATGCAGACAATAAGCTGTCTCCCCCGGGTGCTCTGGAGCTCTGTTAAAGAAGCTTCACAACACATGTATGCAGACAGGCAGGGTGTATCCAGGGGCAACTAAATCTCAGCAGCATTAACCTGGGCAGATGAGTCCCGGTGGAAATCCACACCCAGAACACTGCCTGACAAACTGTGCTGTGTTAGTCTGCCTTTAAAATACATATGAAAATATCATAATATTAATATAATATATACGAATAATTCTTTTTTTAAAATGTATTTGTAATTTTTTCTATTTTTTGTCTGATAACAGCCAGGAGTCACTTGGTGTGGTTTTCAACAATTGTAAATCATGTCTCCTGAGGAGTCCTAGCTCGTTCTTCTTTGGTGAGATCTTTCAAGCTCCTCCAGATTTGATGGTCTCCTGGCATGGACTGTGGTCTTTAGTACGCTCCACAGATTTGCAACAGGATCTAAGTCAGGACTTTGTGCAGGCCAGTCAGATGCATGCTTTAGGTCGATGTCGTGTTGGAAGAGAAAATGACAACCAAAACCCAGAGTTGCTGCCGACTGCCTTAGATTTTCTTTTAAGATTTTTTAAGATTTTCGGATAACCTTCTCTTTTTTTATGCTTCCCTACACCCTGACATGATTCCCAGCTGCAGACATTTTTTTTCCTTTGACCAAATGACACACTTCCACTATGTGTAATCTTTCTCCAGGTTGTCCCTCGGCATACTTCGGTCTGACATGGAGGTCTCTTCTGAAGAAGTTGAAATATTAAGGAAACATTAGATTGTAATATATAATAATATTATATTATATATGGGAGTATTTAAAAAAACATTTTATTGACAGAACATGTTTTTTTGGACCTAGTAATGAGTCACTGTTGACATTTCTCCCTCATCATGACATTCGCACAAAATTGTAAATACCAAATGTGATACATGCTGACTTAAACAGAGGGACAACAATGACTGTCAGTTCTGGCACAAACAGACAGAACAGCCCTCTCTCAGGAGTGTTCTTCTTACAAACCAAAGCTGATGATGCTGTTGTCTTTCCCCATCGGACTGAGCCCATGCACACTTTGTTGTCTCAGAGGATGACAAAGTGTTCCATGTCTCCAAGTAACGCCTTAACCCACCGAGCATTAACCCCTCCTCTGAGCACTCTACCTAGACTACTGGCAATAACGATCAAGTCATTTGTGTGCAGCAGCAACAGCCCACCCACAAACAGCACAGGAAGTAAATCCCTCATGATTCCTTAGCTTGAACTACAGCACAGGGACAGCAGTTCAGAAACCATGATGTCTGAAACACTGATGATTAAAGGAACAAAGAACAATTTGAGAAAAAAAAGTCTTTACAGCATGTGCAAACATTTGTTTAAATCTTTAACATTACTTCTCTACACATGAATGCTTAAAGCCATATAATGAAGGGTGGGCTTTCAGACAGCCCTGCATTCAATATGTGATTCTGTAGTTGTTGTAGTTGTGATTTGCAATTTCACATTTGTCGATTTGAACTGCAAAAGACACTGTGATAAAGTCCCGATATGAAAATCAAACTTTAATTTATCTGAGATATATATATCAGAGAGTTCAGTGAAATAATGTTGATAAAACTCTTTATTTCAAGTTGTATTCTTGAAATGTCTGTTAAATGCCTCAATGTCTCGGCAGATTTTAAAGATTAAAATTCGAATTTTATAAAATCCCTGTCATTGCTGCACTGTATTTCCATGTAGCTCTTGGTATCAGCGTTTGTCCCTCTCAGGCACCACAAACACCTCTGTTTGGAAATCACTGTTCTTATTTACTTTAGCTTAAGAAATCTTCTCGGCTCCCCTATGATCAGAACTGATTAAACAATCGGATTTGTGCTTTAAAAACTATGTTTCAGCAGGTAAATGTTGTCTAGGTGTGTTTCTGTTACCGAAGATGGCAGCACTTCCTGGTCTGCTGGAGTGGTCGCCGACCCTTCGCCGTACGTTGTGACGCTGCGTAACGTGGGGTTTCCCAGACCTGAATGCAGGGTTACCGCGCCCATCTGTGCTGTTTGATGGCCGGAGGAAGAAGCGACTGAGATCCTGGCGTGAAGGAAGAAAAAGAGGGACGACGTCGGTGGGAAACTCAAGAAGGGATTTTTGCTTTTAGTTGGAATTTGCGTTGAAACGGTGGACCGCTCAAACAGGACTCTGCCACGTCTGTCTGGGTTGAACACCGCCTTATCTCTGCGCCTCTGTGCCGGTGTGTCTCCCCCCTCGGCGGGTCAAAAACTGGGTACGGGGAGTGCCGCTCCTCGGTGGCTAAACTAGCTAAATCTGTGCGCCTGGGCGGTGAGAGGAGAGACAAGATTTTGCTGTTTCCAGTCAATGTGATATAAAGAACGGATACCCTCGACTGAAAGCGGGTAAGGATGTGTATGATATTTGAAATGCGCTTCAGGAAATGCATTAAGTGTCTGCAGTTGGCTAGCCTGTCGAGCAGGGAGGATGAACGAAAAGGGTTAACTGGGTTGAGTGGCTCCTCCGTTAGCTGTCGTTAGCATCCGCCAGCTAGTCGGTGCTGCCGAGACGGTGGGTGGGGGTCACAAACTTAAAGCACAGCGTTAACCCTGGTGTCAAATACCAAGAACCATATTCATATGCAATAATTCTTTACGGCAGAGTGGGGGTTAATGACCAGAATCGGTGTTAATTAGCAGGTTAGTTTGTGACAGCTCGGTTGGTTAGCCAGCACCCCTTTCCTACGTCCGGGTATCTTTCTCTTAAGAAATTAGCCGTCTGTGTTACACTGTTAACAGCTTTTCTTAAGTAGGCAATTTGCCAAAGAAGCAAACCGGTCTGGCTTACAGTAAAGACATTTCTCTGGTGTGTCCACAACATTTTCGAGATGTCTGTCGGCCCACATTTTTCTCCATGTTTGCTCTATTGTATTGATAGCTACTGATTACCTGTTAGGCTAATTGATCGCGCATTTGCCTCTCAGATCATTGTAGACTAAAGCCACATACCATCTCTTTTTACATGATGTTGGATAGTTTCAACTTGTAAAACTTCCACAGAAGGAAGACATTAAGGGAGTTGTGATTTACTGCCACTCATGTTGAAAATTTGTAGCATCCTGGAATTGAAGGGAGTCTAAAAATGGCTACTTCACCAACAGAATCTCTACCACCCCCACTATTCCGTAGCCAACCCATACAAGTTAGCCAGCAGTGGACACAGGCTGTGGTTGAGCTGGGTGTGTGTATATTAGCAGTGTGGCAGTCGGAGTAACATTATTAAGTATAAGCGGTGTTATTTTTGAGGCCCGCTGCTATGTAAAACTCGTGCACTGACGCGTTAACATTTGCCCCTGTTAAAATTATTTACGTAATACCCAAATTCCCAGCTGTGAACACTTATCCGGGAGGCTAAAAAGGCTCGTTGGATCAGCAAGGTTTACTACATTGAATCGAGCGAATCATGGATTATAGATACTGTATGTCAAAGCTATACATGTACGGCCATTCCCGCATTTAGCCTATAGTCTGGGTTATCCGTTGCCAGAGCTAAAAAATGGGGTCAAATTGGTCTTTAAAATGATCCTCTTCATTTTAATGCAGAATGCGTTTAAATAATAGGAAATTGCAGGATGAGGCTCGGCCGTAAGATCGAGAGGGAAAAACCTGATTGTGCCAAAGCCGTTTTAGTTTCATGAGTATCAGTTTACGAACATACAGTTCGACCTTAATTTGAACTTCTTCTTTTAATGATGTGAAAACGAGATTGTCTAATTGGATTTTAACAATCTGTTTATCTTGATCACGGGTCTGTTGCAGGGTAAGTTGTTAGCAGCTAAAGTAACCACGCACAATCGGGCCGCACCGCTTCGCATTATTTCTGTCCCTGGCCCTGAAAACGGGCTGTCCGCGGCGACGCATCAGATCTCAGTCGGGGACCTGTTTTAGATCAGTAAAGTAGAAGAAACGAAATGTTTGCATGTAGCGGGCACATATTTAGCTACAGCTCAAAGGTACTGTCGCAGGAAGCCGCGCCGAGTGTCTCCCCCAGCACCGAAGCAAGATACATGTAGCGTGCCGCTTTCACGAGTTTATTGATCAGCAGGGGGGGAGATACTGTATTAAATTAATCCATTGCTGCAAATAGTTCATGTCTTGTTGCTTTTGGAAATTGTTGTTTGTCTAAAGAGCTAGTCGCATTCACAAAGATGAATTCATTTTGCCACTGCCCCCTCCCTCCGCCTCCTCGAATGAATGGGTTCCTGTATTCAGGGCCCAAGCAGCTGCAATGAACAAGATGGCGTTCAAAGCCTTTTTCATCACCGCTTTTTCTTAGACAGAGAGAGGCAGCTGCCGAGCATCGGATGGATTCAGGATTGGCAAGCTAGATGTCTTTGATTATGCTTGTCCTAAAAATGCACAGAATGCATTTGTATAAAAAACCGTTTTAGGCTGATGGGATTCCTGCTCAGATTAATTCAGTATATGCACTTCAGATACAGGACAACATGGCTGGGAAGGGGTGTTGTACATGTTGACTGTGAACCTGAATATCAGGCAACATAGCAGCTACAATAAATATTTCTGTGGTTTATAAGAAGGAAGCATTTGATTTATAAATACTGATGGTTTCATTTGACACCTCTGTAACACAACTATGGGAAATAGAGTTATTTTTACTTTAAATCATGATTTGAACGTGAGAACAGATTAAGAAATTACATTTTAAAAGGTTAAAATAAAAATATATGTGCAGATAGTTCAAAGGGCAGTGATCGGGAATCAGGAAACCTCATTAAAATGTTTATGAATGTGACATTTATTCACCTCATTGATTATTTCACTGATTTACAACCTTACCTGTTGTGTGCTTTATTATCTATCTTATCTTATATTATCTGCCATATCACCTTTTGCCATATGATTTGATATATGTTTTTGTTTAGGATTTAAGTATTGATTTGTAGTTGGCATGCTTACAACTGCATAGACCTACTGGCCCTTTCTTGTCTTATCAGTCACAGTATGGCACCAGCACACCTGAAACAAATGTATAAGTGCTGTAATTGGTTTCTTGTAACTTTCCTTAAATTTAAAGTTTGCTGTAAGTTTACGTTGCTTGTTTGTGCCTAAAATAGTCGAGCCTTTCTGGCTTTTGGCCCCTCAGTTCTCACTGCACTAATCCACAGCAGGTACTGCACTTGTGTGACCTGGATGTGACCCACACTATACTGACACCCTGAATGCAGTTGTCACCCTGTCCAGTGGCCCTAGAGGACAGTGATGGCATAATCAGCTGGCATGTATTAAAAAAATGTTGATGCATATGTGATGAAACAAGTTATGTATGACAAGCCTGTCTGAAAGCCTTTATTGCACTAGTGTGTCTCTTAGACCAGGGTTGTAAACAGCAGAGCTTGTCAGAAGGATGAGTGTCATCACAAGATAATGACCATGTGTCTGAAACTTGTAATAATTATCCTTCTGCACTGGGAGGGGGGCCTTTGTTTTTAAATAAGGATTGTCATCCGGATGATATGTATTTCTTTCTGTCTTAATCTGCAAGTGTAATATATGAATGGGATTATATTCTGGAATTCACTCTTAGGGATTATATGGGTTTGGTCTGTGATGGCGCTTAATTTTATTCATCCCTGACAGGATCTCTCTTTTTAAACGGCACATGTGCATATCAGGATGTTATCTATTTTAGGTAAAAGAAAGAGCAAGAGAATCTGATGTGTGTGATCAGAAATTGGATGTGGTAACATATCTGAGAGCACCTCCTCACTCTTTTAAGAAGATTATTTGAATGGCTGGTCTTTCAAATGTGTATGTTACTTGATGGTGCAGCTTGAGGTAGTGTTGTTTTTGTCCTGTTTTTTATACTGTTATACTGTTTTTCTTAACTGTGTTGCTAAATGGAGTGCAAGTGCTGCCACACTGCTGGTTATATCTGCTAACTGGCTCTTTACATTTTCAAGTTGTAATTTAAAGTGTTTACACTTAAATGAATAGTGGTGTAAAATAACTGAATTCCTGACAACCTAATTGGATTCATATTTTGTTGTGCAAATTCTGTAGGTTTTATCCAGTCATCAGATGCATTTTCATCAGTCTCCTGATCAAAATGACTGGCACTTGAGTTCTGTTGACATGAACATAGTTTTGTAGTACTGGTAAATTGGATCCAAAATACAAATATGATGTGTATTCTTCAGTTTTCTACAGGCCATTTCAAGTGGATTAAGATCCTATGTTTCCCTACATTACCAGGATGTACATGAGCACCTAGCCATCACCCTCCCATAAAGCAACCATGTGTTGGTTTACATAAAACTTGGTTGGTTGGTTTGACTTGAAACTTGATCTGAAATACAGGATGCGGGGGTCAAAGGTAATTGTAATAATCGATTAAAACAAGCATATCAGAGCGCCCTGTGTAAAAAGTGTTGGCTTGCCATTTCACTGTGGTTCTATGCCTCGGCAGACATTTGGGCGTCTGTCACTTAAGTAAAAGTAAAAGGAAGGTACATCTGATAAGCCAAGGCCCTATGTACATTATGGGCATTGGCTTAACAGATGGTCTATGCTCTTGAACACACAGCTTTCACCATCCACTGTAGTGACTCCACCAATTACTTTATTCTTGTATCATAATTTGGATTGGCTATTAGTGTTGGCCTCTACATTATGGCGTTACTCTCAGGACGTGTGTATTGTGGTTGAGCAATCTGAATCCTTTATTGTCTTTGCTCAGTTAGCTTTCTACTGAACACAGCTGAAATGGTTTCATCAGGGTGTATTGCACATCCATAGGCAAATAAGGGGGTAAAGCTTGTGTAATAATAGCTTTGTCACTACTTTTTTTTTTTACATTGTTTAGAAACTATGAAGTTTGGAAGGTTCAGTTTGGGCTGTTGCCAGAACTAACATTAGTCTAGTTTTGTTTGCTATATGCAGACCACACATCTATTTGACATAGTTGCAGGTGCATGTTATTTTTAGCTGCCAGTGCCAGTTGAAGACTTACGGCTCTAGTACACAAATCACAAAGTCTGATTTTAAAAGCATTCATTAAGTTTTTTAAATGGCCCTTGGTGTAAAGGCCATTACTCTTACAACAACAGGAGGTTTCTTGACACCTTTAACATTTTTTGGGAAATTTGGGACATTATCTGTATCTCATGTAGAGGAACTTTGGTATAAATTTAGTATATGACCCACTGTGTAACAAAAAGTCACAGTTAGTACTTTCTAATGGGCCATATGTGTGGAATTTTCCTCCAGTGAGTGTTGCTGTCTATACACAAACCCTAAAGCCCCATTACAGCAAGTAAGTGCTGGGTGACGGCATCAATAGTGAGGCGGTTGAATTACATGTCACTAATAATAAAAGCAAAGTTGTGCTTTAATCTTCTGTCTATTTCTTTTTTCTTTACTGCCAGTGTTTCCCCTAGCATTATCAGGATGGTGCCCCGTCTCCCCAACTGCACCCCCCACAACCCCTCGAAGGTCGAGTTATTTTATTTTGTTAATTTTATTTTCTATATAGTGCCAGATTACATCAGAAATAATTTAAGATAACCTTTTTTGAGCAGGTCTACACCTTATTTTGTGAACAAACAAATAGCCTTTTTGTTATCTCTTATTTCCGAGACGTTATGATATTTGTCTCTACATTGTTGTGTGAGGCGAAGTTCACAGACACGTGCACTCACAAAGGTGAGCACACTCCCACCAACTAACAGAGAGCGTGCACTGAAAAATGTGTTGCATGAGCTTACTGGAAAGCAGACAAAAATAATAATTGTCATAAAAAGAAATGTTCCCATTTTTAGTTTAATGTAAACATTAAAATAATTGTTTTTCACAGCCTGCAGGTGCTGTGAGTACTTGCATAAAACCACAATTTATCTGAGTGTTGCACAGGATTTGTCTTGTCTTACGTAAAAGATGGAAACATACTAGTTGCACTAGAGTGTCCAAGTGTCCAGTCTTCAATACAAGCAATTTGTTAGTGCAGATGACATGTTGGTACATGTATGCATCATCCATTGTCAAAGTTGGGAGGAAACGTTGGTGGGCAAAATGTTTTTCATGGCTCCTAAACAGCTGGTCATTGGATGTACTAAGGCCACTAGCTGGTATGTTGTACATGACACTGTCAGTTGTTTCCCAGAATGAACTGTTTGAGTAGTTTGCCAGTCAATTGTCTTTAAATGCTTTTGCAATCAGATTCACAGCATTATAGGTCAAACATTTTTAGCTGAGGTTGTTGGTTCATGGTTGGTCTTTGCCACCTGGTAACCTCCATTAGTTGTAATGTATTAAACAAGCCTCGCATGAGTAATATTGGCTATAGTCTGTTAGGAGACAGACTTGCCTTTTTCAGTTAGTGTCAGTTTGGAGCTGACTCAGAAAAACATTAAGTAAACGTTCAGCTAAAGTTAACAACCTAATACTTGCCAATAGGTTCTGTGAGTTCAAAGTGTAAAAAGAAAATGTGGTGTGTCATTGAGCAGTCTATAGTAGGATTAGCCTGGAACGTTATTGATAAAACATGTATCTCCTTATGAAAGTCACACTTGCAGTTGTCTGACCGATAACGATTTGGTCAAATGAAAGCTTTCCAGACTACACATCTTTGGTGCTCTTAACAGATTCAGATTATGTTTCTGAATCTGCTTTTGCTAAACATGCTTGCCAGCTGTTTTTGAATTTTAGTTTTTTGCCCCACACTTGCCCTATTTCTACATTGCTTTTCCCACTTTGTAGATTTCTGCAGTTTTGACGGTAGGTGCTGTTATGCATACATAAGTTGTCACCACTGGCCAAGAGATCCTGGCCACTGTTTTGTATAGTCAAAATAAGTGGCTCCAGGGCCGCTTAGTGACCCACACACAGGCCTGTCATCACTCAGACACTGTAAGCCCTGCAGTACTTTGCATGTGCATTGCCTAGTCTGGTTTGAATAGAGACTGTCTTGCCATCTATTTACATTCTAGCCCTTATGTTTAACTGCCACGGGGAAAATGTGACCAAACCTGAATCCTGAGATGATGGGGAAAGGCACAGTATTAGTGAGTTTTCTTCCTCTTTAAAGCAAGAAAGGCCACAGTCAAAAGACTGGGGTAGCTGTCATGTGACTCTTCACACACACTTGTTCCTCTCTTGGAAGCTTGGGGAGAAAGCACAGGGGGGGGGGGTGTGATTATTAATGCAATCAAAGAAGTGTATTTTATGTTTTAAATAAAGTCATGCTTTTGGCTTTGGGCTAGCCTGACCTTCCCTTTCTTTTTTTCTTTCCCTTTTTAATATAACTCATTCATTTCCTTGTATGAAAAGATGGTTGTGCAGCTATCCCAAGCACAAAACATACCTTTGTTAATGTATGTGACCTTTTCCCCCTTTTAAGATTGATTTTTGGATTGTTTTTATTATGGCATTTGCAGAAAATCACTCAACTTTATCAATACCCTGTAAAGTCTTTTGGACTTGTTTTTTTCTTCCCATGTGTGATCAGGGTATTCATTATCTTAAAGCTAGTTTGCCTGTTATGTGTCTGGTTTTTCTACCAACAATGCACCCTGTCGAGAAAGAGCATACAGCATCATGGAATGTTTCACTAATCAATCAATTAAACTCTACTGTCAGTCCCATTGATGTTATGTCCCCTATCATCAGACATTACCCACAGATGGCAGCCACACTGAGGGAGCTCACATGCAAAATTGTGTCCAGTCAAAGAGACGATCCATCTGAAATGAATAAACAAGAATGCACATGTAGTAGTGCATTAATTTTTGGTATCGATAAGTATGGATTGAACATTTTTTTTTACGAAGCCAAATCCATTTTAAAAATAATTACAACACATTGGTGTAATTTCTGCTGACACTTTGTGTTATGAGCAAGCAAACTTCAGAGTGCACAACAGCATCAATCAATCATATGTTGGTGTGTGTCAGCAAACTATGTGACAGAAGTAGCTTAGGGTTTAAAAAACAGGATTGCTTCACCTTTGAACTGAAGTTCAAAACTCTACCCTGGTTTCCAACAGGGGTTAAAAGCTGTCAAAAATGTGCATTGCATTTTAAAAAGCACTTTTGGTAGATCAAGAATGAATGGATAACACCTTAGCCATTTAAGTGTTGTAAGATAACAGCTCTACCTTTTTTAGTGAAGCTTTGACTGAAGCTCTTACTAGCAAGTGTGTGTTAACAAAAAGCCACATTATGTTTTGTTAGTTTTGGCGTAGAGCTTACCATTATGACATAAATGCAAAAACCAAAATAAATACCAAAATCCATCTTATTCTGTAGAAAGAAATCAATACATGAAACCATACATTTTTGTTAGTGTTGCAGTGCAGGGATGCCCAGCCCTTTTCCAGTTTCCTTTTGTAAAATATTAGGAGAGGTATGCACTACATTTGATTGATAAGCAGCAGTCACAGAACATAGGAACGCATTTTCTTGTAACAGTATGTTGTTTTTCCTGAAGTTTTAGGTAGTATACTTGCAAGTTTCCTCATACACTTATTGTCTCTGGCTCCTACCCAGTCTGCTGATGTATTTAAAGGTTTTTGTATCATCCTTCCTTTACTCATGTAAGAGGCTTCAGTAATCAAGGCATTCCATAAATTGAAGGGATATGAGGCAAACTGTATTTTGTCAATGTACATGCCATTCTTCTGAGCCTGTGTGTTTCTGGTATGGATGTTTCACAGGCCAAATGATGACTTAAGACAAATAACTCAATAATGAAACAATCCTGGTACACTTCCAAGATTATAGTTATGTTGAGTTTTGAAGGTTCCTCCACAATACTGTTTTTCCTTCTGTCTGATGAATTTTGCACCTTAATTGAATTGGATCTGTGCCAGCTCATGCATCCTCATTTGTAGCCCAAGGATTTTGCTCTACTTTCAATGGAAAAAATGGGTTATGGGGCCTGAGGCTATAGCCTACATGTTTCAGTTCAGCCATTCTTCTTGAGACTTGTAAGGATTTGAAATCCAACGTTTCCCGCAAATATAAAAAATAATGATCCACTTTTCATAAACCTCTGGCTAATTTATAGGTTTGGTGGTTAGCTCAAAGCTCTTGAAGGTACCCAGAAACATAAAATAATGCCATACTGAGATTTTAGAAATACTTCTACAAGGTTCTACTAGGGCCCAAATTGGTGTAGATCTCCTGAATGTAGCCACAAAAGCATTTTAGTTTTTTGACTGTTTTTCTTTTTTTCTAGTTACTGCTTCCATTGATGTTTCTTATCGGACCAAGTTTAAAAAAATAATAATATTTGTCCGTGGCGGTGCGTTTGTGAGTGTAAGAATAAAATGCAAATATTGTTGGTGGTAGATGGGTAGTAAAATTATCATGGAATAGAAACGGTTTGAAAACATTCTGCTAAGTGTGTTGTTTAGTTAGTCATTGAACAACTTTTTGATAATTGATCAGCCATTAAGTTCAGATTTTCAAGGAACTACATCTACACTACACTATGAAACATTGGAAATGAATAAATTGCTGTTTTCTGCTTTAAACTGCACCTAATTCATTATGTGTGTAAATAACCAAAAGTAGCCTTACAAAGCACTGGGATTTTTTGGCATTGTGTTAATCATTATAAAAATATACTTAATTATGTAAAAATGTTATTGTAATCTTTGTTTTTATGCCACAGACACAGTATTTGCACTGCTAGTCTAACAGAAGAGTAAGGATTCTCCTCTCCTCAGTATAGTTGGCTTGTGGGCTTAAAGGAAATGTGTTGCAGGAAATAACAAAGTAGGTGAGATTGGAATGGGCTTTTAAAAAATGTCCAGGAGCAATCCCCTTCTGTCTTTCTTTACTGCAGCATCAGTCCCCTTGTTCCTGCCTTCTTTGTGACCTGGTTGTGTATCAGCTACATTTAACATGCATCACTGCCCCACAGCACTTAGATGGACCCTCACCCACTAACCAGACTGACGGGAAAAAATACCCACACCCACATGCAGTTACAGTATCAGTTTTTGCAGCAAATTGTTCATCTTGAAACATATAGAATAGTAGATTTTTAAATGTATGATCATGTGCTTTTGGATGTTGAATGTGATATTTTGTGCTTTTATCATCTAGGCACATGAGCTCTAACCAAACCTAGGGTTACAGTCAATTCTTAAAGAATGGCCAGCCTGCTCTTACAGACATTCATCTTTTGAGAGCCTCAGATCCGTTAGGTAAACTGTTATGTGGTTGCCAATAACAGTTTGAGTCATTTATGCAAAAATTCAAAAATGGTAGTTAAGGAATGTCCTTCCAGTTGCTTCTGGCTGGAGGTGTCGTGTTAGATGTGTATTACTAGGCCAAAAATGGTGTCTCAACATGCACTAGTAGGATGTATCAGCATGCCACTAGTGCATTGTGAGACAACATAAGTAAGGTGCCACTAGATTCATGCATGTGTGTTGTGTCACCCAAAAGAGGGTGTGGCATTTCTGATGACAGGATAGTGGCATATGCCTGCTCTCCTCTGTTGTTGTAACTTTTGTTGGCAGTGTTAGTGAGTGGTTAAGCTGTCATTACTGGTTAGACAGGGGGTGCAGAGCACAATTGATTTGCCTAACTCAAAGTGAGACAGCAAAGGGATGGGAGTATGCTTTTAAATATTGCAGTGTTTTCTTCCTCTGGATGAATGGATAGAAGAAGAAATGATGTGGCTTGTCTCCACAGAGTGGCTTTCTAAAAGCTATTCGCATTGCATCAAGTCCCACTATAAGCTGGGAATAGGGGTTTTTAGAGCCATCTGCTATTTAACAATTCTAGCTTGAACCTAGCTAGGCAAAAAACACAAGGCACAAAAATATTGCTCTTCGTTACTTTTTTAGAAAGCAATCCAGTAAAATTGTTTGCTATGTTCTTCAGATGCTTTTGCAGGATGTGTGTGAAACGCCCCTTGTTCTATAATGATAACCACATAGCCAGATTTTCAAATGTGAGATTTATATCAAAATGAAACCAGGCAATAGCCAAAATGTGATGCAGCACAGATTGGTGTGTGTCAAACTTTGGTTTTAGTTTCATGCTTTTAATTTTAACAGTGGATCCTTATTGAGATGAAAAAAAATCTATTTAGCAATATATATATATATATATATGTTGGATATCTAATGTTTCCCCCCTTTTATGTGCTCCCTGTGACTCAACAGAGTGACTTATATTGTGGCATCCTCTCTTGGCATACTCGGCTTCTTGCATTCAGTCACCCTTGATTATTTGTTTACCAGAATGGGTAAGGGCCTAATCTAAGTCAGACTGACCTAATTTTATGTGAAGTTGCCAGCCTGTCCTCTGGTGTTGCAGCTCCTCACACAATGCCTCCTGCTGATCCTCTCCACCCTCCTTGCTGTCTCTTTGTTTTTATCCCCTTATTTGTCTGTTAACTTAAGCCTGCCTGTCAGGATGTCCTGTGTAACCTGTTACTGTAATACAGCTGATTGCATAGCCTGGTTCAAAGCCTAGATGGACATTGGCAAGTGCAATAGTAGTAGAACAAACCACAGAGCAAGTGTATTTGTAAAGTGTGTGCACTGTCGCCACATCCGCTGAATGTTTTGACAAAGGGAAGAGAGAGAAACGAGCACAGCTAGGGAAACACCCTCAAAAAGGAAACGCCTGCTAAGAGAATCTTCGTGCTTGTATTAAGGTGAAGGCAGCAAGCTGACATGATGATCAGCAGCTAAGGAAGTGCCACAGCCAGCTACTGACTGGCGTTCTGCAAAGACCAGCTCCATCTGTACTCTGCTGTAGCTCATACCATTTGTTTCTAAGAGCAGCAAATCAACCTCAACCTAAGTGGCACTCTAAAGCACTAGCATATAAGATCCCACAGAGAGGTAAGTTAGCAGGAACAATCAGACGAGTGAGATGGGATGCTGCTCGCAAAAAGGCTAGGGGTGGGGCAGCTGGTATCCAAGCAGGAGTCCGTAAATTATTAAGGCCACCATCTTTACCCCACCTTCTGAATGGTACCATGTTCTAACGCATGGGTGTATAAAAATTGCTGGAAACTAAAAATATTGAAAAATCTGATTATATAAATCTCAATATACAAATGTATACAGGGTGTTATGTTTCTTAGTTGTTGTTTGCATTTCTTCTTTCCTGCTATGGACACATTTGAGTTGCAGTTATAGTTTTAAATTTTCCACATGCTTTTCCAGCATTCATTTTGTGTGTGTAAGGCTGCTTTGTATTTTTCATGGAAGTGATACCCTAGGTAAAAACTTTCCTGAAGTTAGAAAATCAAAATATATTAGAGGGGGGCTTGCTTACAACACAACTTTACCAGTGGTAGCAATACCAGCTGATAAAAAGGTGTTATTCAGTATTTTTGATGAACACACGAAAGTTGTAGTTTCAGTGTTTTTGTAGGACTTCATTTCTGGGTGTGAACATGCAAATGATTTAGGCTAGTCTAAAAAGAGAGTACATAGACAATATTTCAGTATCAATTGTAGGACATTATATATCAGTGTAACCTAAAAATACAATATATAGTACAATATACAGATAGAGAGCCATGCTCTAAACCAAATACATCACTTGATTTGGTTGCCATAATGACTATACTGTAGCATGTCAAAGTGTATTATGTATTTGGCAGAAAACAAAATATAAAGTGGTGTTTTGGGAAGGCCAAGAAGCCAGGAGTAAAGTAAGAATGGACCTCCTATGTTCAGGCTTGAATGCTGGGAAGCTTACCGAGCCTTGCTCCCCTTTACCAAGGGGTTAATTAGCAGCTACCCTCCCAATTGTCCTCTGCTTGTTCACTCTCATTAGTTTAATCTGGCTCTGTCCTCCAGCTTGCCTCTCTTGCCTCTATCCTCTTGTGCACCAGAACATCTCACTCCCTGCTCCAGTCCTTATGTCATCAGGGTGACGCCTCTCCTCTTGCCCAAAAATTTGCTGCCAAACCCCAATGCCTTTTGCCTCCCTTCAACCAGCTTCAACTACTTGTATTCATTTCAGTATAAAATAAATGTTAATCTGAAGGTGCAGTTGAACGTCACAATCAAAATTATGTTTTTTTTCTTTACCCTGCACTTGTATTGGTACAGGCTGATGTGATTACGTTTGGCTTTTTGAAGTTTACCATCACACTAACTTTGTGGAGACGTTCACTACAAATAATGTCCTGATTTCCTGTTTAGAGAAACGGCAGCTACAGTCTCTGATGAAAAAGAACTATAAATCGAAACAGTGTGGTAATGAATGGAGCATGCGTGAACATCGCTGTATGGGAAGAAATACCAATGAAATGTGTATGGAGTCAAATTACACTTCCTCTCTCCTTGTCACTGTGTTGTGCTTGAGATGTCGGAGCTGATAGGAGTGGCTGGAAAATGTGAAGTCTGCTTCCCTCCTCCTCTTTCTCCTCCTCCTCCCCCACCACCTCTCTAAAAATAGCTGGCAGAAAGAGAAGGCAGTGAAGTCGAGGCTCTATCTGTTGGGCTGCCAGTGGTTTCAACACTCCCACCACCAGCAAAAGGGAAAATCAGTTCTCTGAATCACACCTCTTATGCTAATACTAATCACCAGTAAAGAGCACTGCCTTGGTGTATGCTTGTCAGCTTAAATTCCAAAAATTCAACAATGTGAAATTGAACTGATCTGGATTTATAGGCATTTGAAGGGTCATGTTTGTAGCAAAATGGCCAAAAAGTTTAAAAAAAAAAAGATATTTAATCCAATCATCAAAAACGGTTAAAGACATTAACCCAATTTCAGCAGTGCTTTTTTGGGGATCAAACAGTGGAATGTTCCTGACAGGCTGCATCGATCACCTGACCTCAGCCAACAGAGCATGTGTTTCACTTGTTTAAGCTAGAAGTGAAGACAAAAAGCCTCTAAAATCAGAAGGGACAAAGAATGAAAGACATGCATGGCAAAAAAACATCAAGAAATATGGCAAGCTTTCAGTTGCGCGCGTGGATTGTAGCCTTCTGGAAGTTCTGTAGTTGCACAGTTCTTGCAACTCATGTGTAGAATGTGTCCAGTAAAGTTGAAAGGTGTACACACTTGAGTGTTGGGTTAATTTACATTTAAAGCTGTCAGTAACTTAGGATTAATACCTGCATGAACACTTTTTTAAGCATGTCACAAAGGTTTGCAGCGGTTGTAACTTATGCAGGCCTGACAAATACAAAGCTTGGGGACATCCACTGCTTGCTGGTAGATGGATGGATGCTGTTCACATGCAGTAGCAGCAAGCTTGTGTGATCAGCCAGCAGTGTTTTAGGGGCTTGTTGCATTGTTTCACTGCTGAGCTGATTAAAAAGAAAACTTTAGGATGAGCACTGTATTGCATATTGATAAGTTTGTAGTAAGGCCTGAGGGTCAAGAAATGTGAAATACATTCCAATCATTGATTGTGGCTCACTTTTACTCTCATGTTAACATGAAATAAGGAACATATCTTTTTTGAATTCATCCACACTAACCCTAAGCTAGACTTCAGCAACCAGGCTAGTGTGTGTATGCTCTAAAATCTGCTGGTGTACTCATAGGGTTGTTGAGAAGTCCACCAGTGTGTTCCTTTACCTGTTACAGAGAAGACAAGAATTAGCCAGTGATATTACCGTCAGACATTTTTATCACCAAGATTAGGAGGCTAAGGCGACTTGCTTAGATGCAGACCCATTTAGCAGCCCTGGCCAATCAGGTGACAGGTAGATACTAAGATGTCAGGCGCATGAAGGATAAGGTGTTCATTCAGAAGGTCTCACCTCACCCCAGACAAAGGACATAAATTGAAACCTAAAGAAACAGGAAGGTAAGGTGTGTTTGTAGCACAAATGTGATTTAATTAGGATGTATTTGATAGACATGTGGAGATGTAAGTGAAAGTATTTTATTTGGCAAAATTTTAACTTAAATTTTAAAGTTAATGGTAATGGGAGCTGGCAAAAATACGGAACATTTGCTAGAGGGAAAAAAGCATACTTGCCTATGTACTGATGTGCAATAAAATGTTAAATACTTTCACTGGGAAGCTGTTTTAGAAAGTTTTGTAATTGCTTGCCGTGACCCCATAATGGCACGTGGAAGTAGTATGACCACCGCATATCCAGTATATCTTCCATCAGTGTCTGACATGCCCACGGGCCTCTAAGCCAGAGTTAATAAATGTTACAATAGTATTATTTTGTTTATTAGATTTTTTCTTTCTATGGATAGTGAAAGTGTTGGTGCTAAGAGCGTCAACCAGAGGATTGGGGTCAGCGGGATAGCCACTGCTTTTAGGATCATCAGCAGGTTTTGTCTTAACCGGATTTGGCTGGAGAAGCTGAATCAACTGTGTCCCAGGATTACAGGAATGACATTGGAGGACAGTTTAGCCTACAGAGGCCACAGCATTGATAGCTTCATCAAACCTTGCACCTTATCTGAGCACCTTGGGGTTCCAGAAGTGCAGTGAAACATTAGCTTTCTCCCTAGGTCTGTTGGTCTGCCTCTCTGGATTCTTGATATTTGTACTCTTGCTCTTTTTGACAGCCAGAAGGGGGTATGTCATCAATTTTTGTGGCCAAGTGGATTTTTCAACATTTGGGTTTTTTTTGCCTTGACTGTTGAGGAATGTCTATCAGCTGCTTGTAGCCAGATGTTTGCCCAGGGGTTTGCTGCTGTTTAAGAGGGGGGAGAGAGGAAATTCAACATCATCCCTAAAACTGTTATCTTAAGCTTAAAGTAGCTGCCCAGTGCTAGTTGCTAGGTAACAGTTTCAATCTGGCAAGGGCGAGTCTTGAGCTTTCTAGAAAGTGATTCTCTGCGACTTTGTCTGGGCTTCGCAGATTGGGTTTCAGCAACAATATGTGATGTTCACCTGCATTGTGTGACAAAATATGTTCATCCCTTCATAACAGATGGCCATACATGCAATTTGGTGCTCAAAAATGACTTACTACACATTTTTTAGTATTACTAATAATATTAGCAGTGTGTGGTACATATGTTGATCCTTTCATTTTCTGTCTCTAGATCAGCACGAGTCTAGGCGGCGGAGCGAAGCACACCATTAGCAGAGGAAAATGAGTGAACTGGATCAGCTACGCCAGGAGGCTGAGCAGCTCAAGAACCAGATCAGAGTAAGTCCTGTTACTGTCCTCAAGTTGGCAGTTTTTTTGCTTATATTTGGTGGTGTGAGTGAAAGCAAAACAATTAAAAGGTTGTACAGTATACACGATTCATTCACTAAAACAACTGCATACAGACTGTTTATCAGCCACCATAAACAGTTCGAGCATGACAGTTGTCCCTCATGAGAAACTGTGCCATATGTCACAGGTTATTAAGACCATAATGATATAAAATACGATTTTTTTTTTTAACATTGCAATAGAAACAATGGTTGGGTGATTTAGGTGAAACTGTCTGGAATAAACGATAACATAAAGACTAACTGGCTTTTTTTTTTTTTTTTTTTTAAGGATGCCAGGAAAGCGTGTGCGGATGCTACCCTGTCTCAGGTAAGAAGTAGTACTGATATATGGTCTTGACTAATGGAAATAATTTATTACAATATATTTAAAAGCATGTATCTTTTGCTATTTTCACCAGTCTACACTACATGAACTTTGAACAACTAAATAATAAGATGCTTTTCTTTTCTCATTTTAATCCTATTTAGATCACAGCTAACATTGACCCTGTTGGCCGAATTCAGATGCGCACTAGACGGACACTGAGGGGGCATCTGGCTAAAATCTATGCCATGCACTGGGGCACTGACTCGAGGTAATCTCATTCAACTCCATTCTGTCCATTAACTAAATATTTCATCCTATCAGCCCAGCCCCCCTGCCTAAATGCAGGAAATGGATGTAAAAGCTTGCTTGACTCTCTTTGTGCTAGTTACTTCCTCCTGGGGGTCCTTGTCAAATCGTGACATTCCACAATACCTCCCTCCACTCTGCGTCCTAATACAGGTCTTTACATTTCCAAAGCAAGCTATCCTATTAACATAAATGTACTCAGTGTCCTGTCGGTTCAACAGAAGGATTATTTGTGCACATGCACGATAGGTAATGCTTTACTGCTGCAAATACTCATTGGACATGCATCGGTTGCTCTATCTTTGAGTGTGTTGTGTGTCTGTGTGGCATGTTTGTGTGCGTTGGGCGTGGGGTATGTGGGTAGGGAAAATACTCAAAATGGAGTCAGCCTTTGTTAAAGCAAGTGTTGAGGCCGATAGCTAAGGCAGATGAAGTATTGCTCCTCACTTCACATAAAGCCTTTTCCCTAGAGTTGTACACACCTCAGCAACCAACGTGTTAATCACTGTGGTGCTGGAGTGCGTCAGTCCACAGAGACTTGCAGAATGCTCGATCATCTCATCATCCCTGTAGTCATATACCTAAGGAATAATATACCATTATCAGTGTCGACTCCTAATGTTTGTTTGATCTCTCTGATAATGTTTCACCTTCCTGATAAGTTAGGGAACCACCAGAAAGAAGGTCACTTAAATATGTTTGACCCAGAGTCAAGGAAAGGTCTGGTATTTTTAGCCCTATGGAGACATTATTTGAATTCAGGCTGCAGTGGATTTCTAGCAGCAAAAAATCTCTGTTAATTTCACTTCCTAGACAATGATGTTCACATAACTGGTCAGGGTATCGCTCACTCTTGAGTCATAAAACCAAACAAAGCATTGAAGTTGTACTGTTTTGTCCGTTTATAAAATTAAAAGTCAGCTGTTATTTATTTTAGAAACACAAACTGAACAGTTTGCCCTGGGGTTTTTGCATAATCTTGTACAAATAGAGTTGATGTCAGAATCTTATATAAATACAGTTAGATAGGATTGCATAGAAAATTAATATGTGCTTACTACTGATCCCTGTTACATCCTTTTACCTTTTACCATAAGGCATTAAAAATAACGTTTTCTGATATTGATTTATTTATTTGTTTTTATTTTTATGTCATAACAAAGCCCTTTTCTGTTTGGTCTTCAACTTAAGAAGGTCAAATATAGAACAGAAAAACCTCAGTCCTCATGAAATTAGTGAGTCATAACTCATGTCCCACATGAAAAGAATTCTTCATGACCAATAGTTGACCCAACAGTTGCTTGTTGTTGTATTTATGACACTACGGATACAAGACTGCCCTTGTTGCAGATCTCATACATATATTTTTTAATAATCAATTCTGATTTCTTATTCAGTCTATTATCACATAGCTGTAATACAAAACATCAGTAGTTTGGTGTGTGATCAACAAAGGTTGTCCAGCACCCACAAAGTTGTTCAACTTATGCCACCTTATGTAAACGAGGATTGGGTCCCTGACTATATTTTCATGGATGCTGTGTAAACTGTCAAAAGGTGATAACAAGAATACTAAATGAAGGATGGTTTGACTATGCTTCCTTGTTCTTTGGCAGCTATGCTCTCAACAAAATACTGCCACACATGCTAACAGACAGATCTGATGAGTGTTGAATATCAGCATTTTAGAGCAAAAATGAAAGCAGTAATTACAAAGGAGCATGGCGTGATCTATTGAGCGCCCCAAGCCATTGTATTATTCATTACTCGGTCCCTACCTCTCAATTTGAGAAGGAGCTGGGAAGGAGATGGTTAAGTTTCTCTTTGATGCGAATTCCCAGCACAAACCATTTAGTCCATAGCTTATTATCAGCTGAAGTGAGCACATGTGAGCAAGTTCCCGTTAGCACGGTAGTTAAGATTTGCAAAGTCCCAGATGTGTTCACTCCTTTTCCTCTTCTAGTGTGCATTGGGACCATCACTGTGGTTACTGATGTCTTATTCACCCAGATAGCAGAGCACAGCCACAGAGGTACCTGGGAGCTGTCTGTAGAACGTAAAAAACAGGGTTGCAAAATATAAAAAGAATGTTGTGCTCATCATCTCGATTCATGTAAATAAGTAATACTACCACACATAAATTGGTTTAGTTCAGTTTCTGTTTCAAGTAGCCTTAAGGTAATGTCATTCATTCATTGGTTATGTATGCAATTCAGTTTTCTTAAATCTGTGTAGAACAAGGTGGAAGCAGAGTGTTCACAAAAAGACAATTCACATCATTGTAGAACATCACAACACTTGGCATCAATGATGGCGCCCTTACAAGCCCCTGTGGGTATCTGTCCACATATTTGTAAAAACATCATCACATGACGTGGATTGTATTCTGTTTTACACATTTACTCATAAGGAACTATTACATTATCTTGCTTTTGTTTTAAAGTCAAATCAGTATTTTTTATTTATTTATTTTTATTTTAATGAAAATGTTAAAGCAAGAAAAGCTACATTCTCAAATGTTTTTTTTTTCAGAAAGGATCACATATAAACCTCTGTTTGTCAAAAAACTTTTCTTCCGGTGCGACACACATTGATTCATTTTATCTGCCTTTTCAACAGGCTTTTGGTCAGTGCCTCCCAGGATGGCAAACTCATTATCTGGGACAGCTACACCACAAACAAGGTAAAAACATCATGATCAATAACACTGTTCTGCAATTCTTTAACTTTTTTTTATTTGATTCATGTATTTAATTTGTTTTTGTAGTACAGTGTGAAACAGTTTGTATGTATGAACAATCAATATGAGAACAGTAATCATTTGACTTGTCAGAGCTGTGTAATATTAAAAACAATGACAAACGTCATGAAGGTTTTGCTCGTTAGCACAGCAAAGGGGATGGAGGGTTTAAGGTAGGGCTGGGTGATAAATTGATTTTATCGTTTAATTTGAATTTGCTCTTTAGGACAATTTGTTTTTCATGAAAATTTTAACTTCTACCACCGACACACCCCCTGTGCTCCTGTAGTTGAAAGTGGGCTCAGCTCTCGCCCACCTGTATCCGACAGAGACACACTTGGCAGCCAGCAGAGAAGAGCTTGCCCCTAAAAAGGCAGTTTGGTTTTGCGTCATTAGAGATGGAAGGAAGTGTGCCTTTTAAAAATGTTTCTATGTTCCAGAGCGATAGAAAAAACAAATAATAAAGTAATAAAAGTAACAAAGAAATCTCTCGTCCTCTTGGTGCAGCAAAGATCTTTAATAACACGTATGTTCCACCCTCTCCTGATTGAACAAAGTGATTGTGCGTTTGTGTATGTGGTAGTTTTAATGATCGAAGGATTGAGAGCTCGTACAAGATCTTCAAACAACACACAATTTTTTGGCCATGTCAACAAACCGGACAGGCGGCTGAATGCTGCAGGCTGAGATAGGACTGTAGCCTAATGCCAGACTAAGACTGAGTTTAGATTGGATGCTGTGCGCTGTGTTTTTATAATGTCTCTCAGTCATGATGCCAGTGCTCTGGCTCGAAAAATCAGATTTTATTTTTAAAAAAGAATTTAAGTAGACCGAATACACATGACGTGAATATTTTTTTCCATTGTTGCTACAATGAGCTGAGGTGCTCTAAATGATGCTAATGTTACATTCATCAGAGGACTGGCTTTGGTTCTATGGTCATACCTATTCACAAAAGTTTAAGTCAGCCGTAACAAGTAATTGCAGATTTCTGGAAGCTGGTCAATTTACTATAACAAGACTGTACTATAATACAATCACAAGTGTTTGAGAGTACCAGGTAGTGCTATTTATAGTGACTATTGTGCCCTTGGAAGGTTAAGTTAATGTTGCAGGCAGACTTTGTCACATGCCCTCCCCTCTCTCTTCCATCTGTCACTGCATACTATCTAATATTAAATCTTCCTCCTCCTCTCCTTCAGGTCCATGCCATCCCATTGCGCTCCTCCTGGGTGATGACGTGCGCCTATGCCCCTTCAGGGAACTACGTTGCCTGTGGTGGCCTGGACAACATCTGCTCCATCTACAATCTGAAGACCCGTGAAGGAAATGTCCGCGTCAGCCGTGAGCTGGCCGGACACACAGGTAGGCAACAGATTCCCGTTAGCTAGTAAACATTTATCCACCACTACCAGGATGTTTTGAAGGTTAGAGCAGTGACCCCTGACATTTGTTAAAATGACAATAAATTTAGCAATGCTTAGTGCTCTTGAATCTTTATTTGTCTGTGGAAGCCCATTTGCTTTTTATTTTAGTACCCTATGTTTATACACTTATGCATGCTATGCTGTCTGTTCCTATGTTGTTGATACTGGATACCTGAATTTCCCCTCGGGGATCAATAAATTATTTTTAAATTTATTTTTATTATTATATTATCTATCATATGTCTGGAATATAACATGAGCTGTGGGCAGTTACAAAACATTATGTAGCATGGTCACACATTTGAATGGAGGGGCCGCTCTCACTAATATCTGATAATCATCTCAGCTATATTATACTATATGTGATACAGCAAGCTCTGAAGGTATCTGAAATATTCAGTCTACTGCAAAAACACACATTGAAAGCATTGTTTGTCCAAATTGCAGTTGTAATAAGTAGGTAGAGAGCATTTTATGTTGGAACAGTTTTAAAATGTCATGTTGACCTTCTATCAGGTCAGATTTTGACATGAATTACTTATTTATACTATACTATATTATACTTATTTATTGTACTACTTTATGTAACGTAAGCTCACTTTACCAACATATAATTTATAACTTTGTGTAACTGAACACTTTGTAGGTGGTATATGTGTAATTATTTCCACATTCAAAATATGCCAGTCACATGGCTCCTCTGTCTCCGTTATAAACAGGAGGTGGTCAAGCTGTATACCAGCTAAAACCAATGAAAGTGTTGAGCTCTTAGGCAAGGAGCATTCATCTGATCAGTGTCACATGATGCAGGAAGTGTGTCAGCATTTTAGTTCCAGT
The DNA here is from genome assembly GCF_900634625.1 of Parambassis ranga. Lineage (NCBI taxonomy): Eukaryota > Metazoa > Chordata > Actinopteri > Ambassidae > Parambassis > Parambassis ranga. The sequence goes on along the minus strand of NC_041028.1, from coordinate 15,640,297 downwards.
TCCCTCACTATAGGGAGGGGTATGTACACTCAGCCAGCTAGTAAAAGATGAATTATGGAAGCAAGTTGTGAACCAGGAAATGCCTTACAGCTCTTTTTTTCTTTTTCTGTTAGTGAATTATTCAGTTCATTTCCCCCTGCATCCAGCTCACATTACTTTCTTTCAATGTATGAGATTTGAAATCAGATTTCTTCCTCTGTGCAGAGACTACAGACATGAAACATGTACCTTGCTTTGGAATAGAGAGTCCATTATAAAGCAGTTATTCAATCAGTGTTTCATTCCTGTCAGGCTACCTGTCCTGCTGTCGCTTCCTGGATGACAACCAGATTGTCACCAGCTCTGGAGACACCTCCTGGTGAGTTGTGAAATTGCACCCAGTAAAATTAAATAAAACTCAGAAAGGAGGACCTCAACAATGAATTTTTAACGATGTTTAATCAAAACTTTTATGTTTTTAAACATTAAGTTTAATGGAAATTGCATATATTCTTACCTTTTAGTCCTGTAATATTTTATTATGTCTAACGATGTTTCTAGATGCAGGTTTTATCAGTTCCCCATTCAGCTCAAACTGCTTGAGAGCTGTTCTTTTAATCCAATTCAGCTTTGGAATGTTCGGGTTTCTATTGTAACTCTATTATAACTCCAATATGTTAAAGTGTTTTTTATGTGATTGTAGCGCCCTGTGGGACATTGAGACTGGTCAGCAGACAACTACATTTGCCGGTCATACTGGTGATGTTATGAGTCTCTCCCTGGCGCCCGATACCAGGCTGTTTGTGTCTGGAGCCTGTGATGCCTCGGCCAAGCTCTGGGACGTCAGAGAAGGAATGTGCCGACAGACCTTCACTGGCCACGAGTCAGACATCAACGCCATCTGTGTAAGAACACACTCATGCACTGACATGTTATATAGGAATGATATTAGTGTGTAATGTCATTCAGGGCATGTCTAGGTTAAGTCTGTCAGAGTTGTTAGGTCCAAGTAATGTTTACTAATCAATCTGGAAAGAAAGTATGTAAATTATTTCTTTTCTATCCAAATGTTTCCAAGTTCCATTTTTGGAGTTTCAGACACAAATGAGACCAGTCACCTTCAAGAAAATGAATCATAGCATAACTATTTTATGTTAGACAACTTCATTGCAGTTGCAGTTTTAATGTCAAAGACATATATGTAATTTCTTGACCTCATTCTAAGGTAAAATGAATTTACCTCTGCAGTTCTTCCCCAATGGCAACGCTTTTGCCACGGGCTCAGATGATGCTACCTGCCGGCTGTTTGACCTGCGTGCTGACCAGGAGCTGATGGTTTACTCACATGATAACATCATCTGCGGTATCACCTCCGTCGCATTCTCCAAGAGTGGCCGCCTACTGCTGGCTGGCTATGACGACTTCAACTGCAACGTCTGGGACACTTTGAAGGCTGACCGTGCAGGTAGGCCACCGCACAGTGCCACTGATGGTACTATCTACTGCATCACATCTGTATTTTTACAGCTTTAAATGTATTTGGAATGTCAGTGGCGCTCAGTCTGTTTGACAGTCGTACATCTCTTCCAGTGTGTCTCGCTGTACTTTCAGCAGAGTAACAATTTTTGGCGTCGTCGCTGTTTGTTTTTCTATGGGGGAGAAACCAGTCTACAAAGCTCGTGTAATACAGTGCCAGTCAAAGCATTTGTGGTCTTTGTTATAATGCAAGGGAGCCTGCAGACACTCTGAAGCAGTGGAGGCAGACATGCTGCTGCTGCTGGACAGTGGACATGTGCGGACACTGAGGACACTGAGGGAAAGGGTTGTAGTGTGGCCATGTAGAAGTTGTGACTATCAACATATTTAGTTGATCAGCACACACGACTCCTGCATTGATAGTTGTATTAGCAGTGTTTCCATGTGGTGTCTGTTAATATAAAACTGCAGCAAGCTTTGGAACTCACTTCAAGCTTCCACACTTGCATTGTCCTTTACAAAAGAGCAGCTCCTGTACCACTAATATATATTTTGGACTGTGTGGAAATGCTGTCATTTTGTATACAGGCAAGTAGAAATCTGGCATTAAGTATATATGGAAGATTATTTGAATATAAAAGATATTAATATGCATCTAGGAGAGCAGCAAGTGTCACCTGTTATCCAACAGTGCAGAGCCCCTGTGGAGTCATGAATACTTTACAGTTATCGACTGCGTAGTGGGACAAGAATCAGAGGAGGCACACATCTGAGCAGACACAAGCACACACACAATTTATTTGTGGGAGGAATATTGATTGTCAGCGTATTTGGTCAGCACTTGCCCTAAATAGTCTGTTAGTCATCTCAACTTTTGCATGTTGTGTGAACAGGTTTGTGGCTGGGCCTTACCCCTTTGCTTCTTCTGCAGGCGTCCTGGCTGGTCATGATAACCGGGTGAGCTGCTTGGGTGTGACCGACGACGGCATGGCAGTGGCAACAGGGTCCTGGGACAGCTTCCTCAAGATCTGGAACTAGAGTCTGAAGGTAAATGTTGATGAGCAGCAGCAGCTACATGGGGTCCTCACATAGAGCTTTACCATTTGCTGCCATCTGGTGGGTAAAAATTAACATGCAGGGCAGCAGTGGTTTGGCCTGAAAGTTGTTACATTTTACTGCATTTAATATGATTTATTTCAACCCACTCACTGTACAGTTTTTTTAATGGGGAGTCCTGACGTGCACATAAAAGAAAACATGAATGTATGTATCATGCTGCTGAATACTGAACGCTTTGCTTTCTGTTTCCTGCAGGTGGCATCCGGACTCCAAAGTTGAGTGGAAGACCATTCCAGCATCACAATGTTCAATTTTATTGCATATCCAATCTTTTCGAAAACACCATGATACTGACTCCAAACACCCCCCCAAAAAAACTATCAAGGGCAAAAATTCTCTCTCTATCTCCTTATTTAAAAGAGCACAATTGTCTGTCACTCATTCAGCTTCAAGAGAAAAAAAAGTAAAAAAAACTTTAAGTGGTTTGAAAGTGGAACGGAGGGGAAAGTTGTGCATTCCTCCCACGACCATGGTCTTGGTATTGTAACAAGTGAAAATACAAAAAAAACCCACCACCGCTGCCACCACCTGCATCCTCTTTATGCACAGGTCTGAGTGAAGGTTATTACATGACAGTGATCTAACTCTTAATAGCTTTTTGGCCATGTTTCTTTTTGTTTCTTTGTTGTTTTCATTATTATATTTTGTTGACGAGAGGTAGATCAGCAAAACTGTCAGTTAATGTTTAAGATGAGGATCAAAGCTTTGTTTTATTTCCTAGTCTTTACACATTTTAGAGAATGTTTTTAAGTCGAAGAATAAAAGAACCTGCAGATCGCGTCATTTTTAAAATCCAGCTTTATCCCACTGGAGAACAAAAGTGAGAGAAATTTAGCTTCAACAGGGAGTCCTCGAGCCACTTCTGGCCCTTCTGTATATTTAGCCCCATGATACTTTTACTGTTTCTTTTTTCCAGTGTAGTCCACAAAAATCTTTGTTTGCACAAAAATTAAACTTTGCATATATAGAATAATGTCTAAAGAAAAAAGTTAACTAACCAAGCACATGCTGTTTATGATAATGAATGCTCGTTTTTAAAACGAAAAACAACAAAAAAAAATACAAAAAAACAAACCATTTTAACCATTCTTACACCTTTTTGTCTGGCAACAGTGTAGAATAATTAAATGAAGATTAACCCATCGGATCATTATCCAGCCCCCGCCCCACCCCCCACACACGTTTTTATTCATTGTTTTCTCCTTAACTTTAGGTTTGTTTCCCCTGGTTTCTGTTGCCCGTGGTTGGGACCGGTGATGTGATTCGGTCGGGTAGGGAGTACCTCCACTTTAGCCCGGTTGCAATCCGGACATTTCTCTTTTAACAGAGGTGCCCATTCCGTGCTTGGAAATGCAGTTACTACTCTGTGAATGACATGTTGTATAAATCAATGTTTGAAAATAATGATATTGAAACTTTTTAAGTTAAAAACGGAAAAAAAAAAAGATTTTGGTTGTCTGCCATGGGTGGGTTATCTCTTAGAATCGCATGCTGTAGAATTGCTTAAAAGGTGCATATGGAATTAAGTCCTTTTGATGTTTTTCTTTAAGAAAATAACCTGTTGAATATATCAATACGATGGTATTTATATTTTTCGTTTCCTTTTTTTTTTTCTTTTCTTTTTGTTTTTGGCTACTCCGTGCATACATGATTCAACTAACATGTCAAAGCTATGCACTTGAGAAGCAAAACCCTGCAACATTATAAACGGTTACTTGGTCCATTACTTGGGAGGGATTCCACAAATTATGGAGTTAAATGTTTAAATTGTACACACATGCATACGTAACATTCATTCACCTAAACATACACAAGCTCAAATGGAACAAATAAATTTTCATTCCTTCTGTAGCAAATGAAATTCCATTTACAAAGAAAAACATTTTATAACAGGTTTTTTTCTGTCCTTTAATAAAAAATGAAAAAAAAAAATCTTGCAGCATCTGAATGGCAGAATTTTCTGTTGTTCCTTCTCCTTGTAAACAGACGCTCTTTCTTTAGCAGTAGTGACATTTTTTCCATTCTGTTTTTTCTCTGCGACATTCTGTACAAAAAAAATGTGCTGTAATTGTGCGTTAGGCCTGGAGTTGGCAAAAAATAAAATGAAATAAAAAATCTTAAAAATTAATTAAATTCCCTTTTCCTTTTCTCTCTTTCTCCATCAAATAACTGTAGAGCTCTGCACCCCCACTGTTCCCTTTTCACCTTTTGTATTTAATTTTAAAGTCAGTCAGTGTACAACCGAAAGCTGGATGCAAGATAGAAACTATATTAAAATGTACTGTTATTTAAGATGTAATAAAAAGCAGTTTGAGATGACCTACTGTGTTGAGTGTGATTCACTTAGAACGATTCCCACTGAGGCTAGAATGTTGCAGACTGTTTGGTTTCCATGTAATTATGTTCAAGTCAAATAAACACTTTCTTATCCACTGTTGAATCGGCCTGACTCCTGTACAGTCCTTTACATCATTATATAGGACAAAGGACTACATTACACGTATGTGTCCACACTGCAGAGAGATCACCAGCAAACATCCTGTCATACCAGCCAAACTTGACGATTACTCCATACCAGATGTGTAGCCGCACTCGCTGACCTTTAAAGCCCTCTAGTGGACATATGTATGAATTACAACAGAGGGATATTTTATAACAAGATTAACTGGAGATTTATAGTGTTTGGGCATTATTCATCTTCACAAGCAATAACGACTAATCCAAATTAAAATTGATGCAGATGATTGACACGAGACGAAATGTATACTATTGACCACTACAATGACTGCATACTGTTTTATTTATAATGCACGTCTTTGGTGCTCTTTTTTGTAGGGTATTCAATTATAAATGTGTTTAAAACATGTCTGTAAGATGAGGTGTAGAACTTGAATTTTTCTGCAAATTTCAATAATAAAAACAAACAGAAATAAATGTGTTTTTTATTCAACAACAACAAAAATGTGTCCGAACGTGTTATTAAAATTAATAAAGACAATCATATAGTGTACTAAAAACTAACCAGTACAGGATAAATCTATAAATCCATACATGCAAATTGTGTTCATCAAAGGCTTTAATTAACAAAATGTTGATGTACGGGTTTTATGGATTTATGGATTATTCTATGCCAATAACACGTTGTTGACCAGCTAAAATGTGTATGGTAAAATTGTGATTTATTTATTATGTGATTTTTGATGATACCCTAGTTCGAGGTCTTCCAATATTACGTCGGTGCCGAGGAAGCCTGTGATTGGTGGATCGGTACCAGGAAGTGATGAGCTGATTGTTGACAGCGCTATTGTGAACGAAGTGTGTGAAACGTTACTATCTAAAAGAAAAATGTCCAGACTGTGACCACTGCGGCGGGTTGCTGTGCTTTCTTCTGTTTCCTTGTCGATAAAAGGTAGAGTTGGAGGTGGAGGATGTTACGCTGTGTGTCGAACAGACTAGCTGAGCCTGCTAACTAGCTTAACACTAGCTTAGTTTGTTCTACCATCTGGATCCGTCACCAATTCATCCGCTTAACGGACATGTATGGTCCTGTCGTAGCTGAACAGTTACATGTTTTAATAAAAGTTTATACATTACAAGGCGAGCTAGCTTTCGTAACAACGACGACAAGCTAGCATAGTTATTTTAACTGTACGTGCTATTTTTGTTTATACACCCGGCGAGCTAACCTCACGTAACAGTAAACAAGCTAATAAAATGCAGTTGACAGACATGTATCATAACTTTAAAGGATATCAATATGTACAAGTCAAGAAAGGGGCTGGAAAAGTTTCAACGCTATTGGGACTGTTATTTTTATCTGACGAAAGTACGTTGTTGTAAAAAAAAAGTTTGAAATGTACAAATATATTTATGTCTTTATTGTTTACCGAACTGTAGACTCACTGACATGAGTAATGGCAGCAGCATTTTTCCGAGAGACGCCGAGAACTCAAAGTGGTGTTTGGTATGTGTCGTTAGATGATTTGTGGTATAACACTAGCATGCCCCATACCCGAAATTTCCCTGAGGGGCCTTCCCAAAGGGATTAATAAAGTATATTCTAAAGTATATTCTAGTATATTCTATTCTATGCAACACCGTGGATGGGCTGTGGTACGTGTGAGCATATGAGCACATATACCACTGTCTGACATATACAGACCACTACAGCAAGGAGAGATGCCAAGGTGTCCAGAGAAGTCGTCCACACGACGTCCCAGTAGACGTTTTTAGGACATTCATAGCATATACTACATGATCTTTTCCACCTGTTGGGACATGGCTTGATGAATGTTTGTTTGCCCTGTTCTCTCAGTTTACTTGCAGCCTGGCTGTCTGAGATGGACGCCGGACAGGAGGTGCGATTGGAAGCTGCCCCGTACTGCTGCTCCACCTGCGATGGAGGGGAGGTTCCAGGCCACGGCATGGTTCGACGCAACAGAAAGACACGCAGCCTGAGCACGTCCTCTGCCAGCAGCTCCTCTGAGTACAGGTTACCTAACACATGATTCCCAAATGTTGTGCCAAGGCTGTCAGAAGAAATGTGTCCTATTTCCTTATACCATTCCATTCCTACATAATTATATGCTAGACATGGTACAAAATAATGGCCTGCTGCCATTATTGCAGTGCCTACACTTACCATGATGCAGTGCACAGGAGGAGTGCTGGCTGACATACATACAAAACGTTTTAATAGAACATAAGTTCACTGTTGGACTATGCTACAGTAAAATATGACACTAGAGGATCTCCACTTCATTATATTCACAGTGGGGCGGCTTTTGTTCCTCAGAGAACCAGTGATGTTATTGGTTCCCATAAAGATTTGGTAATTGATCCCTGGAGACACGAAATATTAAAAACAAACAAACAAAAACATATAGAAAAGGCTGCTGTTCATGTTAGATCCATAATTTAGAAAGAAAAAACAATATGCAATCCTCACTGCATTATGATGTAATTATGTTATTAATCACTATTAATCACTGGGCACAGCTTTGACATTTAATTTAATGCAGCACATCAGTATACCTTTGTTGAGAGCTAGGTCACATTTAACAACAGCTGCTGTTGGTTACATGAGAAATGCTTTTGAAACAGCCTTGTGACATGATATGTGTTGCACCACTTTAGACATTTGTGTAATGCGTGTGTGTGTGTGTGTGTGTAGGTACACTTCTGCAGCCTCCACAGAACTGGCTTCTCGGAAACAGCATCTCGCTGTTGATGTTGCTAAGGTTTTGTGTCTCTGTGTCTTAGCAAGACTTAGAAGAAGAAGTGAGTGCAGACAGCACAGTTGTCCAAGATGTTGTAACACACTCCTACATATACTTTATGCTTGACTTTACACTAATTTAGCAGGAGCACTTTTAGAGACATTTGAGTGAATACCAAAACCAAAATCAGGGAATGAAAGAGAGAAAAAAGGCTGAAATAACATCAGAGCTTTTTAAGCATAGAGTGGAGGCTCATGCCGCCAAATTTAACAAACCTGATGTGGAGACATCTTGTATTGTAAAGTTGTTATATCTCTTCTTACTAACGAAATACTTCCTGACAAATGACAAAATAATGAGTTCAGAGAGGCTCAATAAGTCCCTAGAGCAGCAGAACTAGTGATGTGAGATTTTACACACACATTCAATTCTTAAAATGAAAACACAGATTATTGCAGCTGGTAGAAAACAGCAGCTGGTGAATTCACAGAAGCAGGCTGATAAGAGGATTTGCAGGCTGACTGATGTGATGCAGCATAAAGGCTGCATTTGCACCATGAAACCTCTATGTGACTGACCTTTCAACCCTTGGTACAATCAGACATTCGAAGCCTAATACGGACTGTGTCGTAACATTATGTTCACAGTTTAACAAGCGGCGTGAGTGAAAATATCTGATATGGCAATGGTTATTCAGATTTCTGCCCTTTATTTCACCATTTACTGATACAGTATTTGCACTGCAGGGATTGATAAAAGTGTTTGTTTTTTTTAGATGTTTCATCATTACCTTTTCCAAAAAAAAAAAAAAACTGGGAAGGGCCTTCACTCAGTATGAAAACCCATTGCCCAACACCAAAGGTCAAATGTTTTATATAATACAGCAGCTCTGGTGCATCGTAGCCACACCACAATCAGCTGACTAAATAAAACAGTGGATTCCTTCAGATTTGGTTTTAAGTGAGTCAAGAACATGTTTCATATCTCTCTTCTAAAAAAAGCAGAAATGAAAAGTATCATATTTACATTTGGTCATTTAGGACTTTTAGAGACTTTCATTTTCAGCCAAAGAAGTACAACATTGAGTATCTTACAGTGACATAAGTGACTTTGTAACTATTGAAATGCAACTTTTATTATTATTATTTTAGTAAAAGTTTCACTTTTTTTCATTTATAAATAGCTCGTACTGTTTTTGTATTTGCATACTTGGCCGGCAGCTTCCTTTGTGCAAAGCTGAATGTGTGTTATCCTCTCTTTTTCAGGCGGACTCAGTCTCTTCACGGACCCAGCCCTGTGACCACATTTGGCCCGAAGGCCTGCATGCTCCAGAATCCACATGCAGTAATGTAAGTCAGAAAGATACAGGTACATTTGTGAGGAACTGGAGTCATAAGTCCATTTTAAATAGTAGTTTGTTTACTTTGTGTAGTTCCAAAAAACCAGAAAGGTTGCTGGTACATTTAGTTTTCAAATAGTTGACATTCATATTCTATTATACATTCATATTCATATATTCACTCAATATTTGAATTGAAATCTGCATCGTGCCATTAGAAGTTCAGCAAATACGAAGGGCCAGTTTTGCATTTGTTCCTGTAAGAGTTAGCAGCACGTGAGTTTCTACAGCCAAATACACTACATCCTACCCTCCTGTTCATTCTTATGTTGGCATTTTTCATTAACTTTGATGTCTCTCCAAACTGTCGGCGCATCTGTTAAAAAGGCCCCGAGCTACAAATGAAGGCATGTTCCAACCTGTTTGCATATCAGAGCCTCAAGAATCTGCTGTGTGTTGTCAGCTAATATCTGAGGAAGATGTTTAGGATTGTTTAGCTCAACTAGTGGAGAAGCTAACTGACAATATTTCAAGTGACTCAGTGCAGGCTGACTACAAGACAGTGAGTCCTCACTAACTCCTTTTTGGGACACTAAACACCTGCTAGCTGGGTCAATATTTAGCAAAGAATATAATTATAAAGATGTACTTTCCTCTATCAGTTATATCCTACAGGGATGTTCCGACCCAGCCACACTGAGACAGGAAGTATGTACCATTTCATACCATTAGTGTAATGCTTTATCTTTCAGTGCGAGTATCTTTGATATGACTAGTTGCTGGTATTCTGCTGTTCGGCATCATAAATTCCTTGGTAGCCTTGTCTGAATGTTGAGGACAAGCGTCTTATCGTCCAGGCATTATTCCATTAAATTCAGCCATGTGTGTTTAAACAACGTGCCGTCTGAGGGGGAAAAAAAAAATGTGCTTGTACGCCTGAAGAAAAGTGTAAGTAAGGTGTTATTTGGGTGTGAATACTGAGAATAGCCTTGAGCAAGAAGGGAATAAGTCTGCAGTGTAGGTCCGAGTGAAAAGATATGTGTGTGTGTGTGTGTGTGTGCTACCTCTGTGACTCTACTAACATGACATGTATTTTAATGGTAACTATCTGGTTAAAAGCAACTAATCACAACAGAATATTCTTATTCCAACCCCCAGAAAAGGTCCCTCTATTCATTTAAATTAAGCTGTTGGCTTGAAATTAATGACATTTAAATTTTTTGTGTAAACACCTTTAATAGGGTGTATTTGATACATTGAAAAATAAAAAATGCAGTATGGATCAGTATGGATACTAATAATGCTGTTGAAACACCTGTTTAGTCACGTCAGCGCTGTGAACGACGTGATATTTTCCAGTTTAGAAGCTGGCCAAAGTGTTGACCTCCTGACTCCCTCTGACATGTAAGTGTCTTTCAGCACAACAAGGATTAGCCACCGAAAGTTAAAAGCAGTAAAACCAGGCTATCCAAACAAAGGTTAGCCTACAGTATTTTTAGAAGGACCTACTTGTACATATTTAGCTGTCACTGTGTGCTTTAGCGTTACTAGAAAAGGTGTTACGGTTCTAATCGGTCCCAGTTTCCAAATTGTAAACACGGTCATTGTGTTTGGAAGGGTGTGGTTGTGATACTGCTCAGAACAGATGGACCACAGAGAGAATGTCCACCCATTGTCAGATTGCTCCAACACCCTAAACACACCCCAAAGTGAAATTGCATCACGTTGTCAGGCACAGACTGCCTAAAATTAATGAGGTTTAAATCTCCCAGCTTCTCTAGTGTTGATGATTACTCAGAAAGAGGCTAATTTATTAAATCTGCACAATTCTTTGAAATTATTCTGTTTCACATTATGAAAAGAAATCCTTCAATCATTGCAGTCATGCAGACATTCTAACAAAAGTTTAGTTCTTTATTAATAGCTTTATTGTTGCTCTGTGAGGTGCTATCCTCTGTTTTTGTGAGGAGTTTGTGTGTGCAAGTATAATAAGTAGTTGATGAAGTCATAAAAACACTGCATGTTAATATGTGTCTGGATTTGCACAGCTCTGTAGATAAAGACCATCAATAGGAAGGATGTTTCCTCTTTGAATTGTTGGGTAAATTTCCAGTAATTATGTCTTAACTTTTCTGTAAAGGGACATTACAGGAAGCTCCAGTACAATTTGATGATTTAATTCATTGTTTCTATAATAAAGGAAGCTGCCTTCATTATAAAAGCTTCAGGAGCAGGCAGAGTTCGTTCAGTGACTCACACCTGTCCAACCAGGAAAGCCCTTCCCTGCAGTGGGCGGGTTCAGAGTGGGAGGGTCTGACATGAAGTCAATCTTAAGATGAGTGAGAGCTTTAACTCAGCAGCAGAATGCACCAGGAAGGTTTAGTGTTAAGTCCTCCCTGGGACTAATATAGCTTCAGCGAATCTAGCTGGAGGGTTTGTTAGCTCAACCCGGGGGTTCCTGAGCCACAGCGCATGGAGAGAGTCTCAGACTCCCTCTGCCTCTTCCTGAGCACAGCCACCGGCTGACTCACAGACTGACCGCATGAAGAGACCGGACTCCGTGGCTGAAGCAGCTCTACAATGTGTAGCATTCGAAGAAGTTGTTAGAGGCAGAATGAGTTGTTTTGTCAGAGCGGGCCACCAGGACAGAGCCCCGTTCTCCTGCTGAGTCAGCCTGAAGCAGCATCCTTGTTACATGTGTACAGCCATGAAGTTCAACCAGTGCGTACTGCAGGACACTCCTGGCAGCCACAACGAGAACAGAGTCTGGAAATGGTGAGAGGACTTTCTAACATCTTCTCTGTCTCTTACTCAACAGGGGGGGAGGCTTTATAGGTGAAATATTAACTGGCACACTGGGTTACTGCCAGCCAGATGTTTACAGCAGTGAGCTAATAATACACTGATGTAATCTCAGAGTTACGCTTAGACGTCTGGACAAAATCAGGATTTTTTTGATACAACGGATCACAAAATTGTGTCTTGTCGGTGCACAGTTTGGTTGCAGAGTATCAAAGCTGTGGCTGTGTGTGTGTGTGTTATCACAGAGCAGGGTTGTTGTAACAGCGTGGCCTGTGGTTTGGACAGAGTGGGGGTGTTGAATGGACAGAAGGTCAGGGTGTGGATGCTTTGAGGTGGTCGCAGGAGAAACCGTGGCTGAATAGATCACAGCCCGGCTCTGCTTCACATGCTAATGAACTGTGCTGCAGTTGTGTTTGAAGGCAGGTGCATGCAGTTTCAGTCTGCCATGCTGTAGTGCATTTTTCTGCCCGGGTAAGTAATGCTTGGCAGCTTTATTGCTTTAGTTTTCTGTGTAATTGGATGATTCTGAGAGAAACAGGAACTGGGTATGTCCTAATGATGCTGCCTGTTTATGTTTGTTGTGGCTGAGGGTGTGTGTGTGTGTGTGTGTGGGTTGTTTTTGAATCATTGGTCACAAGCAATCATAGAAACTCTGCTGGTTTTTTTTCAAGAATATAAACTGACAGAGAGTGAGAGGCAGTTTTTCTGTTCTCTGTCCTTCTTCTCCTCCTCCTCCTCTACCCAGCCGACTGTCAGCAGGATGGTTCCCCTTTTTGAGTCGGGTTCTGCTCAAGGTTTCGTCCTGTTAATAGGGAGTTTTTCCTTGCCACTGTCTGCTTGCTTGGGGGTTCGGGCTGTGGCAGCACCTAGAGACAATGTTGATTGTTAAAGGGGATCTATAAATAACACTAAATTGAATTGAATTAATTTATGAGAAGTGTCAATGCTGCAACTTCCCACTGATCACACACAACTATGGTTACCAAAGTTACATGTGTTTTCCGTATAGTTTCAATATTATGGACACATTTTTGGTTTCCTTTTGCAGATGCAAGTTTAAGCCCTCATTTAGTCTCAGAGATTTGTCCTGCAGATTGTAACGAGGCTGCAAACTGCACACTCAGGTCATGAAGCAGTTTAATCTAATGTTGATTTTTGAAGTAGTAAAAGTGTATGAATGAAATGTGTAGGTATGTGTGGGAGGTTTAAAAAGCATCAAACTCAAATGGAAAATATAAAAGCCTTCTTTGACTATGATACTACATTCTTGCATAAGGATTAGAAAAATAAGTTGTTGTATAAGAAGCACTCAGCCTTTTGTACAGTCAGTAATATGTACGACAGAGCTGTAACTAATGAGAGCTATAGCTAACTAAAGTCAACAGACTGTTAAATAATCTCACACAGAGTCCACTTTAAATGTGGACTATGATTTGGATCTTTCAGCCAGAGGGAAGGTGACATTGGATTTATTTTTGTATCACTTTATTTTATTTTATTTTATTTTATTTTTTTTAAACATCCTTGTCTGCTGGCCCCGAGAAAAAAAAAACATCAAACATGTAACTGCCTTTTTTATCTCTCTTGTTTTCAATCTGGCCTTTTGTAAATATTCTAATAACCCTGACTCACAGTCAGAGGTTGAGTTAAGGTGAAGGCCCTGCAGACAGCACCTGGGGTTCCACAGGTACAGTCTGAGCTGATGTCTCTAATTGGATGTGTACTTAGCAGGCCTGGTTATGATGACCTGGAGAAGCTGTCTGTTAGTTAACAGATCTTACATCAGCTCATTTTAGTGTGTTCCAGTACTTTGTACTTAAGTACATTTCTATGTATTTATACTTTACGAAAGGTAAAAATAATAGACTTTTACTTACTTTCTAATGGCAGAGCTCACATTTGGCAGCAGCACAGCAGCAGACTAGACTGTCACTGTCACGCTGTGTGTCACCTTACCATTGAACATGGATCCAGAATCAGCCTCCACTGAACTGAATTTAGAGGGTCCAAAAACCATTGGTGGATACAGCAGGGAGTTGCTGGCAGGGATTTTAGTGACTTTAGGTAAATTTACAGTAAGGACTGTACGGATTGTTGACGAGGCACTTCTGCTGTTACTTAAGTATATATTTTTGCTGGGTAATTGTACTTTGACTTAAGTAACAAGCTTCAATGCTTCCTCCACCACTGCCAGGCACATTCAGGACCCCGCCAGCCAGAGACTGACGTGGAACAAGCCACCAAAAAGTGTCCTTGTCATCAAGAAGATCCGAGATGCCAGTCTGCTTCAGCCTTTCAAAGAGCTCTGCATTTTCCTCACCGAGGTAGGACAAACACTGCTGCTGTGAGAGTCAGTCAGGAACATGAGTGGAAGTTTTAGTGTGTGTGTGTCTCCTTCCTGTCAGATAAAAGAAAAAAGTAAAATAACCAGTATAATGACCTCCACTAGTGTCACCCTTAGACAAAGTTTCTGTTGTTTGTTTTACCCCTCATCCCCCTCTGATATCTGCGGGGTATATGAACATAATGAGCTAACGGAGGAGACCAAGGCTTTAGAACTGATTTTTGTAACGCTGTTTTGTCTTCTTTTGTGCCGTTAAAGGTGAAAAACATGATCGTTTACGTGGAAAAGAAAGTTCTGGAGGACCCTGCTATTTCAGGCGATGAAAACTTTGGGGCCATTACAAAGAAGTTCTGCACTTTCAGAGAAGGTGTTTATTCTGTGAACTGTTTATATTCAGTATAAACATTTTTTTGTGTGGGAAATTTTTTGCCATTTTTTGTTCTCTTTCCTCAGATCTCGATGACATCTCCAATCGTGTAGACTTCATCATCTGCCTCGGCGGAGATGGAACGCTGCTGTATGCGTCTTCCCTCTTCCAGGTATTCATCTGTCACTTTGTAACGTGTTCACATTCACTGCTGTGATCGTGATAACACAGTTCATATGTTTATGTGTAGGAGAGCGTTCCACCTGTCATGGCCTTCCACCTGGGTTCTCTGGGCTTTTTGACACCATTTAAATTCGACACCTACCAGTCTCAGGTCACCCAAATTATTGAAGGTACTGACTGTTCTTTGACATCTCCGTCAGTGCAGTGCAGGGTGTGCTCCTGATTAACCATAGAATGTATGTGCTGTGGGTGTAATGTAGGAAATGCTGCCATTGTCCTGCGAAGTCGCTTGAAAGTGAGGGTGATGAAAGAGAACTGGGAGAAGAAGGCCAGAGTGGACGAGAAGGGCATCATCCTGACCAACGGAGACATCGAAAGCAGCCGCAAAGCCATGCAGTATCAGGTAATAATCCACCAAACGGCGCCGTGGTGTCTCTTTGGTTTATCCTTGGTTCATAAATGAGAGGAGCCAACCATGCTCATAAAACTATGGACAAAGCAGGCTGTGAACATGTTTATTTCTGCTGTAGAGAACATTTTAACATTGAGGCATTGAGGATTACCTCACTTTTGGGACCAACCTCTAGAGGCAAGTGGGGGAACTGCAGCTCCTGAGACTTGGCTTTGGCTTCTTTTCTCCAACTTGGAAGGTTGTTGATGGTAGCAACAAGCTCCACCATCGCTTTAATAAGCCGAGTCAGCAGAGAAAACGTCAACAGAAGCTTCAGGCGCTCACTGATGCTCATTGCATTGGCCGGCAGCTTTGCGTGCTGCCCTACTAAAACTTTCAGACCAAAACAACCCATGCATGGATTTTTGTCATCATGACTCAGCCATTGTTACCCTGAACCTGTTGTTAAAGAACAACATGGGCTGACGGTGTCATCGCTGACACGTACTGTAGCAGGCGTGAGGTTAATGGTCGTTGACAAGTATTTTTACCCACTCTGTGGTCTGACCTCATGTCATGTCTCTGTTCCGAGTTTAACTCACGGTGTTTGCTGCAGGTACTGAACGAGGTGGTGGTGGACAGAGGGCCGTCCTCCTATCTCTCCAATGTGGACCTTTTCCTGGACGGACACCTCATCACCACAGTGCAGGGAGACGGTGAGTGAATCAGAGCAGGGCTGGGTGTTGATACACTGCTGTTTTATACACCCTATACACACACAGGTAAAGCTGTACTTTGTGCGCTAGTTGCCAGAAATGTTGTGTTAAAGAGAAAGCTGGAAAGTTGATGTTTTTCATGTGTCCCTGTGCCCACTCAGGTGTGATAGTGTCAACACCAACAGGCAGCACTGCGTACGCCGTAGCGGCAGGCGCTTCCATGATCCATCCCAACGTCCCAGCTATCATGATCACCCCCATCTGTCCTCACTCGCTGTCCTTCAGACCCATCGTGGTGCCCGCTGGCGTGGAGCTCAAGGTATTTTACCACTGGACTGTAAAAACAATGATGTGTTTTTATATAAAGGGATGAGTACATTTCATTTGAACATTTCAACCATCTCTCCCTCAGATAATGCTGTCATGTGATGCCAGAAACACAGCCTGGGTGTCATTTGATGGAAGAAAGAGGCAGGAGATCTGCCATGGCGACAGGTTAGTCCACATACCGGGCTGATCCTCAGCCTTCGCCACACAGAGAGACACTGAAACAGAGTAAATGAGGCAAAACGAGGCTCACAGGCTGAGCAGTGGATAAGTTTAACTCCGTCAGCAGCTGTCTCAACACTTACAGGCTTTGTTACGTAACCTTATCCACCTGCTTAATGGTCTGAGACAGGAGTGTCCCCTGAGCCAGCGCCAGCTTCTTCCTTTATGTAACTCATCCAAAGATAATCAGCTTCCTTCTTCTTACAACAAGCTGCCTGTATTCTTTTGTAAATGACCAGAGTTTCTTCATAAGGAAGTCAACTTACTGCATGTGATTTCATCACCTCCTTGTTTGTTCTGGTTGCAAATACCTGGGCTTTCCTCATTCCGAACTTCAACTTGTGTGAGACAATCTAATTTCTGTTTTTTTTTTTTGTCTCTTTTAGCATTACCATCACCACTTCCTGCTTCCCTGTTCCCTCTATCTGCTTTCGGGACCCGGTCAATGATTGGTTTGAGAGCCTGGCTCAGTGTTTACACTGGAACGTGAGAAAGAAGCAGAACTACCTCAGCTCAGAGGACGAGGAGTTCTGAGGCTGTCTGGCCCTCCTCAAAGGTCTCCAGCACCGTGCTCTGTGCCCTTAAGTCTTTTATGTATAAAAAGGTTACACCAAACTCCATTCAAAAAAAAAAATCCAGTTAATACTGTCCTTAGCAGATATTGGTCCAAGGAGGGCTGTGCTGTAGTCTTCCATGTGGTATTTTAATGGAATAAGAAATTATAAAATAAAATAAGGTTGTTTTTAAATAAATAATCATGAATACATTGAGGGTAGGGGAAAAAAACAAATTAATAATTACAATAAATAATTTGAAGTCAAACGATTTTTAATTCATTTTAACCATTCTAGTTTTTGTAGTAAGTAGTTTTATTTTTTAAATATGTTATTCTGGGTTTTATTGTAATTGAAGCTTTCAATACTTTAAATATGAAAAATACTAATAAGGCAAGCAGATGCACAAATAAAACAAATAAAAATGTCAGGTCATTAAAACTGTGGATTTTTGAATGGGGTTTGGTCTGAGGTCTGCATCCTGTGATAACCTGTGCTTTGGAAGTCAAATGCAGTTTGAAAAGAAAACAATTGGATCATTGATGTTGAACCAAAACGCACACAGGTCAGTGGTCAATAGCAGTTACTACAATACTCTGGATGGGTGTTATCAGGTCTGTCCCAGCACTTCTTAATCTTGAAAGACAGAAAGCAGGGACTACTTTATAATCAACATTAGTTCTCATGTAGAGGTGACGGCCAAGTTGCACTTTTATGGAAAAATAAGATCAGTTAAATGAAGCTCCTTAATTAGTCAGGATAAACTCATGTACTTCCATCAATGAACGACAGCGGCCCAAACTGTACAGCCTGTGCCTTAAACACTGGTATCATTAATGTATAGAAATATTCTTTTTCAAGTTTACATCTTTTTCTTTCTTTTTTTTAATCATACTCTTGCACAGATGCGTGTTTGTGCTTTGTCATTGTGACCACATATTGACTGTTTGACACTTGATTGAATTGTGTTGTGTAACATCTGTTCAGCTGTGGAGTGAGCGTTCGGATTCGTTCCAGAAAGACTGAGCTCAGATGTCTCCAGCATCTTTTTAATGTCCTTTAAGCCATAGCTGAACTCTGTTTTTATATATTTTATAGACAGATGTCTGTGGTGTAGTTTAATGGTGTGTGTGTGTGTGTGTGTGTGTGCTGAAGAATTGTCAGACCTTTGTTGCATCTGTGCAACCAGCCTGCCTGCGTGCAGCCTTTGTTGAATACGTTAAGGTGGCCTACATTACCTGTTTGTTGGGACTTGTTGTGCAGATGTTAATACATGATCAGAGTTTGTAACTCTCAACAAGACCAAGCGAACCCTGAAAGGCAATCATTCCTTTAACTCCTGTATATAAATGTACCGCTTAAAGATGTATTTTGTAAAGTCCATATGTTTATTAACCAGTTTACATGGATTATTAATGAAAAATAAACCTGTTTGGTACTTTTCTACTTTAATAAGTTAATTACGTCGTTAATTGTTCTCGTTGATGAAGAAAAGTCCGATTATCGAGTTATGTTTTAAACAAAGATGTCCATTCAAACAGAGCTTAATCTAAATGCATTCCAGGACATCAAGAAGATTTTTAGGAATAAACACCTTTTCAAATATCTGTCTAAATCTATCCAAGAGCTCTGCAAAGATCCAGACTCTGACTTCTCTTCTGTGAAGTATTGTCAAATCTTGAAGTGCTTTTCTCTGAGAACCTGCAACTTTTCATATCAGTAAGTTTAATATTAATTCTGATATTTTTCTCCCTTTAATAAAGATAAAGTTTAACCAGGAGGTGTCTCTGTCTTGTCTGTCCATCACAGCTAGATGTGGAAATGTTCTATACTTTATTCCTGCATAATAAAGACAACAGCTTTGTCTTAATGTTTTATTAAGAACCTTGAAAATCTGGAGTACATTAAAGTGCAGCAAGACAAAATATAAATCTGTAAGTAAATACTCCAGTGTTATCATGTCAAAACAGATCAATTCATTTGGATGATTAGTTCTTTTAAATAGATGATGATGGAAAACAGTGACACCTGCTTTGAAAATGTAAAAAAAGCATCTGAAGTGACTTGATCTTAAATGTGGATAAACGAAAGAAAATGCACCAACAACTCACAGTGTAAGTGATCAATCAGGCAGGCTCACGCTCTGATTGGCTCTCTGCTGGTAGAAAACATGCAGAAGTCAGACAAAAGCGACAGGAAGCAAACATCCATTCAGCAGTCAGCCAGACAACAGCCTCCCTAACAACATAAATATATCAATGTATAAATGTGGCACAAATAGGGTTAAAGGATTTACATCCTGAAACTGAAGCACGGTCTATACAGTAAATATGACACCCGTGGAGTTAGTAGTAAAATCTGCTCTCTGACGAATTAATGAAGGCAGGACATCGTGCATGCAGCTGTGTCCTTGGTCCATGACTGCCAGATGCTTCATCACCTGCTGGATGCAAACACTGAGCGGAAAGAAGACGTCAGGTTAGCAGCAGCATTTGTGTGTTCTGATGCTTTTCACACTTTGAAGGTCACTACATTTAGAAGAACCCGTGTCAGGGCTTTTCTTTCACTCACTTCTCTCTCTCAGGCCTTGTCCAAAGCTGTGCACCAGTCTGATGAGGCCCCAGAATAAAACCACTTTGATGACAAGAGAAATCAGAGCTCCGGTGACGGCAGCGGCCTCCAGCGTGTACGTGTTGTCCTGGAACCACTTTTCTATCACCTGCAATTAAAAAAAAAAACATGGCAGTCCATCAAATACAATGTGAACAAGTGATTATGGTTATGTAGTCACTTCCAGGACTCTGGTTTCAGGAAGTGACTTGAATAGGCAACAAAGGTGGTGATTTTCCTTATGCAACAACACAGAGCAGCACTGTTTTCCACAGAAACTCTTACCAACACGTCACTGAGCACTCATTGTGCCTGGTGACAGGTGACAGCTAACATGCTGCTACTCTAAATACCAAATCATCAAATGTGTATTATTCCTCAACAGAAAGTAGTTCCTCTTTAAGAAGTCCCCTTGGACTGAGGTACCAGAGAAAAACCAGCTCACCGTGTACATTAGATACACAAAGAAGGCCACTTGAGGAAGGTTCTGCACCATGAAGATCCAAACCAAAACCTTTGCTTCCTTTAAAACCTAAAAAAACAACAACAAACGGTTCTGTTGTTATTGTACTTTAGACTACACCCTGAACATCATTAGAGAAATAATAATGAAAAACACTCACAGCGACAGCACCCACAGCGGCTGTCAGACAGGCCCAGACCACTCCAACAGCCAGGATGATGCTGCTGGCAGCTGACATGGCCGAGTCTGACGTTGTGATCAGGATACACAGGCACAACTGAAATGTTTACACAGACATCACTGATGAAGCGTTTGTGTGTGTTTTTGTGATCTTCTGCACTATTGTCATGATCAGTTCATAAAAAACTTTAATAATAATAAAGATGTTACAACCACTAAATATAAACATAAAGGAGAAAAAGAAGTCATGTTTATATGGGATTTCATCCTTAGCAGTATTTACATTAAACATTTTTTAATATTAATATGAACAATAATTAGATACAAACATAGGCTGCTACAACCACTACATAAAACACACACAGAGAAATGAAGATCAAACTTAAATAAGGACCCAGGGAGGCCATGGTTTTAGGTTATTATGACCTTAGGTCAACACACATTTGTGTGCAAAGCTCAGTTCACTAAACAATAGGGAACAGCAGCAATGCCAGACAAGATAAATGCACGATATGTGTTGTCATCCGACGCGACCAGTAAAACTTGTTCTCAGCCTTGTAAACAACAAGTGCAGTCGCCTGCTGCACGTTCAAACGTGTCATGTTGCGTCTGTCGTGATGTTTTGTAGAGGAATGTTCACATACCTGAGCCTGCAGGTCAAAGGTCACCATGGAGAAACATAGGTTGAGCAGGAAGTACTGCTCCTGCAGACGTTCCAAGGCGCCGCCAACACGAAACGCCATCATGTTGGGCCTCTGGATGAGCAGCATGGTGCATAGGACGTGCACAACACCGAGGCACATGATGCATACGAAACGGACCTGCGACACACAAATCAATCAACATCATCATCATCATCAACACTTCAATGTGCATGTGTAGAAAACATGGTCACTTTCAATAGTTTTTTTACTGGTGAAGGTGTGAAAACTTAACGCTGCAGTCTACTACATCTGCAGCTGATGATTGTTTGTATTAATAATACATTTCCAAGATGAATTAATTGATGAATTGATGAGGTGGAAAATGTCCTGAAAGTGTTCCTGTTTCCAAATTAACACTTCCAAACCTTCACTCCATGACCAATTGTTGCAGCTTTAGAACATGTAATAATAATAATAATATAACATAATTTAGATGATACTTGTCTGTCCTGACCACACAGCCGACCCACTGCCTGACCTCATCACCCTTACAAAGGCTTGGCTGAATGTCTATATAGTTCTGTCCATTTGTTGTAGATGGGTCTGACACACAAAGCAACAGCGACACCAAGTGGTGCATCCAGGACACCTTTTTTTTCTAAAGCCAGTTTGAGGACATAATTTTGTTACATTTTCTATTAGATTTCCTTCCTAAAAATAAAACTATGTCCTCAGTTTGTTCTGAGAAAAACTCAAAAATGTTGATGTGAGACTTTTTGTTCCTACATACAGGCAGCTCTGTCTTAAGCTTAAAGAGGATGACTGCAGACACAGTCCCGAGCTGGAATACTCCACCTTAGTGTTTGTTTGTTTGTTTGTTTGTTTGTTTGTTAGCCGGTTGCACTCGTTCAGCAGTGTGGCCTGTTTATGGACCAGTGGCGTAATAAATCTGTTGTAATATATCATTACGACATAGAAAGTGTGAGCATCTGCTCGTTGTTATGTAAATCCATCAATACAAATCAATACATCACTTGTAACTAGGTCAAACAAGGTCATGAAAACAAATGATGTGCTGTTCACTATGGGCTCCACTACAGCTGTATTTGTGTGTGATTTGTTCTTGTGTCATTAGACAGGGACCCACCAGCAGCTCCTGCTTGCCCTTTGAGTCCACCACGGAGAAGTTGACCACCGATCGAATCATGACCACCAGCACGCTGAGCACGAACACCACCAGCTCCTGTCTGTTCTCCTGCAGAATGCCTCGGGTGATGTAGTAGATGCAGAATACTGCAGGAGAGAAGACAGACAATCACTTGTGGGTTTTTTGTTACATATTTTTATTAAAGCAAAATGGTTAAAAAAAATCCTGCTTAAAAAAATCCAACTATTTGGAAAGCACCAAAAAACATTCCGCCAAAATTTGAATTTATTTTAATCATTTGGGGGGAAAAAATCCCTGCTACTGTAAACCTGGACATCTAAAGACAGAAATAAAAATGAGGAAGCCATGTGCAGGGGAAATGAATCCACAGCAGCACTGTGGATTCATTTCATGCAGTGCAAGAGTCACATGATCACACCAGGATGTCTTCTGCTTTTGACACTGACGGTAAATAGCACTCACATATCCCCACCAACTGGATGAGAGACACAGTGAAGTTGTCCTCATCAGACACATCTGTGCCCATGTGCTGCTTGTAGATGCTGGACACCGTGAGGCCGAGCAGCGCCAGCAGAGACGCTACAGTGAAGCAGAAATAGAGCTTCAGCAGGCAGGACAGCTCCGACCAGGACTTGATCTGCAAGAGGGACGAGGTGAAGAAGACAAAGTCTTTTAAAGCGTTCTGTGAAGACTCTTCTGGACGTGTCATTTTCATGTTAGTGTTGCAGAGTATGTGCTGGGACACAGGGCT
This sequence comes from Parambassis ranga, assembly GCF_900634625.1. Taxonomy (NCBI): domain Eukaryota; kingdom Metazoa; phylum Chordata; class Actinopteri; family Ambassidae; genus Parambassis; species Parambassis ranga. Next base: position 15,617,443 of record NC_041028.1, on the reverse strand, counting down.
GAGCATCTCACCGGTCCACATGGTGTTACGATCAGTTCCTGATGTCTTGGTCTCAGGTTTGGAGACAGGAGGTCTGGACCCTGTTGTGGCTGACTGCCCAACAACGGACTGAAACACAACAATAAATCTTACATCACTTCACTGTAAATTTAATGTAAATCCCTTCTTTTTTCCATGAAATTAAACAAAGCCCAACAATCCTGCCTGCGTCTCTCTGTCTCGATCAGTGTGTTGTGACATCACGTCCTCTTATCACAAGCTGGACCTTTACAGCAAAAAATGAACTTTGTTCTATACTAATTGAACAAGTGAGGCACCTTTCTACAGCCTCAAAGTCAATAAAATCAGAGCATGAGACGGGCACATGACCAAACACACAGTGTGTGTGTGTCCCTCACTACACCTTTAACCTGCTCATAACAAAGTGTTACGTTGTTACAGGAATTGAAACAACACGGGATGGTACGTCATAAACTGCATACGCCATTAATTCACATACTTACCTGTCTGAGAGCTGTATGTGCTGTTTGACAGAGTAACAGATGTGACTTGTTATAAGAAGATGAAAACAAGCTGCACAACTACTTGTAATATTTTCTCACGGAGCCAACAAAGCGTTAAAATGAAAGCAAAACCAAACAGCACCAGCCTACAAACGTTAGCTACCGACCTTATTTCGTCCATTTCCTTAAGAAAAAGTCTGTCACGCCCGGAGTAACATTCCTGCGAGCTTTCATCCACGTCTCCACCTCCAGAGACAAAACTTTCTCATGTTCTCACCCGTACAGTCCGTGCAGGAAGACGGTTGACGTTTTCTTCTTCTACTCTGTGGTTTTACTGCAGCCTGCAACCACAGCGTTGCATTACTGCCGTTTCTTCTTTCTTCTTCTTCTTCTTTTTTCTTCTTCTTCTTCTTCTACGGGTTTCAACTGCTGCCTCCATTCGCAACAAATTACCGCTCGTCTTCTTCTCTGGCTTTCTCCTTCTTGTTCTTCGCTTTCAAACTGCCTCCATCCATAACGTTACACTACTGCCATCTTCTGGAGATTTCTATCAACTACATCGATGTGATACAGTAGGTGCAGGAATCTCAGTCAAATTTAAACTTAAACCCACAATTATTCAAATTCAACCAAAAATACTTATAATCTTTAATACATTAATATTGTGTAAAACACATTACTTTTCATGATAGAGGAATTCTTTACAAATAAGCATTATTAAATTAAATTGCATTTAAGGTATGTTAGACTTACACCTTTGCTGTACATGCGCAGTAACAATAGTCTGTAAAATGGAATTTAAAATGATAGTTTGATGAATATTCTCCTATTCTTCTAAGTTGTTGCTCTTAATGTGTTATAGAACAATATGTCTTTTTTTCTATATTCTGTTAGTTGTTATGAGTTAGTTAAATAAAATACAATTCTTCATAATGATTCATACATTGACATGACCATGTTTTCTGGGAATGTTATAAAGTGCACAACTAGTACCAGGAATACACCAGTCATTACAGTCTATGAGGCAAATAAACTATTTTTAGAAGTGGTCCTAATCCTCTTTGACAAAGAACCTCTGTAACACATTAGCATCAAGTTATGATGTTATTGTTGTGTGTTGGCTTTTTGTGGGTTTTTCATGTTTCATGTGTTTGTTGCACACTGGTGAAATGTTTGGTACGACAACAAACTCGTAACGTGTTTCATTTAAACTCACCTTTCTGCTTTAATTATTGTAAAACAACATTTCGGGTCCACAGTAGTTTGATTGTAAAAGGTGCTATACAAATCAATGTCATTTAGAGGAGGAGCAGGAGCCAGCATCATAAAAAGGACATTTCCAGAAGAGTCACTTCATTTACAGCAGATTCTACTGCAGCATTTACTTTGGCCATATTCTCCATCATTAGGACCAACGTGTAGACCTGTTAGCACAGCAGCCATTCACCCACTGACAGGTAGCTTTCATCTGACTTTTTAAAGGTGTGCCTTCATTTACCACTTAAATAATACTTTATCCTTTCATTTATGGACTGTAAGCTTGTGCACAAATGAGTACAAAGAGAGCCACCTCCTCACTTTTCTCTTGACCATTTTGTATTCATAATTTATGGATTTGAAGTTAAATCATGTTGTTTCTGTGCAAAATACAAAGTAAAACTCTGTTGTTGAATGAATTCATTTCGACCTGCTGAAGAAAAGACAACTGGCTGTCAACTTATGCACGTTTGTTCCTCTCTCTCTCTCTCCTTCATCCTCTCTGTCCTGTCTGCCTCTTCTTCTTCTTCTTCTCCTCCTTCACCCGGCCAGCTATCATCAGGAAGGTTTAGCCGGGTCCTGTTCAAGGTTTCTTTCTGTATAAAGGGAGTTTTTCCTGCCACTGTTGCTCTTAAGGGGGTCAGGCTCTGTGTTTATGTAAAGCTTCTTTGTCCTGCAGTGCAGGGTCACAGGGAGCTGGAGCCCAACCAACAACTAAAACTGCTAACTTAGCTTACTATGAATGATGACAGATTGAATAGCATTTAAATGTTTATTTACTCAGATTCACTTGACAAAATCAGATTCTTTGCCGATCAACCTAACATGCTTGTGTTTGGGACTGTGGGAGAAAACCGGAGAACCCGGAGGAAAACCCACCTGGCACGTGGAGAGCATGTGAACTCCACACAGAGAGAGGCCAGCTGCTTTTACTGACCCTTCTGAGAGGCGAGTGCTAACCACTGCACCACCGCGCCAGCAGAAGGTCTGATGCTGTCCAGACGTCCTCCTGGTTCCACATCTTCTGCTGCTCCATCTTCTTCAAGAGTCCCTCTGGAGGAGTCTGGACCGTCTGGACAGCATCTGTCCATGAAGCTGCACACAAATGCAGTGATTTAGTTTGAGCAGTTATATGAAGTACAAATGTGAGAGTATGAAACCCACCTCACGTGGCCTCATGGACCGCTGGTGTCTCTGTCTTGTTGTGTGTGTGTGTGAGAGGACGGGATGGAGGCGTATTCTCACTCCTCTCACTGGACTGCTTTGATGCTGTAAGAAACATCATCAGCATAAAGTCAGAGCTGTTAGCTTCAGCAGTTCTGCACTGGTCCTACTGAGGGGACTACTTACAGAGCCCACTGACACACAGGGCCCCCTCTCCAGCTGGTCTTCTGTTATCAAGGAAATCCTGAATCTTTTCAGCTGCTAAAAATCCACCTGTTAGAGAAGAGAGAGAGAGAGAGAGAGAGAGAGAGAGGGGAGAGACTAGAAGACACACTGAGTCTGATGAACATTTTGTTATTGTCACTTATCTTTACACAGCCAAATTAACAGTGATAATTCTACACTATGGACTTACCTCTACCTTCACTTACCTTAACTCCAGACCACAGCAGATCTCCTCAGTCAGAGTCGCTGTCGTCAGACCATCTAGGAGCAAACGGGCCACGCCCCAGGCCTGAGGATGACGGAGCGGGTCTCCGGTTTGAGGAGGAGCTGGCGCCTGAAGTGGAGGGTGCGGAGTGTCTGTAGACTTCCTCCATCATCCTTGGTGCAGTGGAGCTGGCACCTGAAGTGGAGGGCATGGAGTCCTGGGGCAGGTCCAACTTTGGTCGTTTAGCAGCAGGCTCCTCAGGGGAGACGCTTCCAAAGCTTCCAAAGTCAAAGCGGACCAGAGGAGCGCCAGCAGCGACCTCATGAACACCAGAGACCGAAATGATGGAGACATCATCGGCAATCTCACGTCTCCCAGACTCAGACAGGTCCTCCAAGAGGACCTGCTGGAAGGGAGACAGAGGTTGCATGTCATCCCCATCATCCTCGTCCTCTGAGAGTTCAGAGTCATCGGTCATGCTACTATAGCCAGAATCCTCACTGTCCCAGTCCTCCATGTCGACCTCCTCCTCCTCCTTCTCCTCCTCCTCCCCCTCCTCCTCCTCCTCCTCCTCCTCCTCCTCCTTACCAAACTCAATGTCACCAAAGAGTGGAGGAAAGTCTGCATCCTTCCACCAGGCCACCAAGAATTTCTGCAAGCCGGACGGGTCCCCATCATCCTTGTCCTCTGAGAGTTCAGAGTCCCCAATCATGCTACCATAGCCAGAATCCTCCTTGTCCCAGTTCACCATGTCGACCTCCTCCTCCTCACCACACTCCATGTCACCAAGGAGTTGAGTAAAGTCTGCATCATCCCACCAGAAGACGAAGTTCCCCAAGCGGAGAGGCTCCCCCTCATCCTCGTATGGGACACGGTCGTCATCGTTGCCCTCAGGAAGCAGGAAGTCCTCAGGAAGGTCTTCTGGGGGACGCTCGATGACAAGGTCGTCGTCCTCTGAGGAGAAAAACATGAAAAAGGTTCAAACAAAGAGTCAAAGTGAGAGAGTTCTGCTAGTGTTGAGATGACGACATGAGAATGACTATAAGATTAAGATTAAGAATGATTGTATTAATCACCATAGAGAAATTAGGTAATCTGACAGGAAACACAGCTAACACCACTGGACCACAGGTTATTGATTAGCTATTGGTTATTGGCTGTTTGTGTTACACTGACAGATCATGATGATACACAAACATTTATTATGTAGTTGAGTCGTTTGTGGCATCATGATAAATGCTTGAGGTCCTTTTATACATATCACTGCATGTTCAAAGTAACACTCACTATTAATGGTCCATTTTTCAAAAATAAACATCTACTCAAACACAGCAGGACATGCTACACTACAGCCTGGCTTTGATCTGCACACATTTCCTGCCTGATCACACTATATTGCAAAAACTAATGATTATAATGCATTTAACAAACACTGTTTCACACAGAAACACGTGATGTTACAGCAGCATAATGTTAGCTGTAGCTTCACTGTTAGCATGACAGCGTCAACATATCGGAGCTAACTGAGCTAAACACTCTTAATAGCGCTTCACAGCTTCCCTGAGAAGTCTGATGACTTTTATCCAACAAACAAGCAGTTTTCACGAAGAGTGCGTCGAGTGAAAGTTGATTTTTGACTTTTTACCAACAAACTGGGTCCCAGAGGGTGAACTGTGCGCCCATAAACTAGCAAAGTCACACAAGTCTTTCATGCTAGGATACTTTTAAATGCGTTTATGAGGCTAAATCACTGATTTTGTCATGAAAAAAGAAGAAAATATTTCAGTCCTACCAGCCCTCCGCTGCTCCATCTCAGCCGGCAGCTCGCGGCGGGAGCTTCAGGAAGAAGTTCACCCGCTGAAGAGAAATCCTCCAGGTGTTATCAGCCAAACAAGGCTTAGTTAACACTGTCTGTAGTTGGTCCAGAAGTCGCTGTCCGATGCTCTGTCGATGATCCTCCGATGATCAGCTGTCAGCTCAGGTTTTAGCTTCCACAAGTTTTTTGCCTTGATCTGCTCGTGTCAGAGGTCAGGTGCAAAAAGCGGCGTGTGGAGGGTCAGCAGCCTTATATAGCCTCTGTCCGGTTACCATGACACCCACTCATTCGCATCTTTGGAATTCAAAACTTGTTTTGTTTTAAAACTACATTAAGTAGCCTAGATCATATTTTTATATTTTATTAAATATGGTGTGTGTATGTCTTGAAATCTAAATGTCATAAAAATAGAAAATGATCTTCAGTCACAGTCAAACAGTCCTTTACACAGCCATACTGAGTACTTGTATTCCTAATGCAACCAAATGGCCCTGTTTAATTATTATGCATCATTTTTATTAGAACATTAATTTAATTAAGACTGAAGTTGAATTTGATGCCTTTTGATACATAAAATTAATGGATGATATAAATTATTGGACTGCAAGGTGGTGAATATATAAAATTAAAGTTTATTCATTTTAATAATAACCTCAATGCATTAGCAGTATTCATAATTAAGATGACATAATAGTTGTGCCAGTTTTCTCCAACAGATGGACAAGTGGTTTCTGCTTTGTCCAAACACAAGACAAAATGCCGACAAAGTCAGTCAAAGCCCTCTGACTGTGTTATTGATTTTTACTAAGAATTCATCCATGTGATCATCAAGTCATCACCAGTAAAAAGTAGTCATAATGCAGTGAAACACTGTCTGTGAACTAAAAGGACTCACCCATGGCAAGAAGGGGAGGAAGTGATGGCAAATAACTGCTTCATATGAGGAAGGACAATGATCATAGTCTTGTAACCTGGGGTGATTCTAGAGCCTGCTGGGGGCCGCTCCAAACACTGTTCATCATGTCTGACACCAACAATAAATATTTTGAAACTAAAAATAATCTTTGAAATATTTTCAAAATAATATAATAACTATATAACTATAATATAACTTCAACATGAACACACTTTGTACATTACCACTGCTGGAGTTTAAAGTCAGTCATCGGAGGCCCTTGACTGACACGGGGCCCCAAATGGTGCCCTGACTTGCTGAAATGTTAATCACACAAAAGGTTAAATAATCAGAAGGAAAAATGAAGACAAATGGTACGAATAGCAGGAATTAAAATGTCAATAATAGTTTTAATTGATGCATGTTACATTCAATACCCACTGCCTTCCTCCCACACATAGTTGCATACACACATAACTTTTCAGCCAACGAGGAATGCAACAGATAGCTGGTAAATGGCGTACACTGTCCTATATTTACACATCATCTTCTGCTTCTGTACATGGAAAATCCTTAAATATGCTCAAACATCAGAGGAGTAACAGGATACAATGTGTAGCTGATTGTATGCAGTTTCTTTGAAGCATGTTTTATGTACTTTCCTTCCAAAAAAGGCATGTGCATACAGCACTGTCATAAAAAGTGAGTCACAATTAGACATGACAGGTTAAAAACTCCACAACGCCTCTTCTTCATTCACAAGATAAAAGTCTTCCTTCAGCAGGGTGTTTCTTCCAAAATGGACAAAGGTACAAAAAGACATGTAAGGTAACCAAAGAGAATAGAAATCAACATAAAATGTGCTCAGTGCATTAAGACTCAGATTCTGATATAACAAAGAGGTGCTCGCCCTGTTCCATCTCTGTGATAAATAGATTCACATTGTTACAGGCAGACAGTGAGAGGGCTTCCATCCAAACCAAAGTACAGTGACAGTAAACAATGGTGAAACTAACTGATTAGAAAGACATGAAAAAAATCCAAACTGAATATAAGTGAAGGGTAAATATTCTCTCCCTGGGTTTAAACATTACAGCTTTGACGAGCCAAATAAAAGTTGTCTAATGCTCTTAGCTACATGGAGTATTTTTTGGCCTTTGATCATCATATAGATTTTGTGTGGAGGAGCAAATAGTAAAACTGTGTAATGGATCTGTTTGGTACTGGCAGAGGCTTCAAACTTCTTTTAAAATGTGATCCAAGTGCAAAGAGTTTCTGCACTTACCATTAGTAAACTAAGGTGACGGCCGACATCAACAGCACAAAAAAAGATGAGTCATGAAAATGTTTGAGATCTGAGGAGTCTGTAAAAAGAAGGTCTTAAATGCAGCTTTTACAGTGACTCTGATCTCTCAGTAAGTTCACACAGTGTTTGAAAACTAAACTGTGTTCGCTTCAGATTGCTTCAGTTGTTCTGACTGCTGAAGTGTAATACCGACTGGTTAAACAAGCAAACATGTGCCCATGTACACACACTCAGTGCAGTGGCTGCTGTATAACGGGATGACCTGGCACAAAGTGCTTTCAAACAATACAGGAGTCCTATAACTAAAAAAAACTATTAACAATGTGTGTGTTCAGTCAGCTTCTGCCAAACCTGTGTTCACACAAGGAAGACTATAGCAGGCGTCTGAATGTGTTTGTTGTAGAATTAGAATAAATGCGTTTTCTTGAAGCCACCTGTCTTAAAAAGCATTTTTATGATGCTTGTATGTTTTATCTCCTTGGCAAAAATCCAACCATGCGTTTGTTTGACTGAAACAAAAACGGGTATGCAGATCTGATTTTGGACACAACTCTGTATTACCAAACCTCAGGAAATTCATTCATAGAACAAGATGTAAAGGACAAACTTTTTTTACAGGTTCAGAAAGGCCAACAGTGTAACTATTGTATTGCAGTTAAAGACAAGCAGAAACTCTTTTGCCACGAAGCATGAGCCTAAACGAGGAGCGACGGTCACTGCTGAACTTCAGCCGTTCAGATCTTCAGTGAGCGGCAGCAACACAGAAATGTAGTTTTTTTCCCACCTTGGCATGTTTTTTGACACTTTGATCTCAGAGTCAAAGGCAAACAGTGTTGATATATGTATTTATATAAATAACAAAATAGTACAGTATAAATATAAAGATTCTGTGTGTGTGTGTGTGTGTGCGTGCGTGCAGTTGTAAATGTGTGTGAGTTTTAGATACGAGTGTGTGTGTGTTGTTGTAGTGAGCCAGTGTTAGGACAAGACTGGGGAGGGGAGGGGGGGTTAGAGGTGGGGCTTTCCCTCCCCCACCTCGTGGAAGAGCGAAGTGTAAAACTCAGGCTCCAGCTGCTTGTTGCGGTATCGCTGGACGATCTCTGTTATTTTCTGCTTCCGCCTCACATGAGGCGGGTTGTACAAGTCACTTTCCAGGCGTTTCCTCCGGCACACGTTGATGACCGTTTGACGCACGAGGAACCCTGGAGGAGGACGCACACACAACGTTAATGCAACAGCATAAAAATGCAATAACGAGACTGACTGATCAAAATCTTTTGACATGTGTGACATGAGACAAACTGCAATTTGAGCAGGAACATTGTAATGTTCTGACTGTCTTGCATGATGTACTTTGATAGACAAACCAAGACTTTCTTCACACTGTCTTGGCAGAACCTGCTCGCATATAGAGCCTTTAGTGATGGTACACTGTATCCTGCAGGAGTGATGCAAGCTCAGCTGCAAGAACACTCATGCTACTACTTCCTGTACAGTTTCACCAGCCATAATCTATTAATGTGTGCACATTATAAGTGAAGAGACTACCTCCTGCACTGTGTAAAGACTGTGCTTTCTATAAAGGGCAACAAAAGAGGTGTTGTAGGAAAGAAGGGGCAAGTCAGAAGGAGCAATGTAAGCTTTTACCTAGAGCTCTGCGGCTGACCACCATGCCGTCCACCAGGGGAATAACCATGCCGAATTTGCCAACGGCTCCATGCAGGCGGATTCTGAACAGTCCTGTCTTCAGAGGGTGGATGAAGATCAGGGGAACGTCCTTTTCTAGTAACCCCGACCTGCATCAGGAAGAGGGGGAAAGGCAGGGGATAATATGGTGCAACAGAGAATACATGTCAGCAACAAAGCTCAACCATAAAATGGTGTCTAAATCCTTTTTCTATGTAGCCTCTTCCTTTAAAGCACGGTATCATTTGTCAAAGCTCAGCCACGGTTCCTTTTTTCTGCCCATTGCATCTGGTGCACTGTGCATCAGCACACGCTTCGTGAACTACACGTTCCTTCATACTGGCAGCACAGTGTAAACTTGTAAATACCTGCAGGAGGTGCTGTTGCTTGTGCTAGCTTCCAGGCCAGTGCTGGTTTCCGCCAACAGATCAGACAACGGGAAGTTCTCTAAACACACAAAATCAATGACGTTCATGGGCGTCAGTATTTTGGTCGTGATACATAATACAAAAATGCTATCACACAGTATATGTTGAAGATGCATTAGGAGTATATGCCTACCAATATCATCAAAGCGCTCCACCCAGACCACAAATACTTTTGTTTCAGGCCCCAGCTGAGGGAAAGACTTTCCAGTTGATGACCTTTTCGTCTTCACCAAAGGACTAAGCTATATAAAGAGAATAATTCAATGTTACTGTAAGAAAACCTTTATAAATTAAAAAAGACATCATCAGTGCTGTCAGCCTACAGTTAAGGTAAATGTAATAAACTTTACCTTTTTGGCAGACTCCAGGTTTTCAGAATGGTTGGGGAACAGTTCCAGTGTGAGATTGGGTTGTTTCAGCATAGCTGGCATGAGGTCTGTGTTTGTGTCTGCCTCCACTGTGGAGTCACTGTGCACTGATGATTCCTCTGTGGAACACCGAAGAGCAAACATGATCTCAGTCAACCTATTGTCTCCTAGTGGGCTTTCAATATCTGCTATAAGGTATTTATTACTAACCAGAATTTTCAGTTAGAGACGGAACCACAAATGCAATCTCTGTCAGAGCATCAGCATAGTACAGAACCTTCTTCTCCCCGTTGAACACTGAACCTCCTGTGTCCTCAGGAGTGGCTGCTTCCTCTACAAATTTCAACATAACATACCATCATATGACAATTGTGGTATGTATTCTTCCAAAGACTCCCTCTCGTCTACCAGCTTACCTCCTTGTAGCATGTCGTTGCTGTCAGAGCAGGAATTCAGGGACCAGCTGGTGTCTAAGTGTCCTGTCCACCCTGGATGGCGTCCCACATCCACAGGCCAGCCCAAGGACAACAGAAACTCCAAGAAGTGAGGCTGGACACTGGCTGATGACTCCACATTCCTCAGAATCTGATCAACACGATCAGCAGGGATATTAATAATCAAAGATTTGAACATAGATATAGTAAAAAATACTGTGTCCTGCTATACACTGCCAGCTTGTATTTCCTCACCTCATGGCTGCTCTTTTGTCCAGCCCTCACATAAAAAATAAAAACAGTGTCGAATGGTCGGCAGGGAAGCAGGTCCAGGTAGCTGATGTCATCAAAAAACCCTGGTAAGGACGACTCCAACCCAATCAGATGAGGAGGTAGACGGCTGTTGTTGGGTTCCTATCAAACAATAACAAATAAATATAAAAGCAATCTACATTAACTTTATCGGTTTGTGGCCTGAACTGCTTTTAGATTTATCGTTAATACTGACAAGTGGTGTTCCCATTGATGGGCGATTCAAGTTACATCCCTCTAGCAGAAAACTGAGGCATAGTAGCACAGAGTTTTTCTACTGTGTTACGTAGTAATATGATATTGTTCAGTAAACCTAAGGTTTGTAAGGTTTACAAACCTTAAGGGCCTCCAGAGACAGAAAGCCAAAGTGGGAGAGGAAGAGGCGAGCTGTCTGGAACTCCTGTGAAGGTGGAGGGGGTTTGCAGTCTGTCTGTGGGTCTGGGAAAGGCTTGGACTTGAAGTTTTCCTCACTGTGGCGCTCCAAGGCATTCTCATACTCTATCTGCTTGGTCATTAGTATGCGAAGCTTGTCATGCTGAACTTCCAGCTGAAAAGGAGGAGATGGAATCTTTTTAGCACACAGATATGCTGACAGGATGAATGACAGTCCCCTGCAAGTCCCAAACAGGTATCACCTCCAAAGATAGACATAAAAACCCATCAGTGATGTCATGTCTGTTTAACAAGTCTGGTATGAAGCATTAAGTCACAGAGTGAGTAGCTCTTTTCCACACATACAATGTAATCCAATCAAGTGCTACATCCCTTTAATAAACACAGCCTTTGTGTGTTCATTTTTGATAACACCGTCAGAGAAGCACTAATTTACTTTCTGGTACTTTCTCTAGGAAGTTGTGCTCTTGGATTGCAGTAAAAGCTGCAGATCATTGCAAGGAAAGTGCACTGGATTGAAACATTGCATCAAATGATCATCACCAAACCTTTCAACCCTTTTTAACCACCACAAACACCCAAATTAAATTTCATCTCTTCAACAACTCACATGGGGGAAATTACTCGTCAGTGAATTTGGGGCTCTCGACTCATCCTCCCAGCACATACATAACTCCTGAGTTTGTGCAATAACAGATATTACCAAGAAATGTATTAATTCGCAAGGCTCCATTGAGCCATTATACCTTATGCATAATGTGAATACAAGCACAACAAGAGCTACATCTATTCTCTCACCTCCTTACTGACAATGTCGTCCAGGTCAGGGATGCTGACATCAGCTTTGACAAGAGGGATCTTATCCACTTCTTCAGGGAAGGGCCTCTGCTTGACGTTGTATTTGATCCCCACATTATTTTGAGGTTTTGGACGGCCCTCTGGAACAAACACCTGCTGTGGGAGGAGTGAAGAAGACAGTTAAAATATTTCTTTGTCTAGCATTGTCACTTAACATGTGCAATAATCTACAGAGTGATCTCACCCTCTGATTAGCCCGAGCTCCTCTTGGTTGATGGAATAGCTGCATGGTCCAAGCGTGTCTGCCAGCTGTCCCTCGAATCAAAACGGTCACTGATGGGCTGGGGTCTGTAAAGACAGAGAGGCTCTTATTTTAGAGACACATAAGATAACCTATTTCTTGCCAGTGCTTTGTACTTAAAGGGTTATGCAGTCTTTGCAGTCCAATATTATGCCTAAGGACACAAAAGACACAAGATACTTACTCTGCTCGTTGCCAAGTGGTTGCTCCAGCATTGCGAGGATAACAGAGTTGTCCAGGACAAAGTAGCGGAAGTTACTTGCTCCTGTAGCACTGAGCCTGGCATAACGGATTAGGGTATCTTCATTCAGCAAGCTGCAGGTGGAGGCAGGCCCACTGGGAGAAGGGAAAGCCCCCAACACCTGCATGATACTGGAGAACACCACAGAAACACAAGCAAGAATGTCAACATGAAGAAATCAGGTCAATGAATGCAACACATTTTAAGACAAATATGTGTGGACACCAAGCAGAAAAACAAGGCAAACTATAACTCTATAACAGTTTAATAATAAAAATACTGTAAATAATCTGTAAATATCTAAAGATGATCGAAGAAACTCATTCTGGAGAACGTTGATCAGCTTATTTTTTAACATTTATTGTGTGCTGTCAATCAACTCACAAAAAACTAAATTTTTTTTAGCAGAAACTAACAATCACTCAACAATTCTGTATGTAAAGAATGTTACCAGGACAACGTTGCTTCAGCAGCATCCTTTACTCTCATTGAAGCAGGGTTGTGCTCCTTCTCTCCCTTGTGTCGGACTTCCTGATCTTGCCTGGACTTGCTGCCTGAGATTCCCAGCTCCACAATCTCTAAAACCTCAACCAAACAATCCTGGTACACAAAAAAAAATGTAATCAATCAAACTAAATAATAATCCTGTTTAACTTAACCATAACTGAGAGAAATCAGCCTATAAAGTTACCTTCTCATCCAGCATGTCAGGGTGCTCTGTGAGCCACACACACAGGAACTGGAAGGCAGCTACAATCATGGAGTGGAGGTCTCTGGACTGCAGAGGAGCTGGACGGCTACACTGGTACACAATGTAGCCGCATATAGAGCTGACAGCACGCTTACGGTCTGCAGAGTCTACTCCCACTTTTACCTGATTAAGCCACAAGCAAAATGAGGAAATCCACAGTAAGTGTATTTTAACAAGATAGAGATGAAGTTTCATGCTATTAGATGTGCCACATTTGTAGAGCAGTTTACTAAGGTACATAGCCTTGACTTTCAGCAGACATGTTTTTAATGAAGAGCTCTTTTGCTTGATTTCCTGATGCTCTTTATATATACTGAATGGAGTGATAAAAAAATAACTAAAGCTAAAGTCTGACAGTGACTACAGGTAGTTACAGTGAGTCTACATAGTTTTTACCTTGGCTAGTCCAGCCAGCAGCTCGAGGGCAGCCAGTGAGATGCTCATGTCTTGCCTCCACTGGGAGTTGAGCCTCTGAGTGACCAAGTGGATGCTGCGCACTAGCAGGCCTGCCGCTGTATCTGGAAGAGCTAAACCATATAACACCCCGAAATACCAAACACCGCAAAGAATAGAGCATAGAAGGATTAAGGCAACAAAGCTACAAGGTCATGCACAAACACTTCTGGCTGCCCAATTAGCAGATATGTTTTATATATATTGATAACATGCATTAGAAAAGACTGAAATCAGCACAGCACACAATGTTAAAGAGAAGCTTGTAATACATTAAGCGGCTGAGGAACAGACCTGAGCATTATCAACATTTTTTACTACCTGATTTTATTTAGAAATCTGTTATTGCATTGCTTAAAACTTTACCAAAATAGTCTAACCCATCTTTAGGGATTTCTGTATTCTGACATCCTTTCTCAAAGTTTCTACTTAAAGGTCCAATGTGTCGATCCTTTAGAAAGTGATAATATTAAGGCTGAAGACTGATTAAAAGTCTGGCTGCAATGATCCCAAAATCATATTTCCCAAAATCATATAAAATCATATTTTCATATATATATATATATATATATATATATATATATATATATATATATATATATATATATATATATATATATATATATATATATATATATATATATATTAAAATATGAAAATATGATTTTGGGATCATTGCAGCCAGACTTTTAATCAGTGTGTATATATATATATATATAAAATCATATTTTTCCTGTCTATAGGGTGAATATAAACTTGCACATAACCTACCTAACACAAACCCGTGCAAGTTTAAAAACTATAACCAACATATTTAAACACCAGTAGTCAAATAGACAAAAACCTCTGAAAGACATTTGATTAAGACACACTGTTGCAATCAAGAGGAGCACATTCAGTGCCATCACAGCAAACTTTGTATCACTTACAAAGGCATTTTACCCAACGCTTCCTAACTCTGCATACCACTTTAACCACGTTAGCTTTAAAGAACAAATGAGTTAATTTAGTATTAGTATTTTAGTATTTATTAAGTTGGGTATTGATCAGCAAGCAGATATTGATCACTGTTGATCATTCTCTTGTCAGCATGTATAGCATCATCTGACCAAAGCAGCATTATTGTGTTAATTCACTGGGCACAATAATATTAGTGTTGGTGAGCAGTTAGACGTCTTACCGTAGTCCCGGAGCAGTGCCTGTGCAGGACGCTCAGAGTCTGGGCTGGTGGCCTCTGTGCTGCCTCCACTGGTGAAGCTGACGCCACTGTTTGTCCGGCTGTGACTTTGACTCTTTCCTGCCACATGGCTCCCGTCTATACTCCCCTGCCACCACCAGAACAAAGCAGTGTTGATGTTGAATTCTACTTGTAACATGTAAACTGATCATCAGAAAACAGCCGTGTTCTAACCCTTACCGTTTCAGTCTGTGCACCTATGGACTCTAACAACGCAGAGTCTTGAACTATATTAAGCATTGCACCTGAAAGAGAAGAAATGTGACATTAAAACAATAGTACAAGAAATACTGCAACACATGTCATTAATAGCTGCATGAGGGCAAAATAACCAGAAAAAAAGGTATATGAAAGTGTCAGCAGATACCTAAGATAAGCTGTGTGTTGGTTGGGTCAGTCTCTGTCTGCAGCGCTCCTATGAGGACATTGACAAGGCGTAGTCTCAGTGACAAGAAAGACACAGGCTGGTCGTGAGGCCACCCATCTTCCTCATTGAACTTCCCCTCCAACAAAACCTAAAAAACAAAGTCAATATAGTTGAAAACAGGATTTATCTGAAATTGATATCAAGAAGTTCACATTTAGCACTTTCAACCATAAAGATTTGACATTAAAATCCTTTCTTTAAAGGAGCAAGGTGGCATTACTTAGGGCGTTACCTCTGACTTTATGTTGCCAAAATGATGCGGCAGTGGCAGCATAGCAAGCAAGATGTTGATGGAAGCTCTCCTCAGGTCAGTAGGATTTACATAGATCTTGAATTTGGACAGCTCCCTAACAAACGTGACAGATAAATCTTATTTAGTAAATAAAACATGTAAATCTTTTCGATACCAATCTAAAAGTTGTGCAAAAGACTAAGCCTAACCTGTCTGGCACAATAGTCTCCAGTGCAGCTATGAAGTATGGCACCACCACATTGATGCCCTTCAGGTCAGTACAGAAGAGTGATGACGAATTGAGAATGATAGAAGCCAGAACTGGTCTACAGATGAAATCAGAAATCTGGAGACCTTGAATCAAGACCATGTAGAACCTGCAGATATTGAAATAATACAACATTATCATAAACACTCACACAACACACAATATGAAGCTGGGCTCAGACTAGTTTTAAAATTCTAATAGATAGTAAAATCAAGGAAGGAGTATCAAGGAATTAAGAAAAATGCATTTCCTTCCAATGTCAAACATGCACACAAGGTTTTAAATTAACTGCAGGATATTATGAAGATTATCATGCTAGCAAGATCAATCGCAGAGCGAAGCACCACCTAATCTGATCTCACAGTAGATAGGAACAGAATGGAGACTGTGGTGCAACAGCTTGCTTGGCACTAGAATAATTCTGCAGTTATTAAAAAACACAAATAGAGAAGATTAACAAGTCCATATGATAAAATAGGAGGAAGTGCAGCAACACTGATTTTCTATTATTCAGTGTGATTTGTTTTTTTAAACGATTTGCTATAACTTGGGGCATCCCATGGAAGTCCGAAAAAACCTTGACTACATTACCTGGACAGGTAAACAGGCAGAATATCCTCTCCAGTTTTCTTGCTACAGAAGATACGACACAGAGTTCCACAGGCTTCAGCTCGTCCTGCTTCATAGCTCTCGGGGAACTCATTGGTATCAAACAGTGGATTGGGCACCATGGAGTCAGTGGACATTTGGGAACCCTTCCTTCTCAGTTCCAGACCCACCTGAGTGGCTATCGCTGTAGAGAGTGGGAAGAGACAAGAAATGAAAGGACCCTGAATTGTAATGTGGTCAGCAGCATACATGCATGTTTGAGACACAGGCAAACAGACATTTATCTACTATATGCACACTATAAAAAAAATAAAGAGTAAAAAAAATGTAACACAAAAGCAACAAAAAGCAGACATTTATTCACTTTAACAACAAAGAGGAAACACTTCAATGACTGCAAACGCACACACACATCCGTTGAAGGCATTCAATATAAAAGGGCATTCTGACACAAAGAGTTTGCCATAGAAGTTCCACCTATTACTGGCACAAAGCATGACAGTGTAGTGTGATGATACTAAACTGTGTCAGTTAATTGCTGCCGCAAGCCTACAAAACAAAATCCCTGTGTCAGCTCCCTGGATGTTGCAATTATATGACTATCACTCAAGGTACAAAACATTCACTTCATGCATTGAGGCACCAACCAATAAAAAAAAAAAAAAAAACTCAAGTGAATTTACAACACAAAAAACATACAAGAAACAAAACAATAATGCTGAACTTAAGGAGGGTCTGAAACTAAATTATAAGTATTAGCATGAAGAAAAAATAAAGGCATTTAAGATGGGTGGCATTGTCACAGACTGGCAACGTTATGATTGAGACAAGTGGTCAGTTGGTGAAACCCATTCCATCACCTTTGGGAAAAACGCTGAAAGAACGCTGAGTGAACTTTATATATGACAAGGAGTGGAAACAGAAAACAATGGTGGTAATGGCGATGATCATGAAGAACTCAACTGAAAAGCAGGAAGATTTGTCAAGAAACGCAAATCAAGTGAGGGAAAAAAAGCTGCCGTTCCTACTTACAAGATTTATAAGAAAGGAGAATTTGGATAAAAGAGGCTGCAAGATAACAGAAATAGTGGAGAGAGACAAAATCAAAGCAGATCCAATATTTTGGGATCAATTCATATCAGGCATGAATTGTGTTTTTTTTGTTCTCCTCAATACATGATGTTTGACCCATTTCAACTCTTAACATTAATCAGACATGGTAGACACGAGCAGGACACTACACCAAAAAGAGAAAAATAAATGGAGAGCCAAAAATGCGTCAAATTTCTCTCTAAACACTAACTGTATGTGTCATTTTAATCTATGAGTGTATGAATATGTTGCTAGCCTATATGCAGTTTTAGCTAGGTTTACATCGTTGGTGAATGCAAATGGATTAGAATCAGATGGAAATATCATACAAGGCCACTTCTAACCAAGCCCTCCAGACACAGAAAGGCACAACAAAGTTTCAGAGAAAATGGTGAAAAAAGGAAAGGATATCCCAAACAACATACAGTAAAAAAATAACAACACCCAAAACACATATAACTCACAAAAACACAGAATAATGAACAGCAACAAAACACCCACCTGCCCATGCATTAAAGGAAATGCTATTAGCCAGTGCTTCACTTCTTACCGGTCATGCTGGGGTCTCGGCTGAGGCCGCTGTGGAGCTTACAGTGGACCAGAGCGGCATCAAAAAGCCACTGGCCGAACAGGTTAAGGATGCTGTTGACCTTTGGCCGTGCTGGAGCAGGGAGGGGCCGAGACTCCCAGCTGCTCTGGTTGGGGCTGGAAAGCAGGGTTGGGGAGGACGAAGTCTGCTGCTGCTGTTGCTGCTGGGATGCTTTGGTTGGTTGATTACCACTGCCCTGAATGGTGGCAAGGGAAAAGAAGAACATCACATTAGGATGCACACAGCATCAGAATAACAAAATGATAGCACTTGGGAGGAGCTTCATCAAATACAGACATAGTCTACAGTACACTTCCATGATAAATAGCTAAAAACAATGTGTAGTGAAAACCCAGCAGATCCCTTGCGGTCTTCCAATATGGTGGCGTGAGAAACTTCATGCATCTAGTGAATGTTACAGCTTTCTGTCAGACTTACAGTTGAACTCTTGCTTGTAGTTTTGGTGACCACTGTATGCCGCTGCTTGCGGCTGTGAGGGGGCGTGGTGTTGGCAATGGAGGGGGGAGGCGACATGCTCATTCTATTGACTGGGGTGGGTGGAGCACTGTCAGCCCTGGGTCGGGATATACCTGTTGACAGAAAGGCAAATGAGATGGGTACTGTGGTCTGTTTATTCTCAAACCATTAGGAGGGTTCTGATTAGCCTAAAAAAATGAGTAAGAAATTTTTATCGCACCGCCCTCGTCCACTTTTACAGCAACTATCCGAGTAAATAAAATCATACAAATTCATCCCCACTGCTAATGTTATGACAGAGAAAAATACAATTAATTGGTCTCAGAGACTGTGAGTTGATCATTCATTCTCACACATGCAAGACAAAGGTTAGATACAAATCACCAGTAATTGATATGCATCTATCTTGATTGACATTTTAGGCCTGCCGTGACTCCCTTTGTTGATGATCTTGTAGTTTGGTCTACATATGTTGGGGGTATCGATTTTTAAAAAAATGCAAGGGTAACACCAGTTGTTAATTTCATCACCACCACTAAATAGACCCATATGCCCATAGTATCCTGTGACAGGATGCATCAGCTGATGTTTGTACCATGAGAGAGCAGCACTGGACAAAAAGTGAACACCCTCTCCCGTACATCTCTCTTTTCAACAGAGACACCTACAGTGTAAAGACAAAAAATACACACTGACATATTGCTATTCAAACAGGTATTACTGACATCCTCCATCTTAACCCAGGGGCAGTGCTAGAGTAACAACTGGAATGGAGAAAACAGTGTTACAAAATGAAGGCTTGGATTAGCTGTAAATCATTTGCATATTTTACCATTATTCTAAATGATCATGCATACTTAAATTTCTTTGCACTGATTGGTATCCTGTGATACTAACACAGTATGACAGTTGCTTAAAAGGCGCCACAAATAACACTGTGTAGCATGATATCTAGCATATATCTGTGTCCTATTGTTGCCCATGTCACATTTCTGCATCTAATAATTGCAGATAATAATTTTGAATCAGTCTATGTAAGACTTGAACAAGAGTAAGTCTTGAGGTCACCGACTTACAGAAGGCAAGAAAAGCCTGTTAAAAATATACCAACCTGCGAAATGGTTAACATTTATATTAACATATGCTTTGTTACTGCTATTGCATCCTAATGTATTGTTTTACTTAAATGTTTGCATATGTTGAAATAATGTCTTAAATGTCACGTCATGTTAACTCAACTTCCTCTTACCCAAGAAGGCATCCACTAAGCAACTGACACCCCTCATAGCCCTGAAGAAGATCTGGGGTAGCTGTTTCAAGCATGGATGCAACACCACCTCATGGGGGATGCCACTTGAGTTAAGGAACTGTTCCTGAAACTTTGGAGTGGTGCTCACTATAGCAGGGTTGCTCAGGTCCACTGGGTTGCTGGAAAGAAACAAGCAGAATACTTGGAGATTTAACATAGATGGAAAATGAGTGAGTTGAATACATGTAGGACACAACAAATGAAAAGAGGAAATGATGGGGGAAGTCATACAAAATAGTACAGATCAACATCAACTTCCCTACAAAACCACCAATGTCAGTTAGGACTTGATTAATGGGAAGTTACCATTACATGAAATCATTATGCACCTGAGCATGTGGAGAAATCGATACCACGTCTGTGCCACACAGTCATTGTCCATCTCTAATGGAATCAAACTGGCATCCTCATCTGGAACTTTAAAAGGTGGGAAGGATGGTCCGTGGGTAAACCGCAAAAGTCTGAAATAAAACAGGAACATACATTAACAAGAATTCCTAATTTTGTACAGAAAACAATTTCACTTTCAGGTGTAACGAATCAATTCTAACCTGGAGGTCAGAGCACATGCCACTCTGCTCCATTGCTCTACAACAGGAGGGTGATGTCTCCAGTTGGCCAGCATCTCTCTTGCTGTCTTCCAATATGGTGGTGTCGGAAAGCAGCGGGCACATGCAAGCAGCCACACCTCAAACAGCACTGCCATAAGTTTGTCTGCCAGTTTCTCAGCTACCCCTACTAAGATAAATGGAGATTTTAAATGTTTGTCATCAAAAATAATAAGAATTTACAGCTCAGTATATAAGAAGTTTCAGTTAAGTGAAGCAGGTGGAGCTTACCTCCAGCTGTGGGTGGTGCAAGTAATGTATCATTGATGCGAAGCAGGAAGAGCAGCAGCACCTCCCAGGTTTCCCTCACCATGGAAACAGATTCCCGTGCCAGCTTCTGAACTGCAGTCAGAACCTGCTGGCAAAGCCTGATGTGGTTTGGACCATGCTGTTCAGGCCTAGAGGGAAAAACGACCGGAAATTAAATGACAAGTGTAACAAGTGAAAAGGTATGGATCTATACGTTAAAGGCTTATCTTTTATGACATACCTTGGCACAAAGACATTGTAGAGGTGCTTGAGAATGGTTTGGACATACATATTGGGCTCCTTCACAACAGGCTGAGGCATTGAGTCCCGGGGTGACACCAGGGCCATCATCCAGTCTGTGTACACATCCACACACAGCCTGACAGTGTCCCCCTCTAAGGGGAGGGTCAGTCCGTAACATAGCACTTCCATGGTCCATTTCACCTAGGAACCAAACCTTTGTCATTAACATGATACTGGAGTATTAAAGCATTTATAAGGAGGAGTCTTGTAGCTGAGAGGGCACATCAAAGAGAATGAACAACAGTTCTCAGTAAAAAGTTCAGCACATCAGCTTTACAGACTCATAACAAGGAAGGTTAAAGGTTTACATGCTAACAATACACTCCCACTATCACCTGTTATCATACGTTTCTTCTGCTAATCTGAAACAGACTGGACATTCAAAAGGAAAGCCCTGTTCTATACTGAATCTAAACTGAGGTGTACATACATCAAAGAAGACAGTAAAGATGAGGTACGTTTTCCTTCCCATGAACCTAATTCAAGCCTTCAAATATCCACATATCTGAATATTCCTTTATAATAAAGCCCCTCTGTTTCCTGTCATATAATGTCCCACTGAGTTTTGTGCAATATTGTGAAGAAGTCAATGTAGAAAAGTGGGATCAGGAAGATTTATGCAAGCTTTACCCACAAGTGTGCCACGGAGTTCAAAGCAACAGCAGCGCTCCAGACACACAGAGCACCTGAGAATTACTGCTGAAGTATTTTTATCCCAACGCAGCTCCTGTCACATCATCTCCTGACATTTGCTGGCACATCATTTATTGAAGCTGCTGGCTTACTATGTGCACTGCAGTTTACTGGCTCACAAAGACGAGTTCCAGTGTTTTAATCAATATACGGAGAAGAGATTTTGACAGCTGGTGTATACAGTGTATACAAACAAATACGTCTGGTATTTGTCTGGCTTTGAAAATCCAACCAAATTTCAAAATGGCTTGATACAGCATCTATCCAGATATCTGTGAAGAGCCTTGGACATACCTAATATAAACACAATAATACTGCACATAACTGAACACATAGGGCATGCTTCAGTGACTTTTTGATTTCTTTTTTTTTTTTGCAAAATGCAAAATATCTCATGTGAGATTGACATTTTTGTAGTGCTTGCCAGTGTTTGCTGGTATTGCATGTTGTCCTTGCAGCACTGTTTCTTATTGACACAGTAACACTTAAAATATACCTGTGGTTTTATGAATAAAGTCAGTATCTCTTCTGAATACAGTGGGTATGGGCTAAAAGCCACCATTTCCTTTTGGATTCTAGCTTCTAATCCTGTCATTAGTATGTATTTGGTGCTTGAAAACAATGGTTGGTGTTGGTAACACCATCAAAACCAGCCTTTAGTATTAGACTAATATATATGGTCACATACACCAAAACACATATCTTTTTTTATCTGCTGCAGCATGCCTAGATTGACCAATAAAATGTATAACTAATGTTGTGATACCAGTTATTTCTGACTGAAAGCTTCAGCTTGGTCATGCCAGCTTACTCAAATAAAAACCTGGCTCTGTCAGGTGCTTAATGGTATAAACCCCCCTAATCTCTGGATACTGGAGTTTGTGTATAAAATACATCTTCTGGTGGATGGACCAACAGACTGGTAGCATGGTAGGCTACCCTTAAAATAATCAAATTGTGCATATACAGGAGTGTGGACAACTTTCTCACCTCTTTGTCTGTTTTGAGGATGTTCTCTGTGGCGACAGGGCTTACAGCTGTGCCCAGAGGCTTAACCACAGCATTTGCTACCTCTGTTCCCACACTGGTGGGATAGGTGTGCAGAACACTGAGGTGGCCCTGGTCACTCTGCACCACCAACTGGAGCGAGCGCCAATCAGAGTACATGCTGCTGATGTCTACTGCACTCTACTCACACCTCCTGCCTCCACCTGCAGACACACAGACACAGAAGTAAGCTTAACATGGCAAGTAGGGACATATGCTCATAACTAGCAGCAATACAGATGTGTGTGATATATTCACATCTGACAAAACTGTCAATGTGTTACCATGTTTAAGGGGAAACATAAACGCATTCCGTGCAATGTTTTTATAACTTGTTTAACTGGTTTGATCTTATCTCGCGTACCTAATGTGTTTTGATGCATAACGAATGCATAATTAAAACATATAACGTCAGGTTAAGCAGTAGTTAGTATGCAATGTATACGTGTGTAATATATTTCAGCTAAAAAAGTGACTGCCGTTTTCACTGATGTGTAAATTGACAGACATGTCCTATGTTGTTGCTAACGTTTCGTTCCCTTCTTCCAGAGAAATAAATTGTATGAAGTGTAGCATTGCAACAAATGGCCTACACAAACCTAATGGTTTAAGCATAACGGACATCTGAATTGTACAAATCGGCTCGGTAACAAACCGAAGAATCACAACCAGGAAACGGTTCCGAAAATAAGTAGCTAGCTAACGTTAGCGAGCATTGACATCAAAACATCCCCGTCTTGCTGATGACACCAAGTTAAGTTAGCAGCTGGGCGGATTTTCTGGTACAAGCTTGTATCTTCGAAAAGGACAAGAGGTCATCGTTAGTAACAATCTGCAGTTCGACGTGCTTACTAACCAGTTATCTCAAACTACGTTACAGTTGATCTGAGCTAGCTTAGCTGATGTACGCTGCGCTAGCCACTCCGTTGACATTAGCTAGCTGAGCTGGCTGTCATTTGCTGGTAGCTAACTACCTAACTTTGCCAAGACGCTAACCCCCGCCTGCTCTCTATGTAGGCGGTGTTTCTCTATTTACCTGGACCAGCTGGAAATGTTGTCATAACAGAACTCTGAAACTCGCAGTTTGTGCTTTCTGTGTATCCCGTTTTTAAGCCATTACAGCCTCCATCTTCGCAATGTCAAGGCTTGGATATTGCAGCTTGGTAGGCTAACGGGAAACAGGATGAGGATCTGCCGGTTAACGCCCCCTACTGCTGGGTACAGTGAGTGATTTGATGCTGCGTTCAGGAACTCAGGGTGAGCTCTTTGTTTTCAGATACACGGTGAACGGGTGGAAATAGATACACAAAACATATAAATAGATACGTACGATAAGTAAAATAACTTCTTTAAATGACATAATTAGTTATGTGCATGCTGGAAAAACTGACCTTTTAATAAAAAAGTAATACTTCCTAAATATATAATAAAACATAAATGTTACACTCTACATACCAGCTGTCATCAAATTTATGTAGAAGTTTGTTCAATTTGTTTTTTAAATAATCCAAATCAAAAATCTAAAAATATCTTTAAATCCAATCTTAGCTTTAGTTTAATGTTTACAGAACACTCTGACAATGACACCGAGGATACATTCAATGACCTGCAGAGAGAAGCCTTAATGTATAATCTTTTAAATTTCTGGTCCCTCACTATTAGGTCTACACCAAGGCGAATATACCAATTACTTGCATTGTTTAAAATGTTTCTACTCCACAAGGTTCTTTACTTATGTCTATATCAGAAGATATAATGCATTAGTGATTATAATGGGTCAAACTCTAATACTTTGCAAGATGCAACATAATGCATCTTTCATTAGACATCACCTGCCTGGAAAATTGCCTGCAGATCCACAAAGAAATCATTATTTTCCCTTTCCACTGTTGAAAGGTTTTTAAAATCATTGTTTTTTATTCATTAGAAATTTAGCCGTTAGATTAGATTAGTTATTAGATAGTATTGAACAATGAAAAACAATGGAAACTCCAATATATATAACAAACTATTTAAAGAACTTTATTGAAGGCTTGTGTTAAATTTGAGTGGTAGTCAACAAAACACAGAACAGTACAGTTGCTCAGGAAACAGTAAAACATCAGCTGTAAGCCTTTAAAAATCCTGTCAGCAGGGGGCAGCAGAGACTGGCTGTGAAAAGGCACGTCTTGAAATGTAAACAACACATTGGTGAATACATTAAGTCTTACATGATTATTGATGAATAAATATGATTTATGAATCTAAATTCAGATACAAGGCTTCTTTTAGCTGTTTGTAGCGTCTAGTTTCGAAACAAGGGATGGTTTGTTGTAAGTTCTTCAAAGTTCTGTTGTTGCAATTTAGCAATATAGGAATCCAATGCTTGCGTGTGCTGCCGGAGAAGTTATTTAAGTCATAAGTATTCACAGATATAACTCAGATGTTCTCTCTGTGTGTTAGCAGGGTTTGAAAAAAATGCTAATGTGGGCACATGGCTCACATATGCTGCAAAGCCTTTCTCCAAAACAAGCCACACTAAAACATTCCCAGCATTCCCTGCTCAGTATCTGCAAAACAGACCACAGTAATAAGCTTGCATCTTAACTGTAAGATCATTATATATTATATTTGACTACAGGTGGAAACCAGATGAGACATTAAAAGGGGGGAAGAGCAGATAATCCTCTGTGTTGCATTTTTTTTTGTTGCAGCAGTCAACATGTGGCCACACACTGTCCCAGATCACTGTGGCTTCAACATAAGTGCTCAGTGAGCCAAACCACACCATCTCTCCTGAAAGCAGTCCACAGAGGAAAGAGGCACAGAAAAGAATCATGGATGAAAGTCAGCATTCCTCTCGCCGCTCCATGTTTGGTAAGGTGCCCTCATAGTGCGGAGGTGCTATGATCGGTAGCCGTATGGTAGTGCGTCTAAAAGGGAGGAGGGAGAAAAGCAAAGACGTGTTAGTTTGTAAAGCAACCTTTCACCATGAGGCCATTTACACTGCAGGACATAAAAGGTCTTGTGCCCTAGCAAGCATCCTGGGCAATAGTATAATTATAATAGTAATAATAATAACTTTTCACTCTCACCCTACACTGTTTTGTTATCCTGCACTGTTGTAATCTGCACTTTTTTTTGCTACAGATCCATGCATGCACTGTAAATTCTTACATGTCATCTCTCACGTCTAGCTCTATTCTCAGTCTCAAGATGCTAGGTAGATGTAAAACAGAAGACTGGCACACACAGCAGGCAGTCTTGGCCCTGTTATCCTAAGCCTCAACATTGCTAATTGCTCCAAAGACAACATTTTCATATGATATCTCATAGGTTTGCCACTATTGCACTATGTTGAATATGTTGAAAGCTGCCTCTAAAATCCCTAAAATGTTCGAATGGTTCCACAAAGTGTGTTGACCTGTGTGTACTTACTCGAATGAAACTGCGCAGTGCAGCACAGTCCATCACCTCGAGCAGTCCTGTAAATAGGCGACACGCACACTCTAGCCGAAGGCGGCAGGTGCGTGAGACGCGTCGAGAGAGAACTAGGTGGCAAATACAGGGAGGAGCGCTCGCCGGGTATAGCGTTCTGCTGTCCTTCCCAGGTGAGCCAGTAGCCTCTCAAACCAGTCACACTGCCCTTCCAGTCAACCTGCACTGAGTCACTACCCACTGTGGTCAGCTGGAGGTCTGCCAGGGCTGGAGTCACTGGAGACAGAGGCCACAGAGAGGTTAGCTGGAATATACTTCAAAAGGAAGGCCAGCAGAGAAGAAGAAGACTTGAATGAAAATGAACAGAAACTGTAACAGAGCTTAGACAATACAGAGTATTGTTTACACCTGTTGTAAATGTATAATGATCTACATTTAAGATGCAGTCAGAGGACTGTTTTATTTGCTCCACTACCAGCTCACAAATGCCCTTGAAGTGGTCAAACTGGAATGGAACTGGTAGTAATTATGTGAAATCGAAGACGCAGAGAGGACAGGGCTGTGTAGGAATAGGATTAGTGCACAGTAAAGGGATCGAGGCTGATTTCCTTCACATAGCTCACCTTCTTGAGTACACACTTTTACAGACATAGCCCTCTCCTTTCCAGAGGCATGCTGGGCGGTAACGGTGACCAGGTAAGTGGTGTCTGGTTGGAGGTCTCTGAGCAGCGTGGAGTTCTGGTTTCGGCCCACTGTGACAGCGTGGAGCCTGCCCCTGGGCAGGGCCGAGTACTCAATGTAGTAGCTTGTGACTGTTTCTGGCTGAAGAGGACCCCAACTCACTCGAACACTTGTTTGCCCTGACTCTGAGACCGTTACCACAGCTGGGCTCAGCACCTCTATTAAGAGAGACAGGAGAAATAAAAAAAAAAACAAGGACTGTTGATAAAGTGTAACACACTGATGTGTTTTCATGGTGTGAGTTAATCGGAAGTGACCCACCTGGCTTGGTCGTGAAGCTGACAGAGAGTGTGTTAAATGCCTGCTCATCGTACTTCGGGGTCAGTATGGCGGTGTAGGTGGTGTCAGGCTTCAGGCCTGTTAGCCTGGCAGCGCTAGAGTCTGCAGGCTGAGTAAGCCTCTGGTATTGACTTCCACCAGTGCTTGGACTAGTCCCGGTGCCAGTACCACTTCCGACTCCACCTGTGGGAACCGGACCAAAGCGAATCTCATAATGGCCCCTCAAACCAGACAGAACGGGTCGCCACTGGAGTGTGGCGGAGCTGGTGGAGACATCTCGGACAGTCATTCTCTCCGCTCGGATAATCTCTGTTGGAGACAGTAAGAAGAACAATGATGTTTATGTTGTTCTGTCAAGCTTATGGTACACGTTATATTTTTGCAAAGGCAGAGAGAAATGATGGTGACAGGAAGAGGATTGCGAGACGGACTGCTAAAAATGCCCCAGCTTCAGGCAGCCACCCACACAGACGTCCAGACTTGGGTTTCAAAATGCATTCATAACCCCTGCAATAAGACAACTTGAAATAGCCGATGCAGTGAGGCCCTGCAACAAATCAAATGGCACGCTGCAACGACTGGTGTTGGTACACAATCCTTATTTATACCATGCATCAAGCTGCATTACACTGTATAAATGCTGTCAAGTGTCCCTTGAGAGTATTATTGAAGTTACCTAATCAGGCCCGAGAAACAAGTCCAGCTAGTCTGTATTTATAAATATATACATGTATCATGTCAAGCATAGTGTTGGAGAATGCAGCAAGGGAAGATGAATCATTAATCCATTAATAGATCAGCCTATCTCGTTACAGTAACTCTTACACAGGCGCACAGACCCTCAGTGTCCTGACTTCTTTAGTTTCTCTGTCTGCAGGAGCATGTGTGGAATTAGGGAGAAGCACAGAGACATGTAATACATCTGTCCACTAGTGTGACTAGAGCTGTGTGAATGGAGGGTGTTACTGAACAATATGAGCACTGCAGCTTCAGTTAGTTTGGTCACATAATAAAAACATATTATCTATTTTCCTACTAATATGCATAAGTGCATATAAATAGACATATATAGCCTAAAGAAATTAAAGTTAATGACATTTTTCTTGTGCTGGATTTTATTTTTATTATAAAATTAATATATTCATTTAATTAGTTTTTTATAATTATACTGTAGTTATAAAATACATACATTTAGCATACATAAATGTAAATGTATATGATGTAACACTTTAATATTACTCTTAGTAACAGTAACAAGAAGAAGTATCCAGCTTTATTAAGCCACTTCATACTCACCAATAATGGCGTCCCGCAGGTCTTCTGCAATGATGCTCATATCATCAATGTCCACAAAGTACAGGTGGTTTTCTACAGGTGGAGTCACCACCTGCCTTAGCACCTGATAGTTGCCGTGCCCAGTGGAGACCACCAGCACAGCCACGCCCTCGTCCCGCAGCTCCTCCATTGGTCCAATCACATCCCCGGGTTTTACCCCATCTGTTAGCCACACCAGCACTCTCGGGAGCCCTGCCCGGGCCCCGTCAGGCGCGCCGGGCTGCAGTGCCCGTTCCTTTGCTATCTTCAGTGCCTCTACTGTGTTTGTGTCCCCCCTGAGAGGTTTGATGTTTTGCAGAGCTGCCTGGAGGCTGCTTTGACTGCTATATCTGTCAAAACCAAACTCAAGGCGTGGTTTGGTGCCCACCTGCAAAAGTCCCACCCTCACCTGGTCCTCTCCCAGCGAGAAGGGGAGGATGAGCTCGGACAAGAAGGCGAGCATGCGGGAGTGCTCGTAGGATGACACGCTCCCAGAGGAGTCCACTAAGAAGAGGACGTCACCCTCACAGCAGTTCAGCACTGTGGAAAGAAAATAAAGATCAGTGCAAAACCCTGGTGAAAGCAGTATGGGCTGACTTTGGTTGCTGTTGTGGGGACTGTGGGAGCTCCTTCTGTGTACTACAACAATTTTTCCAACATTCTTGCTAGCCTTACACACACATAGTTGGAACCTCTCCATCCATCTTCTCGGAAAAAACAGTCTCACAGTGACTTATGACCAATATCCCATCATGAAAGCAGCAGAAAGTCAGAAGCAAATAACAAACAAACAATTACTGTGTGGATAAACAGAAGTCAAACAGGAACCACGCAACAATTGAAGCATTATGATAACTTCAGTTGGAGATGGATAAAAGGCACCGAGCCAGAGGGCTCATAGTTCTTCATGTTCTGTAAAAACAGCAAAAGCGTATGCCAAAAAAAGTGAAGGACAAGAGGCAGGGGAAACAGTAGCTGGCGGGTATTAGAGGGAGTGGAGAAAGGAGGTTGGACACGGGGGAATAAAAGGCGTTAAAAGGAGAGGAATGAAGTGGTGGTTGGGGGGTGCAGCGCACAGGCAGTTCCAAGTCAGAGACGAGGAGGAATGTTGAATGGCCATATGCAGAGCGAGAGAGAGTACAAAAGGAAACAGCGATAGAATCTTTAAAGCAACATTTAGCTGCAGATGTTCAGATTATGTACGCACTCATCCAAGAGAAAAAAAATAGATCAAGGGTTAAGGAGAGAAGACAAATAAACTTTAAAGACATGGGCTATAGATGAAAGATATAGGCCAAAAAAAATGCAGTCAGACACTGTCACTGTATTTTTCTTTAGATATTTGACAGTTTAACACAAGAGATGGGGTGCTGATAAGACTTTGAGGTGTTGAAAGGTAAGAAAGCAGTGAGGCATGTGCACACACACACACAATCAAACATGCTGTGGAAGAATTCCTTACATCTCGCTGTTTGGACTTTGGAGTGAGGAGGCAGCTCTGTATCACAGCCCCCTGTCTTTACCTTTGTGCAGGTATGCCTTTATCTACAAACCAGATGTTGACATCTGGAGATAGCTACTCCACTGTTTATCTAAAGAAATGATGTTTATGAATGGAGTCTGCTGTTATCACACGCCTGATAAATCCGATTTATTGGCAGACTGTTAACACCTGAATGACGTGATAGTGGAAAAATGAACTGTGAAACCATCGTTAAACGCCAGGGGAGTGCAGCGGTTCTTGCATATTATGAGTTTAACGTTGACACATTGGCAATAAAAAAACGGCACATCAGAGGCATTGCAGCAGTGGCGGATCTCAAATTTCTCTCTTTCAGGTGCCAGATTTTACACAGAGGGGCAAAACCTATCCAACACAACAACAAATCCTCATCAATGTATAGCCTATACATGTTACAAATTGTTGCTTTGTTGAACCAGTTTGTGTACCTCAAAAACAACTCCTTCCAGATTTACTGCACTGGGATTCATAGAAAAACATAAAAAGACTGCTAATAAGATCAGTGTCACTCAGTTTGTTACACAGAGCGGCTCGGTCAGGTATTTCTTGGTGTCACATTTACATAACATGGTTCCCTTTTAGCATCACTTTTCAACACCGTGGACTTGAATTGAAGTTTCTATATTGTGTCAGAAATAGACACCAAGAGACCAAACTGTGAGGGGGGTGTCCTCACTATGGCTCTCTTTGATTCAACATGTCCCATTTTTAGACATGGCTGAGAATGAAGACTTAGAAAATAGAGCAGAAGCTTGTTCCAAAGTGTAATATTTTGGGTGGATGGGTTGAAGCCTGAAGATGAATTATGTGACATTGTGGTCTTACAAATCTTATGACAGTGAGGTTCTTATAACTCTCATTATCTAACTGCTTATTCTACTTGTTTGGATGCATGAGGATGGCTGAGATATATATTACTAGAATCCCACTGGACTTGTGCATGTGAGCCAGAAGCAAAGTCTTCAAACCCTAAATAAAAGATCAGCCCTGTCTGTCAAATGTCACTTTTTTGTCTGTGGATTAAGTTTGAGGATGTGAGGTCTTTATTTAACCAGGATGACATCCTGCACAGCAGGTGCACTTTAAAAAAGCCCAATTACTGTTAGCTAAGTTGTCTCTGGGCTCCTAATATAGAAACAGAAGAGTGACAGCATCTCACTCATTACCATGCTTACACGGTCATCAAGACACACTCCCAGTGTCACTACCATCAAGTTCAGCCTGAAGACTTTATGGTTTATCCTGAATGAGCTTTACTGCAGATGATAATATATGATAAGGTTTATTTTGTCTGGTATACACACTGCGATAACAAACATGTGGAAGCAGGATGGTTTTATAGTTAACTTTGAGAAGCACCCTCATTTTGATGACTAATAATCCCTAAGATTCAGACTGGAGCTGACATTCTGTTGTCTCTTGTTCCAGTCTGTGTCTGTAAGGCCAAAGGATTTCATCAGCTTACAATCATTCAGTGGAATTCAGACCTCTTGGTGTCATAGAGGGGAGCACCTGCCTGGGTGGTCCCTGAATGCCCCCCAGTCACTGCCTCAGACTGTGAGATTTCATCAACTTACAATCAATACCTGGAGTCATGCCACTCTACTGGTGTAATATCAACCCCACCCTGATCCACTCATAACGTGCCTCCACCTACTGCAGGAGCAGCAATACATCTGTCATGGTGCGCACCCAATGACCTTTATTATTATTAACATGAGAACGCAGTGGACAAATTGATTTTTCTTTTCAGCTACTTTTTTAGAAAGTAATACACATTTAAACTGGATTCCTGTGGATCAGCGGCGCTTACCTCCGTCAGGTGCGGGGTTCTGTGACACCGACGGCCGCAGGAGCAAACACAACAGCATCCACGCCAACAACACGTGCCTCTCCATCACAATGGTTATGAATTAGTTCTGCAGAAGCAAATATATCACAGATGTTTCGGCTGCTTTAGTCGCACCATATATCCACCTCAGTCCGGAGGAGCGCACTCCCAGTCAGTAAATCACAGTCAGAGGCGTAATTCATATGAGTCACATCCAGCCCTGCTTTTTATATAGCTTCGGATCTTTCTTCTTCGCTGAGCATGATCACCCAGTCCGAAACTGGAGACTCTGGGCGTTAAACTTAAACTGGAGACAAAACTTCTGCCCGTGTGCGCAAAGTTTGGGCGCTCCTCGTCGACGCAGGCGCGCTTTGGTTCAGCGAAGACTGAGAGCAAACACATACCTGCTGCTTCGGGGAGACTTTCAAAATAAGACTAGGCTACTGTGTGCACTGCAGCCAAGATTCAGCAACTGCACAGCAGACAGGTTTTACACTCATGGCTTGGCCAGCTAAAGGTTGGTTTAAAGCGTTTATAGTCTCACTGATAGTGAACAGAAATGATCCCTGCCTGAATCATCATATGATTGAATCAAAAATACATCCTAAACATTTTAATTTTATTTAAACCCAAGTACCAACAAAATGTAGAAATCAGTTTTAATTAGAGCAAATTAATGTTGATGCATTTATTGTTGCTGATTTTGTATTTTTTAGATATTTTAGCAAGGTGAAGTGTCTCCTCTTAGGGAGGAGTGGGGATTGACAACCCTGCTATACCACTGAGCCACTGCTGCCCCAGATTAAAGGTTATTAGTGTCATGTGAGGTTTATAGACTAAATACAAAGTATAGTATTAACAATGGTGATTTAGAAGTAGAAAAAATACTTCCTTTAAATGCCCACTGTGCATTGTGACACACAAAATGTTGTTTTGTGTGTCACAATGAAACAGGTGATCAAGTGATCCTTTATTTTGAAGGTGAGGTTTCTTGAATTTCCTTCTGGATGCTTGTGGTCGACACATCTCCCTGTCTGCTCTCACTCCTGCTTTCTCTCACTTTAGTGATCACTTTGGATGCTGAACCTATTTACTATTTATGAGTTACTCTCCCCAGTAACTCATAAATAGTAAATAGGTGCCAGGTGCCAACACTTTGAATCTGGACCAGAATTAGCTTTAAGTCTTCAGGTTACGCTTTTAGGAGGGATTAAACATGGGGAACCCTCACATAACATCTAAGATGATGTTGTGTCTACAACAAACTCTTTATATGCATATGCTGCTGAGTTCAGTTCAGAGAGTTAAAGAAATGTTTTTACTTTTGCCGTCAACATTTTAAGATAAGCCCCAAAACGATTTCAGCTATCTAGTAGGAAACTGCTGGTTCACAAAAAAATGGACTTTCAGCATTTAACCACTGGGCATGAATCTTTGAAATTGTAGTCCCAGAGCAGAAAAAGGTAAACATAATACTGGTGTTTGTGTGTGTGTGTGTGTGTGACCAATCGTGCCATTCAACAACCCATTCAAAGTAAAGCAACGTTTAGCAAGAAAGTGGACAATAAAGTCACATAAGGACCTATTGGATGATTCAGCATGGAAACTATTAATACTGGTGTGTACACTGTGTGTGTGTGTGTGTGTGTGTGTGTGCGTGGGAGACACAAACAAAGCCGGACTGTAGGAGGGAAAACAAGATGGAAGAGGATGTAAGAATTCAAGTGGGACCACACAAAGGTCCAGATTCCTCTGTGACGCATCATGTCCAAATGCTTGTATTATTCCAGCGAGACGCTGACAATAAACACGCCCCTCCTCAATACACACACCTAGTAACTAAACACAGTGCATCGATAGCTTTCAGTGACCTGTATATTGCAACTGAACCCAGTCATGTGTATAAAAAAGCTATTTGTAATGAGCTGCAGATAGGAGACAAGTCCAAGCACCTAATTATACTTCAGTCTGTGTTTCTTCTGTTTTAAGCCAGTTATGACTGTGGTCAGTGAGTGAAAATCTTTGCTCCCTGCTGTATCAACATCCATTCACACCCCACTGCTACTGTGACATGCCACATTAATTTTGTGGTTTTTATACCTCCCCCTCCAAGCCCAAACAAGTTCTCACATGCACGGCCACGGCACCCGACACCCTCAATCACTTTTTCTAAGGATGGGAGTTCTTTTTCTCTGTGTGTGTGTGTGTTCAAGCCAGCCAGCAAACTGTAAATCAGGAATAGTCCTCCCCCCACCCAGGAACAATTTGGCACTGGTGTATGTGTGAAACCAGTAAATAGGAGAGAACATGCATGTGCACAGAGCATGTATGTCTGAATGAGGACATGCACTCATGGGAACATCATATTTCAACATGTCAAGTGCTGTATTGCGTGCAATGGGCTGCAGCTCATGTCTCCACAGACAGGGCCACTTGTTTCCACCCAGCACAGCCTCACGTCAGCGCGCTGTCTCCTCTGTCACAATCATTATGTCAGATTTTGCAACCTGAGCATTGATCTGTTTCTGCTCCGTTTTACATACCACCTGACAACTATAAGTCTTTTTAAAAGGGGAAAAAGTGCAACAGCACAGTGAAACTGACCCTCGGCCTCAAGCAGCTGAGGGAAAGGGAGGAACGGGAGGAGAGGTGAAAACAGTGAGATGTCATCGGAGTAATGGAAGAGTTTACGACATTTTGTTCATCACAACATTCAGTGCCTGATTAAAAAAAGGCAGCACATCATTTGCGAGTGGATTGAAATACACTACAAGCTGTCTTTTATATGGACTCTTGTAACTTTGGATCATAATACTAGCCCAGTTGTAAAACTTTGGCTGCAGAAAATTTGGGCTTCACATTGGAATGCCACTGTTGGTGGTTGTGTGAATTCCACAGATCTATATTTGCCAGTGTTTTCCTTTTCTGCCAGTCTATGGAATTGAGGTTTGGTTTACAGCAACTTGTGGTTTCCGTGCAGGTTTGAGAAAGAAAGGCCGACGTGTTGCCTCCCTGTCGGTGAGAGAAACTTCATCATGAAGATATAAAACATGCACAAGAAGCAGAGAGATGAAAGACTGATTGTGAAGAGAGGGATTAGGGAGAGGAGTGAGGGTACTGCTGGCAGGAGAGTAAAGTAAAGCAGGTCCAAAGGATTCTGGGTAAGAGCCAGTCATATACCAAAAAAAGCAGAAATTACATTTGGCCTTTCAGACAAGTCAAATGCACTGTAGAGTAGAGAATGCTCTTTGCACCCTGCGTGGTTGATTTTGACATGGCACATAAATAACAGCCATTAAACTAAAAATACAGACACGGAAGGGACTTCCCATCACTGGGATGTACAGAAGACCAGAAGTGCGCCAAGTACCCACAGCCTTCCTGAACAACACAACGCCTCCGGTCCTGCGTCAGTGGTACTTTCCTGTCTCCACTGCTCAGCATCCTGTATATGTCCAGGGTATGTCTTGTCTTTTAAACTATTTGAGGATAATTCCTAACATTTAGTTCATGTTTGTTTTGCCTGGTAGTGAGTGTTTACAAGGGTGAGTAATACATTTGTAGCCATAAGGTTTTTGGCACATTTTAGGTAAATAGTCTTTAATTGAAAACTACATGTTAGAGATGAGGGCAGTTATGCATTGCTCAATTTTAAGAACGTATCCTCAGTGTTACATGAGGACATGGTACTGGTAGGATGCTCCTTCATACACCACATAGAAAATCATTGATTGGATAAAATAATGTTGATTTCTTAGCATTAAGCTCCCAGATGAAACTGTTGCTCTGTTGCTCTTGCGTTCCAAGAATCCACTACTTGACAGCATCCAAGGGATTGCTCTAACTTTGCTTTTTCTAAACAAACATGACAAGTTACATTAAACACGAGCGAACATCCTGTGCAGGGCAAGAACAGATCTTCACTGAATAAATCATCAGGTTGTAATTTCAGTTTATACAGAGGCTCCCATGCCTGTTCACTATCTAATAAGAGTAAAACTGTAGAGCTGGTAAGGACATCTGTTTTGCAATAATCGACAGCCAGTGTGTCTCCACACTAGTGAAGCCAACACCCACTGCAAGTTTCCACAGTAAAATGTCACAGGCCGCCTCTGGTTCTGCCAATTTGGGTCGACTGAGGTTCCCTCTATAGCTGGCTCAGCTCCTCTTAAGAGGCCGGCTCAGACATTGGCCCTATTGTGCTGAGGGCTGGGAGTGGGACTTTTATTTATACATAGAGGATAAATGCACTCATCTTTTTTGGCCCAGTGTTCAGAAATGTGTATTCTCATGGCTGCCTAATGCAAAGATTTGACTGCATAGTACACAGGCAGGTGATTTATGAAGGAGCTGAGTGAAAGCATTTTATGGGTATTTTAAACAGCACAGTGGGGTTTGACTTTACCCCTAATAAGCCTGAAGTCCTCTGGAATTATACTATGGTTCCAAAACATCAGAATGGAGCTACACATTCTGCTCTGTTGACTATAGTTCAGCATTCACAGCTTTAGTTTGCCCTGTGTGCTCTCTTGTACTATAAGAAATAAAGGCCCTCCATCCACTAGCACAAACTGCCCAAAGAAAGCTCGCCATAAACCTGAGAAATAATCCCACTTATTCAGAAACCACATGAGAAAGGTCAGTGGCAGTGACTCATCGATGTCAGAGATCTCTGTGCTCTGCCTGCACTCAAGCACCCTGTGGGAAGGAAGATGGTCGGCCACGGAGGCTGGATGTAACAAGCATTTCTCACACACACACACACACACAGACACAGACACAGTCCAGTACTGTGTTGAAATGTGTTTATGTCTGCATTCTCATCACAATGGCTCTAATAAATCATATCCTTTCCTTCCTGCTCGGTTTCTCCTCATATTTCTAATCATTCTTTTCATTCTTCCTCTAATCATCCCTCTCCCCAACTGTTTCTAATATTGCAGGCTTTTTCGCTGTCTTCCTTTAAGCTTGCTCTCCAAAGCGTTTTGGCTGCAGCAGAGAGCAGCTGGATTCTCCATTCTCTCCTCCCTTTTGTGATTCCTCGCCCTTTTATTGCTCCTCACCCCTAGCACGTTCTCCTCTGCAGTCACAGCTGCCTTCCACCCTTAGTAACCCTCCTGTATACAATACAAACACAAGCCCTCACATGCACCCTGACAGAGGCGCACACTCGCACTGCGAGGCAGAAATGCACACACAGGGCCGATACCTACACGCACAAAGGGTAGCTGAAGTCACTTTTGTGGTATGTCTGCGGGTTTAAAGGAGCAGGGATGTGTTATAATTACAAGTGCATCTGCAATGGAATCTGTTAGGGCAGGTCGAGTAAAGTTAGGACCTTGCGACCTATCAAAGGTATCTGCGAGGTTAACCTCTACGTCTCCTGTGTCAGCCAGCTCTAAAGAAAAAGAAAGTGTTCACAAAGGCTGATATATTGTTCCAAACGTGGAGCAGACGTATCAGGTCAGGAACAAACAAGGAGGTTGAAAGTCCCTGTTTTTCTCAAACACCATACCAGGTGTGAGGAACAGCCCACACTCCTCTAACGACAGAAAGATGACAACCTTGCTGTCCCGCCCATCCTGTCTGTTAACACACTCACCTGTCAGCCACATCCGCAGCCTCCCCACTTATGTTTGCACCTTTCACTTAGAGGCACACACACACACTCCAACTTTCAGTCATTCTCTGTCATCTATATCCCACTTCCTGCTCTCTTTTTTTTGTTACCACCACTCCAAAGTGTCCTGCAGGTCATACAGTCCACACTGCCTGGGTTTCACTCAGCTCCCCTCCTGTTGAATGTCAAGGTGACAGAAAGGAGAAGAAGCCTGACATTGTCTGTTAGTGATATGGTATCGTGGGGAGACGGAAGGGGGAGTGTTGTGTTTGAACTTGTCTGGCTTGTGCTCTGCCTGTCGGCCTGTCTGTTTTTCAATGAGTAATCCATTGTAAGACTGAACACACACACACACACAGCTCACTTACAAGAGGGAAAGGAGAGTTTTAGCTCAGGGCTGATCGATGTGTGATGGGCAGACATGAAAGCTACTGGTAGGAGTTTGTCTTCTGCTGATTTAAAAATATCTGAAGCTTCTGAGGCTCGAAAAATGTTGCAGTGAAAAATGTAAAAAGAAAAAAAAAAGTCCAGATTAGTTGCTCTTCTCTCTTTTATCTGAAAATCAGAATAATTTTGGGACTGATCACCAGGAAAAAGTGTTCACGGTCCCTAGAGGATAGACCAAACTTTAGGGATTCTCTCATGATTCTATAGTGCCAACATAAGGCTGTGAGTGGAAATTCTAGATATTAAACCTTGAACAGGATAATAATATATTTATTGTTAAAATAAATAGATACATAAATAAATCATTAATAGAAATTCTAATAAAATGAATAAAAAAACTAGCCATTGGCAGCATAATGATATAGGCAGATACTCTGACATCTGCAACTTTCCAAAAGCAGCTAAACAATTTTGGCCCTTAATAAAAATGTAAAAAATTCAATACTGTGTCCCTAATTACAGGCAAAAAAAATCCGATAGAAAGAAAATATAATTTTATTGTGAAGACATCCTCTCACTGACTGATGTGATATCCTTCCTTTTGTAATATTAACTGCATTATTATTCAGTGTGTGTATCAATAAGTTACAATGAAAAAACGTAAAAATTATTCTATTAAATATTTTTCTTTTTTTAAACTGATAAAAACTGAACAATATATCCCAGTTAAGGGACATGAAATGGCAGCAAGCTATAAATAATATTCCAATATAATCCATTCACACCACATTAGTATGCTGGGAGAGACAGGGCTTCAGCAGATGATCTTTAGGAGACAAAAGGATCTTTATGTCATTTTGCGACATCACAAAGTCGTCGATTATTTAGTGTGAACATTTCTCCATAACAACAAAGTATGCATCTGTGAAGCTATTCAAAGCATCAAGCTGGAAAATTATCTTTAACTGATTTTGTTAGTGGGAGTATTACTCTAAAAGTATGATGAGGTGAAGAGAGAGCATGCAGTGCACACATGGCAACAGTGATTTTTAAATATCACAGTAATTTGTAGAATTTGTCTGTGATTAGATGTTTTCAAATAAAAATGTGAGGTATTTTTCTTATTATTATTGTTTTCAGTAGCAAGTATTGTTACAGAATTCAGCATTAACACGTATTGGTTTGTTAAAGTTGAAAGATCTGTAAAAACTGAAGCCAGAGCAGAAATGATCTGAGCAGAATGTCTGCTCTGTTTCTCAGGTGTGCAAATACATTGGCT
This sequence comes from Parambassis ranga, assembly GCF_900634625.1. Classification (NCBI taxonomy): domain Eukaryota; kingdom Metazoa; phylum Chordata; class Actinopteri; family Ambassidae; genus Parambassis; species Parambassis ranga. The sequence continues at coordinate 15,578,377 of NC_041028.1, read as the reverse complement.
GATTTTTATGCAGGATACAGCAGCATTTCATTGGGTTTCATGAGTTCACCATATATTATTTTTTCCATCACTGCTTTTCAACGCTCAAGGTTTTTTGTTTTTTTTCGCCCTGAGTCAGACTCTGGGCTTTGATTGTTCCTGATTACAAGTCAAGGCAAGCTAAAAAGGTCAAGCCTGTAAAAGAAGCGCCTGTGGGGGTCTAATATTATCAGTGGTTATTGTATACATCGCTCCATATTAATTATCATTTATGCCATTCAAGGGAGCGATTCCAAATAAAGACACACCATTGTGTATCATTTTGTAATCAGGCTGTGGGTGTGTGATATATAAAGCCTTGTTTATGATACACGGGAGGCTGTTCAGTGGGCAGTATAAACAGGATGCCTCTCAGAGACAGCTCACACAGATTTGAAGATTCCTCTGTGACAAGGCCAGGATATTATTTTGACAAAGTATCCACATTGTACTAACTGTTCCTCTGCACGAAGTGCTGGAAGCTCTGCACACTTTTCCGGTGTTTGCCCCGTCATTTTTAAACTGGAAAGCACGAAATGGGGTGAGAGCTAGAGATCGTATAGAGAATTTGAGCTGATGAAGCAGACGGGATGGGAGAGGAACAGTCCAAGAGAGAGAGAGAATAGGAAATTATTATTTACTCTTATTCAAAGAATCACTAAGGTTAACTTGTAACATTTCATTCCAGCATTTTTTTTTATTACCTCCCTTCATCTCAGAGGGACACATACTTCCTGTTCGAGCACATTTACCTGACATCTGAAGAGTGTTTTAAACAATGCATGATACAACAAGCTTTTAAGCACGCTATTAAAATGTATCTTCTGACATTTTGAATAAATGAGCTGGCTGACATGCATAATGTGTTACTAATAAAGCAGCATTAATTAATTTCAAAACTGAGCCCACATCTCTCTGTTGTTCATTTATTTAGGAAAACAAGGTGGTAGAAGCAGCAGCTCCATCACTAACATTTTACTCTAACATTAGCACTGCACCTACTATACAATCCTATAGAGCAGTGGCCTTGTGTATCTTGCTTTTCCTCTTCTTGCTTGTGACTGTGACACCTTTTAAATCCATTTATTAAACGCACAGCACTGAATAATGTGGTTCTCTGAAATCATCTGATCATCCAATCAGATGATTTCAGCGTGCTTCTTTCACAGTGTCCTTGAGTGAAGCATTTTAATCCACCATGGTTGTCAGGCAACACTCCTTTTGATACAGAGGAGCATTTTCCTGTGAATGGATCGATAGATGGATGCTGAAACAAGTTAGGTTATATTAAAAGCAAAATTTATCATGGGGAATATGATCAATATGATGGATAATATTATTTGCACAACAGAGCCTTGGAGAACCAAAACACAAAGATAATGTGTGGCCAGAAAATGAATGTTACACTCACACCTACTGGCCATTGTACGTAACACAAGTTCTGTCTGATTCCTTTGATTTCTTTGTATGAAACTGGATTAGCTGCTTTGGGCTGGATGGCACATGACAACCCTAAAATAATATAAATATTTGGTATTTACTAATTGTAAGCCTGGTGACTAAGTAAATGCGTGAGTTGTGAACAAACCTCTGCCCTGTGCCGAGCGTACGTGGAAGTTACGTCACTTCAAAGTTGCAAACGAAGGATGCCTTCACGTACACCAGAGACCTCAGGAAAATATTTTTTCCCGAGGTCTCTGGTGTTGTGAAGGCATAATTCGTATATTTTATCTTTTAAAAATATGATGTATTTTCTAACATACTCGTCAGTAAGCTACAGTTTTACAGTGGCATTTTTAGTTTCGCAAATATTTAATATTTTCATGAGTGGAATAGAGGTGGCAATCTCGGAGCTCAGAGTGTACACCTGAACGCACCAAAAGTTCACTGTTCAGAATTGTGACATAAAGTCATGGAGGAAAAACAGAGGAGTCCAGGCAGCGATTTTACACCAGGTAGCACTCTGAACTTGTTTGTTATGTTCTCTAGTGTTTTAGTAAGTTCCTGAAGTGACGACGATGTTATCACTGTACCGTTAGCTAGTCAACCAGCAGAAACAGTACAGGCACCAACAAGCAGCTGTTTAGCAGCTAACACATTCACTGAGTTTGTTAGCTTAATTTGAGCAACTTTAGCAACTTTAGCAGTTAAAGTAAAACCTATGTGACCTATGTGAGAGACATTTAGCAGCCTGAATTCAGGTCAATGCATTGGAGTTAATTAGAGCCACAAAATTAGAAACAGTGTAACCTAATTTCAGCTCTGTGGCTGTAGAACGAAAGCGAATTGAAGTTGTTTTGCATTTTCTTGTACGACTTTAACCTGTGTATCATGACAAATGTGTGGTTTGTCTACGTCTAGGTTCTATTTTGTATCTCAATCAAAAGCCTTTAATAAAGTTAATCATTAAGCTTTGTCCATTTGTCACCCCAGACCCAGGGGGAGCAGGAGCAACACAGGATGTCCCAAGTGATCAAAGAAAAGACAAAATGATTATCAGCAGGCAGTTGACTGAACAGAGCCGGTTTGCCTATGCTGCACTGTGTGGTGTCTCCTTGGGCCAGTTGTTTACTGGTACTGTAAACAGGTGGGTGGGGGTTAATACTCTGTCTATGTTCATGATGTAAAACTTTCACTACATCTAAAGGATAAATCACAATAACCATATCATTGCATTATTTATAAAGATTTGAAAAAATGTCAATATTCATTTCACCTTTATTGATTTTTAACTTGAACAGCTTTAGCTCACTAAAATGCTTGCTCTCTATAAAAGCTACATTCAAGTACATTCCCATGATACACCAGCCTTAACAACACAAAACTTAACATTATACCACAAACTAAATGTGGTTTATTTGCTCTGGGTGGTGTTCACATTCTGTTGACCAGCATTAGGACTCACCTTTTCTCACTGGCTGGTAGAGCTCTTCCAACAAGATTTTGATCAGCAGTAGCAGCATACTGTCTGCTTCGTTTCCCAAATTGTGGCTGTTGGCCAGATGTCATGTTAATGTTATTATTGATCATATTGGTATATAATTTTGAAATATCACAGACTATTGTTAATCCACTAATGCACATCCCTTGTAATGGTGTGTGTTGAATGTATTGCTTTGCTTCTTCGACTTTTCAGTGTGTTCAGGCAGCAGTACCTGAAGGGCTTGGTCCGCTGGCTGGATCTGGATGAGTCGGTGATGCCTGTTATGGGGGCTTTCCTTTCAGGTCTGGGCTTTGAAGGCTCGGACACCTTTCTGTCCGTCCTACAGGCTGAACCACTGCTGGCTGCAGGGGCTACCCCCATCATACAGGATCTGGTGTCTTTTTCTGTTAAAGACGGTAAGAATCTTAAAAAATGGCCTTGGTGTAAATTCAGAGAATCCTGTTACTTTAAACATCAGTTTCATGTTTCATATACACAGGCCAGTATGATGCCAGAGCGAGAGTTCTTATCCGTCATGTCAGCTGTCTGCTTCGAGTATCTCCACAGCAGCTGGAGGAGTTTGAGGAAACACTGGGAGAGAGTCTGAGGGAAGCAGGAAAGGAGAGCGAGTAAGTTGGGTTGGAGATGGATGTATAGACAGAAGGCTACATGAGTGTTAAACACTTGTATTAACACAGTATAGTTAGCAGTTTATTTTGTTTATGTGGATCTAAAATTCTAACATGAAGATTTGCAATAAACAAGCAGGTTATTTATTTCAAAACTTCACCTTAAGCTGACCACAAGAATTATAAAAGTTTTATGATTCATTTGTTATACTATTATCTTCCATTAGGGAAGAGTCCTCCAGGCGGCAAAAGAAAGAAAGAGGGCGGAAGTTGAGGCGTTACCTCCTCATTGGACTGGCAACCGTGGGCGGAGGAACTGTGATTGGTGATACTTCCTGTTCAGTCCGGAAATTTAAAAAACATCTTGTGTCTTATGTGTAATAGAGATTACATCACAATTGCAGGCAGCTTTACACTGAGTATTCAGGTTTCACCACCTTACAGAAATTTGCACTGACCTACTTTTATATTCTGCACTGACTGTCACCATCTTTGCCAGGTGTAACAGGTGGGCTGGCAGCCCCTCTGGTGGCAGCAGGAGCCGGTGCTGTTCTTGGGGCTGGTGGTGCTGCTGCTCTGGGTTCAGCCACCGGCATCGCAATTATGGCCTCACTGTTTGGAGCAGCAGGGGCCGGATTGACGGGTTTGAGCCTCTTCAGAATTGTTGTTGTGTTAGCCAGATCATAAGGACCCTTTCATTTTCTCTCTGTGATATTTCATGCATCGTCTTTCCAGGCTACAAGATGAATAAGTGTGTTGGGGCGATAGAAGAATTTGAATTTCTGCCACTTAGTTCTGGAAAGCATCTTCACCTGACCATTGCAGTGACAGGTTGGCTCTGTAGTGGTAAATACAGTAAGTATAGCTTCTTCTTTCTTTCTCCCAACACCTCCATCTTCTATTATACTATTTACTGTATGTGTTTTTTAGGTATAATTCTAAAATTCAATATAAACTACAGTTTGAATAAAAGTTGGGACAGCAAAACAAAACTAATGCCAACACATCTGCTGTTCTTGTTAGGTTCAGTGTGAGGATAGGAGCTTATATTGTTGGAAAACCATAACAAACATAAACATAAAAAGATGTTGTAGATCTGAGTAAAAAAAGCATCACACTTTCTAAAATCAGCATAGTGTGTATCAGAGATTATGTAGATAAACCACTCCCGTTTTTGCTTTTACATAAAACAATGCAGCTCTCTACAACTGCTAAAATGCACACTAGTACCCCCTTCACAATTGCTAAAAAACACTTCACACCCGAGTGCTGCTGAGCTGTTTCCTTACATAAACACACAACTGCTGTGTTACAGGCTCGTTCCAGGCCCCGTGGTGCAGCCTGGGTGAGTGTGGGGAGCAGTATTGCCTGGTGTGGGAGTCACGTTTTCTCAGGGATCTGGGCTCAGCTATGACCTCTTTGTTGGATGGACTGGTCAGCATGGTAGCTCAGGAAGCTCTCAAGTACACGGTGCTCTCAGGTAGGAGAGCAGGTGCAGGAATACTGTTTCTGTTTAGATACAGTGGTATTTGAGGGTGTGGGATGTGGGAACACTCATGCTCTATAGTTTTTTGTTGTTGTTGTCTTGATCCTTGCTTGGTAGTGCTTACGTGTATTGTGTATGATTTCACTGTTCAGGCATTGTGACTGCTCTGACGTGGCCTGCGTCTTTGCTGGCAGCAGCCAGCGTCATCGACAACCCCTGGTGTGTTTGTCTGAACCGCTCGGCTGAGGTGGGCAAACATCTGGCACAGGTGTTGAGAAGCAGACAGCAGGTATTGTATTACCTTTTCTAATTTTTCATCTCATTGACTCTGCAGAAGAAAAACTTTATTCATTCTTTAGATTAACTATGATGTTTTTGTTCTTTGCACTTAAATAGGGGTTTGTTAGAGAGAGCAATCTGTCTGACTTGACAATGAGGCTTGCTTACTTTTTTCTGTACTCATAGGGAAAGCGGCCTGTCAACCTCATAGGTTTCAGTCTTGGAGCCCGTGTTATCTACTACTGTCTACAGGAGCTTGCCAGTGATCAAGGTGTGAGATATTTTTAGGGTTGAAGCCCTGATGTGGTTAAAGTTTTTGGCCTAGTAGGCTCAAAAAAAAAACATACTAACATGTCATTTTGTCAGCATCCTAAATATTATTATTCTTCTCTCAGAGCTGTCCCAAGATCAGCCTCTGCAATAGTTTAACCCGGCATTCCATTTCCAACCCAGATAGTGTAGATCAGTTCCTGGAGAAATATCTCAGGATTTTTGTAGAGCTCATCTCCATACATCTACAAGGCCACAGACATATCAGTCACTACCCCTAATGAAGGAGAATAGAATTGGCATGATGAGAAATAATCAACAGTATGCATATTTGTCTTTACATTTCACTTTTTTTATGTTCATATCCTCAGGTAGCGAAGGAGTAGTGGAGGACGTGGTCCTCCTGGGGGCCCCAGTGGATGGTTCTGAGAAGGCATGGGAGAGGATGACCAGGGTGGTGGCTGGGAAAATAGTTAATGGATACTGCAGGTAAATTTCTTTTTGTGTATATCCAACAATGTCTCCATTTTTTATGTATTTTGGATACATAAAATGTAAGATTTATGAATACACTCTGATTCTGGACTTATCCACACATCAGAGGGGACTGGCTCCTGGGGTACTTGTACAGAAGCTCAGCAGCACAGCTGTGTGTTGCAGGGTTACAGCCAATCAACATCCAGGATCAGCGCATAATCAATGTGGATCTTTCCTCTGTGGTATGTCAGAGCTTTTGTTTAAATTAGAGTATGACCAGGTTTGGGTTAGAAAGTTTGTGGTTTCTTTTAAGTGGGGTTGTATAAAGTAATTGTTTTGTCAGTCACTGCACTACCTACACTTGGTGGTTGGTATACACCTAATTTGCAGAAGCAGGCAGCAGTACCAACACAGAAAGAAGGAACACAGTGACTTGTTGTGGATGCTAAAGCAACGTCCACCTAAAAAAGAAGATATGGAATGATTACAAAAAATAGATAACTGAATGAAATGGTGTAATTTATTAGCACTTCAAAAGACAGTTGTATAGTTTAAATAAAGTTAAGAAAAAATAAGGCCTCTGCTGGTCTGTTCCAGGCCACAGTATCGCCACCTTTAAAATGAAGCTGATGCCACAATATGTATACTCATAATCATAGTTGTTTTGCTGAACCATTTAGAGGTTTCACATTTCACCAAACATTCAAAAGTTCCACATATAAGGTAAGGTAACAAATTGACATGTATTAATCACATATTTGAATCTGATGTCCACAGCTTGGGGTCAAATTGTAATGGCTCCATGCAGTGTCTCCTTTAGTGTGCAGCTTACCATACTAGTAAAATTATGGATAACTGTACTGTACTGTGTTCATATTCCCCAGTGCTGGTTTTCAGACTCTTACATTTAGAACTTTGAAAATGGACAACTAAAAAATACTTGACATTTCTGAAGCACCTTACATTAAACAGTATACCTGGTCATGTAACAAGAACAAAGTCTGTTGTACAAAAAGTAAATAAAAAAAAACAACCTTCTACATGAAAAATACACTGTATGAAGAAATACATATGAACCATTTTAAAGTATAATCCTGCTCTTCAGGTAAAAGGTCACTTGGACTACATGCGCCAAATGGACACCATCTTGGTAGCAGTAGGAGTTCCCACTAAAGAAGTCCCAGGAGCCTCCTTTGCTGTTCTCCAGCCATCAATTAAAAAGAGGACAGTGGATATCCCTGACCAACAAACTACACAAGAGCGACAAGTGACTGAGGCAGAAAACCCAGAGGGTGGAACTCATACAGAAGAAAGCAGAGACGGGAAGGAGGTGGCAGAGACAGGGGAGATTGGTGAAGGCTGGGACATCCCTGATATTTCAGACCTGCTGGACTCATTACATGATGCAGAATCAGACAGTCAAACAGCAATTCAGAAGAATTTCTCCCTCACTGCTGAGGAGAGTGCCTCTGGTAACGCCACAGAATCTGGTTATAATGCCCGGTATGATGTAAAGGACACTGACCTGGATAATGAACACATATCATGGAGCTGGGATGATACAAGCTGGACTGCAGAGCACTCAGACCAATGAAGTCGTCCAAGCTTGTAAAGAGCATGTTACAGGACCAGCTGCTTCCTTGCAAACTCTCATTTTTTTGTTTTTTTGCAAAGCTTTGTTGGAGAATATCCATTCCATTATCAGCACACTGACAAGTCAGAGAGACTGCACAATGCACACAATATGGCAGCTTCTAGTGAAAAGCCCCTGAAGGAACTGTGTAGAGATGTCTTAATTTAATAATAATTTAATAACACTTTTTAGAAACTGTAAATTTGGTCATAATTTATTTTCTGAACTTACTGTGAGATCAATATCCTGCAAATATGTGTATGTTTTGCAGGTTTTAGTGAATACTGCGTAACAGCTGTTCCTTCTGTCTCTCTGTTAGCTTGGTTGCTATGGATATTATCACAATAATTCGATTTCCATAAGGCTGCGGGCAAATCGCTGAATGTGTCTTTCTCAAGGCATTTCTTTTCAACAAATGTGACAAAATGTCTTCCTGGGAATTTGATTGTATGGTGGCACTGATAACTGGAAATAGTCTTATCCCTGATTTTACACTCATCTTAAACCGTAGCAGGAGTAGATGTTTTTTGTGACTATACATATTAGCTTTGAATTAGATTCCTTCTTACCTCACTGTTAGTTAATCTTCAATTAGTATGAGCCTCGGTACTTGTCATGAATCACTCTCCCACTTTAAACCCCACCATACCATAGCCTGCCTTATTTCCATAATCAATCCAGTGTGTCAACCTGATTAGGTAGAAGCAGTGGCAGCTCAATCCCAGCGTGCTCAGCATCCAGGAGGTTAACGGCATCTGTGGCGGTGGCAGGAGGGTGGGTGGGGTCAGAGGCCAGGGTGGAGGGGGGATTACTGGCGATGTTAGGCTCTCCTGAGTTGCGTAAAGAGAGGGAGAGAGCCGGCGAGGGTCTTCTGGGCGAGCGCGAGGAACAGCAGGGTAAAAGCTTCCCCAGAGCTCGTTTGAAGTCTCTCATGAAGAGCGGGTAGATGATGGGGTTCATTGTGCTGTTGCAGTAGCCCAACCAGGTAATGGCATCAAAGAGCGCGAGGGGGACGCACTCACACACTGCCTGGACGAAGATAGCAGTATTACAGCCATAGAACTTTATATACATTTACATGTATATATATGTATATACACACACACACGATGTTTAGACTGGTAGCTTTGTGTGCTTGTCAGATTTTTCAGGGAACTGGAACATTCCAGGCCTGAAAACACATACTTTTGTCCGACTCCATATACTTATATTGGACCTATGCATATGTGAACATGATATCCTGATTTGTCTAATATTTTTATTTATTCCTTTCCCAAAATGTATAGATGGATCAAATGTAATGTGAAGGTCTTATTTAAACCAGATATTTACACATATAAAGATTGCCAAGTTAAAGCTGTATGCAGTACCACTCAGTTTCAACTCCATCTCTCGCCTCACACAGTATCACTCCACCAACATGTTCATGGCCGTCACCTTGGCACATTTTTTTATCTCAGACATAAAAAAGAGGTTAAATATATTAAGAGGTTGGAATCACAAGTTGGAGCTGCACACAGCAGATGATGTGAAGGAGACTGCGATGATGGTACTGACGCAGTCGTGTGGGGTTTTAAATACATATTTTCTTGAATGGTAGGATGACAAATATAAATCCATGAAACAATTCAAACAGGATCAGAGCTGTTTTTCTTCTCTGCATTGAATCCTGAGATTTCCCCCTTAAATAAGGACTATTGCAGCTCAGGGAACATCACTACGGCAGAATTTTACATTTAAGAACACTGATCTTGGTCCCTACCACTATAGGTTTTGAGAGCATCAGTGAAGGAGGAGACAGCTGTTAGAGGAGAGCTTCCAATACTACCAAGATGAGATAGGGAGGCGGTGGGAATAGGACAGAAAGGGGGGGGGGTGCGTTTCACACACCACATTGAGTGCGAAAAGAAAGAAGAGCACAGACACAGTTGAGTCTCTGTGCTCTATGTTATGCAGGGGAGAAGCGAGAGGGCACAGATGGGAAATCAAAATGACTGGATCATTGAAAGCTTGAAAAACAGGACAAGTGTCATTACCAATTTAGATGAAGCTGTTTTTTGACAATCATTTACTCTCACAGAGGGTTTTCGTGGCCTTCCTTGTTTGTGCATTGAGTGTGTGTCTCCCATACAATCAGTCTAATCAAATCAAAATCAACAACTTAAACAAAATTAATTATAAATGGTATTTTGTTAGGTTGTTTTCTGGGATTTTGAAATGAGTCAGCCGCACGAAGCTGAAATGCCAATCTATTTCCTCGTTAGATAGCTTGGCAAGGCTGTGACGCCAAAGCTGGCCAATACAAAAATAGATCGGTATCCAAGTGTTTTTTCTCTCTCTCTTTCTTCCTTTTGCATTTATTTCACACTGATTTTCTGCTCGCCACACGTATAAAGCTGAGAAAAAAAATCTCTGAATCACTATGATATATAAGAGAGCAGAGCTGTGCCAAACAAAGAAGACTCAGGAAAATGTTCACATTGGAGAAATATACATGTGAAGGCACATAGAGCAGATTTTAGTGGTTTATCTTTTTCACCTCACACTAATACTTTCTTGACAACCATTCTCACAGATCACACGTGTGTGTGAGTCTCATACTGACCTGAGCCATGTTGGTAATGAAGAATGGGAGCCAAGCGCTGAAGAAAAGCCCCAGGAGGACTCCCAGTGTCAGACTGGCTTTCAGTGCCCTCCGACCCTGCCTGTGGGCCAGGCGACGCTCGCTGTTCACTGACAGCTGTGGACAACAGACAGAGGACAATGGAACATACGAAAAACATACACTGGTTCCTACATGTTTGAAGCTTGCTGCTGATGTTGAGATGTAGAGTGATGTGCTGCCTCTGTGTTTATTGATACTGAGGACCCTGATGGAAACTGGGTGTGCACCAACTCTGTACTTTTATTGTAAGTTTTACTTTCTACCATGTAATATAATTATTATTAACCATGTTGCCCTGTGACTGGGACCTTACATTTCCAAAACAGAACCTCCATAGGTGAATAATAGCATTTATAGTAAAGTATTTATCTAGCTCTATCTACAGTATAATGTCATTGCAAGCAGCGGCTTAGCTTAGCTTGACTTAGTACTATGACAAGCTCCTTAAACATTTTAGAATGCCTATTTAAAGTAATATTATATTTTATTTAATTAATTTAATTTTTTAATTTTTTTTAATTTTTAATTATTTACTTATTTTATTTTGTCGTAACAAAGAACACTTACTACTTTGCAGGGCGGCTGTTTAACATGCGAGATATCTGAGGAAGTTGTGTTCAGTATTTCAGCAAACCATCTGATGCATCAGGTAAGAATATTTATGCTAAAAATAATACAAACACCTTCAACTTAACAAACATGAAGTTAACATTAAATCCCCATTTTTGGGGAAAATGCATATCAAAGTGTAATAGTGGCACAAAGATGGTGCTGGAAAGATGAAGGTTGAAGGGGTTGTTAGAGGTTGATTAGAATTGAACTGACTGCCTAGTTTTGGTGTGTGTGTGGGGGTGCGTGGTTTAACTGTAAAGAATGTGACAGACTATGCGGCTGTGATGCTTTCAGACGGGGGCAGCACATATGACACACACTGTCCATTTTTCTCCCAAGGTTTCTGGGCAGCTTTAGCTTTAGCTTCTTTCCTATGTTGATCTTCTTTATACAAGCTACATGTGTTTTTACGTATATAAAAAAGGGAAATTCTAAAAGAGTGCCTGTGTTTAGATCTGAGCTATAAATATCAGCTGCAAATGATGATAAACTTGAATGGAGATAAGCGTGAGAATAGATCGGTAACTTTTCCACTCACAAAATATTTCTATTCTAAGGGTCCTGATACTAAATCAGCACCACTGAACTGATCTGTTTGGGCAGCCTTCAAACACTGACTATATATAAATACTGTATATAAATCTTCCCTGCTTTGTTCTTACCGGTACATTTTGTGACACTGGAGGCTCCGGGTGACTGCACTCATCTCCGTCTTGCTGAGCTTGAACTGCTGCGAGCCCAGGTGAAGGAGGCCGAGAAGGTTCTCCGAGGGAGGGATGTGGGTGAGGTGGGTGGCTCAGTGCTGCAACCCTCTTTGCCTGCCTCCGTGCTGCCAGAAGAATCCGGCAGTAGGTGAAGCAAATGGCGCTGGAGGGCAAAAAGAAGGTGAGCACGGATGCCACCAGGGCAAAGGGCAAGGTGACCCGCAGGCGGCACTGGAAAGAAAGGCCTCCTGATGGTGACAGCTGAAAGTAGGATTCTGGGTACAGTTTGTCAGAGTAGGAGCTGATGTTACTGACGCTGACTTCAGGGAGCAATGAGTGTCTACTCCCGTGGCCTAAGCTGTGCCATTTCATCTCTATAGGCAGGAAGGAGGCCAGCGCCGCCAACCCCCAAGCAGCTCCTACCAGGAGTAAGGCTCGAGGTGGGGTCATCCTCTGCTTGTAGCGTAGCGGCGAGATGATGAAGAGGTAACGGTCCAAGCTGATCACGCAGAGGTTGAGAATGGAGGCACTGCAGCACATGACGTCGAAGCAAAGCCAAACGGGGCAAAAGGAAGGCCACAACACCCATGCCCCGCACAGCACATTGAGCATGGCGGGGGGCATGACCACCAATGCTACCATGAGGTCAGACAAGAACAGAGACACCAGAAAGCAGTTTGAGGTGCAACGCAAAGAGCGATGGGCAAACACCAAAGCAATGAGCAACATGTTGCCACAGATTGTCATAAGGATGATGACAGTCAGCATAAAGGCCAACAACCACGGGCCGCTGCCAGTGATGTTCCAAGTGCTGGTGGAGGGAGAGGTGCTGTTGTAGCTTCCTATGGAGCCAGACAAGAGAGAGTCAGCCATGGTGTCGGCTGGCAACAATCAATAAATTAGCTCCTCTTCCAGCACCACTAAATGTTACAGACCAATTCTCTCTCTCAGCAAAAGCTCTCACATAAATAGGAGCCTCTGAGAAGCCATCCAACACTTCCCCGGTCAATGTTAACCAAACAGTTCTCCATGGATAAATATGTCCATCTCCATTTGGCAGGAATACGTCCAGGTGCCCTGGGCTTACTCCCTCTGCCACCAGTATAATGATCCAAATCAGCAGCACAGTTTCACTCATCTCCCCATGCTGGCTGGCGAGTCCTGCCTCATCCACAGCTAAGAGCCAGAATGAGCCATTCGATCATTAACAGAGAGCTTGGAAGCAGCATGTCACAATGATGACAGGCACTGGAGGAGGGCACAAAAAGAGATAAGCTTTTACCAGGCATTCGAAAGCAGTGCCAGTGAGAGGACCCACTGGAGACAGAAACAACAAGGACCAATTGTCAGAAATTACATCTCACCTCACTGAAGTAGATTTGTTCAGCTTCCGCAAGTGCTGAGCTGGAGCTCTGCTGCCTCACTCAACTCCTTTTATTGTGGGATACAAAGCAAGGGAGCAACAACCAACACAGAACTGTGCATTTGTGAGCAAGGCTCTGTTCCTATAAGTACTCTACAGGTACCAGGGTCCTTGTAACGCCGCCTTTCTGTCCCTCGCTCCTGTTAATCCCTGTGTCAGACACTCCAGCATGCCTCCCAGCCTGAGCGCACGGCTACTGAGAAGGAGCGTGTCAAAGCATTGAGCTGTTGAAGCATAACTATGCACAATCACAGCCAAGATATGGTAATTCTACATCATAGGAACTGGCGTGGGTGGTGTTTTCCTTGTTTGGTCATGGTGTATTTAACTACTGATGTACAACAATTAGCATTTATGTTATGTATGATTAAGATTTAACCTTTACCTTTTTGAAAGTTGCACCTGTGTGTGTTGAAGCTTTCATCTTTCATTTTTTTTTTACATTTATTCAATCAATAGAAAAATAATGACATTTAATCATACTGTATACACCTCAGATCACTCACACATCCTGATAATCAGTGGTTTTATTGGGGGAAAAAATCATATTGTACTTGGGTATTACTAGTACTGAGGACACTGTTAAATTTATTTGGCACATTCAATTTCTTTGCAGCTTAAGGTTGTGTATACAAATAATGGACGTATGAAAGTATGACAGTTGTAGTGGTGAAAATGCCAATATAGTGATTTCATTACAAGTAACCGTCTTGCATAAAAACTCCTCTGGGTCCCTTTTCATCTGTGATTCATTAATTCATTTAATGAACCAATTCATGCCAGAAGACAACATTCATTCCACCTTGGTCTATTATTCTCAACCATAATTACAGCCACAATTATTCACTTCTAACAGGGTCTGTTGAAAACTGAATAACAAAACAATAGCACTAGCACTGGGTTAAAAAAAAAAAAGTATGCACAGCAGTGGCTCGAAAGCGTTGGCAATATGCAAAGGTCTAAATTTTCATGCCCCCTCAGAAATGACTCCTCCCCTTCTTATCTGCCATGTCTGATCAGCTGCTGCTAACCTTCTGACCCTTCACCCACAACATGCCCACCACCTTATGGGACCCTACACTGCCTCCACCTTCCTTTAACAAGGTTAATAAAAATTGCTCATCAACTTAAAATATGTATTCCTGTATCCTGTTTCTCTTCTACTTTATGTGAATCAGGTCTTATATCGCTGTTATCATTATTACCATGCCCTTATACAGCATCAACCAGACATCAGTTGTGTTTTTGTCATGATGATTTTATTAAATAAACACAGACTGTCCCGATCAGGCACATACAAATCATACAGATTCAGAATAGAAATGGATTGTGACTGGGGACAAAGGAATCTAAATGTACAGAAGTGCAAATGATGATGCTCCCATAGACAAAACCAAACCAAGCAAAATTGAAACGATTAAAAAAATGGCAGTCCCATGATGACTTGCAGCTACTGCTCCTGTTGAAAAAACAAACACAACATGTTTAAATTATAAACATATAAAATGAGCCATTTTTGGGGGTAAACAAACCAACCTTTTCACTTCTGTGCAGCACATAATGTGACCTCAGTTCATTCTGACAGTTGGCATACGCCATGCCGAGTCCTGTTCCTGAGCCGAAGGAAATTGGCCATGTGCGCCCTACAAATAAGAAAGATGCTTTATATATTGTTACACAACAACAACGCACACAGAGAAACACTGGTGAACAAACACATCCACTGACACTACTCACGTTTGAAGAAAAGAACAGAAAACACAATTCCTAAACTCAGTCCTGTACCTGGAAAACAGAAGGAGACAGTGTGACAGGCAACAATAGACAGCTTAACCTCATTTTTATTATTTCTGTTCACACTTTAACTGGGTTAAATGTTTTCCTTTAAGCTATAAACATGTTGGTGTGCAGTAGCTCACATTTCAGATATCTATAATCTATAACATGTATAGCAAGTGTACAGTTTCCCTGACTCCACTAGCTGATGCTGTCAGTGCCATCGCACCAAAGTCCATTGAAGAATCTCACGATTTAAGACTTAGCTTCGCTTGCTCGCACCACGTCAATGACTGAACACCACAGAAACATTAACTGTGTAAATACAGCTTACTTCATCAGACCAGTCAGCCTCACCATGCTACCTGTCACTATTTCAACCCTATGATTTATTTCGTTCTGAATAAAATAAATGAGACGATGATTATTATTTATATAGCATTAACAATAATCATTGTTTGTGGTTCGTACATTGGCCGAATCCAGGAGTAGATCATGCTTTCTGACTTCCGATGCTTCGCTATCAATGTACGAGCGAATGTGTATATATTAACAACAAACTGGCATTTTCTGAACGGCGTCCTCACTTGGCTTCTGTCCTACAACTACGGCTAATGAAGGCACATACATTTATGAGTAACCGTAGAACCAAAGCATTAGTGGTTGCCTTCTGTCATTAAAATTCAAAATCTAATTTGATTACATTTAATGATAATGTATTAGTCATAGATAGAAGACTGGTCATTCAGTTGTCCTTTGCGAGCTAGCTAGTTAGCCTCCCATCCAGTCAATGACAGTTGTGGACAACAGTATAAAGTGCTGTTCATTTTGTCCTTGTTTTGGGGGTTTATAATGTCGTAATACAAGCAAATCTCAGAGATATTTACCTAGTTTAATGGCACCGTCTGCCAGGCATCGGTCCCACTTTTTCCCTAGCTCCTTCTCAGACATGCTGAACGTTAGCTTTCGTCAGGCTACAAGTGTCAAATGCAGCTCCGGTGCTGCATTCACGTGCTGTCGGAAATGTACGTTTATTTCGATTTGGGCGCAAAAGGACAAACAGCATGGTTTTATTATGCTATATTTCACTTTAAAGAGTTATTTACTTATTACTGTTGATTGAATATATATGGAGGTATGCGTTGTAAACCTCTGAATAATAAGTGTGTTTATGCCACCCGTGAACGCAACATTAATCTACTCCTGCGAACCTCGCGATGTTACACCCAGAGCAGCTTAATGTCGCCACCCTGCGATCAAGAATACATACTAGATATCCAAGAGAAATTTACCTCGACGCATAATGTACCATTATATCAGAAAAAAAGCTTAAGACTCGTGGTTGTATTGCAAAGTTTAAATGAAATTTCATTTGACACAAATCAGTACACTATCTAGAAGTCTTTACATCATGTTCACCTTCTTAACACTGGTTTCCTGAGATGACAATATACAGTTTGTGACAACATACAGTGCACACACATGTGGAATTCATTACACAAAAAGTTGGCATGTTTTGAAATTGTTACCACTAAATAAATGTGTGCCGTGGGCTGGTACACGTGACTGCATCTGGAGACTAGAAAACATGTGTTTAACACAGAATCAAGGTACTAAACAAGAAAATCATGTCATATATGAATTCTACAAACAGACTCACAATGTATCAAATTCAGAAATTGAGAGACACAATCACATACAAAGATTTCACTGCAGGCAAACTTTGTGAAACAGCCAAAAGTCATCTTCTTGGCAGCATGCCTTTTGCAGAGATGGCTTCTTGTGACCATGAAGTGTGTCTGAACAGCAAAGGGGCACCAAAGAGGTAGAATCTGCATCCTTAAAGAGTAAATGTATCTTTGGCCAAAAACAAAATAAACCCTCTTTACCTTTACTTTAGTACAAGTGTGTGGAAATCCCCTCCTACAAGACTGCAGTGATATACATGTAAATACTTACAATACAATGTTTATCCTTAGATATACCCACAGGTGAATATGTGATGTGTTTAAGTGGCCTTCACTACACAAAATATATACTGTCTGACTGCACTCCATCTGATGTAAAAAAAATAATAATCATGAGCTAGTGAACACAGCTGAAGTCTATCGACCCTGTCTCCGGGTCCTGGATGACTCACCAATGACCACAGTTCATAATAATGCTATGATCACTCATTGGATCCTGGCTGAGGGTTCTGTTCTGGTGTTGTTGTTGCTGCTGCTGCTGCTGGCTGATTGGTTTCTTCTTTTGCTATCTTCACTGAGCTCTTGCTAATGGCCAAGAGGTCTCGCAACTCCTTGTTCTCAATCTACAGGACACATGAAAACACACATTACTTCAAGACATCATATCTCAATTTGTAAATACCATCTTGCATAAGCTGAGGATAACTATAGCTCCTTTTACATTGGACAAAAAAAATCCAGCTTAAACCCACATAGGCTTATATTTGTCTTTGTCAATTTTTCTCTCTCAAACCACCAACATCACCATTAGTTTTCCTGAACAATGATAGCGAGAAATCATGATAAGGAAAACAAATGTGTTTTAATAGGTGTAACACTAAATACATGCAAATATTTGTTTGTGTCCGTGCAAACACCCTGTATATCATACCAACACAGAGCATGCCAGTGGATGATTTACTTAGAAAAACATCCATATTTAGTTCTGTTCTCCTCACCTCCAGCTGAGCGAGCCTCTCTCGGACAGAACAGTAGTGCTGATCGTCCACCTGCACAGCTCTTCTCATCACCTGGCCCATCTCACATATTCGCTCCACCTGGCTCTGAACTTCCTGGAGGAGCGTGACATCACCACAGATATTTTCTTTAGACTGTATGTTCAATAGTTTCAAATCTTGATCCACAATGACTGTGACGAATTTTTTTAAAAAGCTAGGAAAACGTTTGTACTTTGGCGTGGTCCTCGTGTAGGCTGAGCACAGGTTTGGTGTCCAGCTCCTTCTTTGCCATCATCAGCTGGAGCATCTGCTTACGGTACCGGCCCATAATCAACTCTAGTGCGTATTGGTGCTCTTCAAGAGACAGCCACAGCTCTGCGGGGAGTCATAATGAACTAGGTTAGCAGCGACAGAAAACACAATCCACATCCACAGAATAGTGCATCTTGTACCTTTATTCTCTTGTTGTAAGTCCTTAATTTGGGTATTTTCCTGAGTCAGAAGGACATGAGGCTTGTACTTTGTGAGCTCCTGAATCTCTGAGCTGTCTTCTATGTGCTGAAAGGGCAAAGCATTGTTAAGATATGCAACAAAGTATTTGTGACCGCGTTAAGATGCTGGTCCTTACCTTGTCTGGAAGGGCATTTCCCACCTCTCTCATGCTGTGTACTCTCTTGCTCAGGGCCCCGGACTGCTCTATCAGTCCCTCGGCGGCTGTGTCATGCTCTTTTAGCCTGTCGAGAAGGGTCCGAGCATCACCCAACACTTTCTCTAAACTGCAGGCCATTTACGGATATATTACCAACTACTATATATAACGTAAACACGCTTCTTCAAACTATAAAAACACAATAGCTTACGTAGGCTGTAAAGCCTTAGTTAAGCGAGGCAGCTCCAGTGTCGTTATAGCAACGTATGCATGCTGTTGGGGACTACGGCAATATTTTTGTCGGTAGAGAAAATAACTACAGAATATCCAAATAAGAAATTAGCACTCTTTCTGTTTTGTCAGTCTGGCGTTTCTGCGTTAGCTACAATGGGAACGTCACTTCCGCATATCTTCTTCCTGTCGAATTGATTGAGCTCTTCGTGTCCAAAGCCACGGCTGCTGCCATCTACTGGACGGCAGGAGTTCTGAAACCATAATTACAAGCATTTTAAGAATTAAATGAAATTGTAATTGTGACTATTAATCAAACGAGAAAGACTGAAACATAATTTTTATATTAATCTAAGTAGATATGACGAGCCATTTTTTTAAACACAGACCTAATATTATTCCTAATCTATTTACTTATCCTAAAATAAAACGCTTGATAAGGCGTCAACAATGGCAAAGTGGCACTTTCAAAAAAAAAAATTAAAGCTGCAAGCAGCATTGCGGGCCCTCGCGCACCTTGCGATCCACGGGGCCATCGCTGTCTGCTCTCCTATGCTCTCCTCTTCTATCATTTCCAGAGACGTACAACAAACACATGTTTACAACAGAAATTTCCTGCTGCCAGTAGGTGACGCTGTGGCGGTATCATCCTATTAGCATATATATCTATTCAGACTTAGGTCCATAGTAGTACTGTAAGATTTTGTCCACATTGCATGAAGTATGTTGGTGGTACTGCAGAAAAACAGTGTTTCTTTGTAATGGCGAATGGTCAACTTTGAGGCCACGCCCCCGCCACAAGTGGACACAGTGAATTTGTGCGGCAATAGTTGCTATAGCTGCACTACAACTGTGCAAGCTCCGCAGTTGCGTCATTCATGTATACGTCTAATGGTCATGAACAACTATTACAGTCAAACACATAACACAGTACCTTAAACTTCCCACACCCACATCAGGAAATAAAGTTTTCTACTGGAAAATCCTACACACAGAGATGCTTTCTTAGGATTGTACTATGGTTGTGGACCGTGTACACTTAGCATTGTGGTTTTCGTAGGGCTAACAAACACTAGCTAACCTTGAACTAATAATGTTACTTATGCGTTATCCCCCTGACTACACCTTACAGTAACTGGCGGCTACACATAAGAATCCTAATTCCTATTTTATTTATCTTATTTTATTTTTGGCGACTCTGAATCGATCCAAGTTTTTTAAGAATCGATATTTTAAATTACATCAACTCAGCATTTTCGCTCCGTACATTTCCACCCATACATAAGCATGTTTAAAGCATTGGATTTGTCTCTCTGAGGGGTTGGCCTTTCCTCCACATGCAAACGTGTTTCACATTAATGAAATAAAGAGTTTTTTGTCTTGTCTCCTATGATGACATCGGTGGACTGTTGACATGGCAATGTACCAAGTTAAAATAGAGGAGCTACACGTTAAAGTCAGCAAATTTCAAGATTTTTGAATTTCAAGATTCATGAATTCATTAATTAAGTTTGGTGAGTTTTGGGGCATGTTAAGGGGGAAATGAAAAATAATAATTCTCTAGGGTTTCAATACGGCTCTCGCGCCGTTCGGTGCTCGGGCCCGTCATTCCTGAGCACATCCCGTATGTTGCAACCAGGTTGCAACGTGAAGCCATAGACACTGTACTGTGGGAGAGACTATCCACCCTCTGGAGTATTAGTATTTACTTTAGCTGTATGCGGGTCTGTAAATTGTTGTAAAGTAATTCCACTGCTGAATATTATTTCTGTTGTGAGCTTGGATGTTGTGGTAGATGGTGTGGTAGACGGAGACAAGTAGTGTTCCATGGACCGTTGCGGAATGGGTCACTCTTTCTTTTAGGGTGTCTGGTCAAACTAACCTTGTGAAATATCGCGATAGCCGCCTCCCCTCATCACTACGTAATGTGCCGTGCTGCTTCTAGCGGCGCTGGTGACAGTGCTGAAAGCTGTTGGGGTGAGTTTTTATTCATTTTTCTATCACAAAAAACGGTTAAACGGTTATTTATATAATATAAAGTGGGGCATTTTCTTTTTCTTATCCAGTGGCTCTTTAGAAGCGGACAGGTTGTCTAGCGCTTAGTCATACGCAGAAGTCGGGCCTGGGTGGGGGCGGCCGTGTTTTTTCTCCCCATAAATCACACACAAGGGTTAGCAGCGTGCTATCTAGCTATAGCTAGCCACTTAGCTATACCAGTGGCCTAGATATGTTGTTAACGATAGGGTTTAAACAGTGTGTACGTTTGTGTTAAAGGGGTCCCGGTACCCCAAAGAGGCAGGATTTGTGTGAATTTGTGTTTTGGCGTGGTTATGCTGTCTTTAACCTCTGAACCATTAGAAAATAACTGAGCAGGAGCGTCTGACAGCTTCTACGTAGCTTCTTTGTTGTCCTGCCCTCGTGTCGTTAGCTTCGAAGAAGCTGCAGTTCCGTTATCGGCTCATGAAGACAATAAACTGCTTTATTGATATGTTGCACGGTCTAATAAATCATCATAAGTTAGGAAGGAGCATATAATGTCAATTGTATTGCCTTCAACAACTACTTCCGTGCTTAGTTGTCCACAGTTTGAGATAAAATAACCCCCGTTGGAGGGCGATCCAGTTTTACAAACCACCATTTTCTTAATATTAAGGAACTATTTATCTGTCACGTAGTTGCTGATTTTTGCTCACGTTAGTTACCTCCTATCAAGCCACATTGTGCTAAGATTTGGGATTTCGTAATAAACGCCAGACATATTGCGGGTGGGCATTGGTATGTTTTTCTCCATGCAACAATCAAAGTTTTACCACCTTTCAGAAACTTTAAGCCCTAACGTGTCACACGACAGTGATGACAACTAGTCGACAGAAATGCTGTGTATTTACAACAAACCCATAATATTCCTATTATAAAAGTCGGAAGCGTTTGCTGTTTACGACTTTAGCATTAGCAAGATGCTAATCTGCGAGGTTCTGTTTGTCCAGGCAAGGTCATTATCTTTTTTGTATTTGATTTCTTGTTTGTATCACGTTATTTTAGTGAGAGCAACTGTCGACTTTTTGGGCCTGTATTTGGGTTTAGCACGTCTTGTTAAATGAACTGATTAGCCTAATGTGACGTTTCCTATGGCGCTGCATGCCGCAACGTGTTGGATCAGGCCCTGTTTCCAGCTGAGGGTAGCGGATTGCTGGGAAGTCACATGGTTGGTCCTGTCAAGAGTGGTTGTTGTTCGGGCCCGAACCAGGGTGGCACCGTAATGTTAGTGCTCGAGACTTTGTTGTTTAACAGTTATGTTGTGACAGTGATCTATATTGTTTCGTAGCCTGTGTTTAATGATTGATGATGATCTAAGCTGTAGTTTAAAAGTTGTGTTTAAGTCCTAAAACGGCCAATCGCCGTCGATCGTTTCGTGGGTGGATTGTTTTTCATTCTCTTTCTGCGTCACCAAAAGCTGTAAAAAGGGGCCCTGAAAACCCACCTTCTTCAAGGTTATTTTCACAGAAGCATCGTAACTCTTCGTTGACAATAACCTTTGACACATATACCCACTTCATCTTGTGTTCATGGAGTTCTTTGTGGGTACTGCCAGAAGTATGAGCACTTTTAGTTCTTTTAAATGTAGGACCAAGTGCCAATTTGTTTATCAATATCAGACTGATTTCTGAAAAACTCTTCCCTCTACTACAAGGAATCTTATAATAGCCTCTAAAACATTATATTGTAATCTTTGGTATGTAGGATCTGGGTCATTGCGACACAGCCACAGCAGAATAGATATCATGTGTCTTGGGTTGGCTCAGCTAGCTTGTTTTTAAAGCGGTGTATTTAGGTCAAAACAACACTGTACACTAACCTACTGATAAAGGTCAGTTTCTGTGTGTTAAGAGTACAATAATCACCAGCGATACAAGCGTTATTCACCTTTGTGTTAATAAGTTGGCCTTACTTGCCCCTCAAACATGCGTCCAATGCAGATTGAGGGCTTTGGTCTGAAATGTTGCTGTAAATATCATAGCCTGAGCCGAAAGCATGCACAAGGACTTGTTGATCCACAGCTCTTGCCTGCTTGTCAGCTGCCTGGCAGCATGCACAGTATCTAGAGGCATCTGCGGAATACTTATTTTTGTACTTGGGTGTAGAGTAAACAGCCTTGTGGGTGTTACAACTAAAACTTGAGACCACTGTTGCTCTAGGTTAATACAGTTTCACATATTAAAGTCAAAATTTTTGGAGTTTATTATTTTTTTGCCTCACTGCAGGTTCTTTCTATTTAGGTTTGTGAAGCCAACATGAAACATTTCTCCCATCTAACTCTTATGTTTTTCCCCCAACAGTATGAAGTGAAACAGAACTGAATTTTTGTACCATCCGCAACTGCTTCAAGTTCAGATCACAACAAAGAAACTGAAGATTAATATCCAAAAACAAAATTGCAACACTGAAGACACTTGGGGAAAGATCACTTCAAGGATTTATAACACAAGAAGTAACCAAATCCTGAAACGACCAAAGAATACGCGCATCAGCCCAACTGAAACACAAAAGAGAAGCAATCCCACGCCCAAGCATATTCTGAGAAGACCATTACTGATCTGAAACCAGAAGTTTGTGCCTACTCAACAGCTTTGACAAAGCACACGTCCCAACGCTGCTCCTAGTCCTCCTCATCCTCACTACACTGCCGACTCACCACCGGGGTGTGGAGTGGGCTGCTATCTGCTAGTTTTTCCCCCCATAGTTCCCCCCATCTTTTCCCTCCCTTCGATCTTCCCTCTGTTTTCATAGTATTTTTTCTGAGCAGTGTTATTGCACCTGCATTTGCCTTTTTTGCGCTAGATTGCTCCCCCCCCTTTTTTTTACTTTATGCAACCATCTAGAATTTGTGCCAGAAACCTGTAACAAGTGTGTGTGTACAACTGTGTGCGTGAAGAGGTCTGCAAGAACTCTGAAGTCATCAAGATCCTGAGAATTACAAGCCACAACACGACGTGTAAAGGTGGGTGTCAACTGCAGCCCCTTCATACATGACACAAGACCTATCATGTTTATATCTACTGTGCATTATACTTGTGATTTTTCTCCCGACAATATGCTGAAATCCAAAAACTATAAATTATTTTGTACATTCCTCCTTATGATAAACAGATTGTGTAACACTCTATTCCTATTGTTTAGCCAGCTGTGCTGATAGGGAGCAGTAATGCAGAGGTTTTTATTTATTTTTTGTCACTAAACTCAAATAATGGTGTATTCACCTCCTTGCTTTCTGAAGTAACAAATTTAGACACACACATACTTGGATTAGTGACCTCATCAGTCAAGTTTGGATTTCACAATTTTTAAGAAGCTGATTCTGCAGTGATTGTTAATGGCCACAGTTGTTTTCACAAATTAACATACTTTCCTGCAGAGGGATACATGTGCAAACGTAGCAACTTCTCCACAACATTGCACAGCTTTTGTGTGGAATGATTGCAATAACTGAGTGGATTATCTGATTTCATAATCTCAGCAAACTCTACATTGCTATTTCCTAAATATAACTTCCTAAAACACCCTTTTTTACGCCAGTGGAACTGCCACCACCCCTAAACTGTTAAACTGGTTATTCAATTTAGTTGGAGAATGAATTGATTGCCCTCCCACACCCAACCTGCACCTTTTTCCAATTGTGTCGTTAAGTCATATCCTCCCTTATTTTGCCTTTTCAACCTTTCCTGGGATTACAGCCCACAGCCATTTTCCTTTGTTTGTGACACTTGGCACACTGGCTGACCTATCTGCCTTACCCGTTATGTTTGTTCCTCTCTTCACCCTTGCAGACATCCAGCGGTGTATCATTGGGTGGTTACATAGGAATAAATCTAAACAGTCAAGCAAAAAGAAAAAAAAATCAGTCAAGTAATCAAGTTCAACAAGCGCTCAAGCAAGTTTGGTCCGAGTTTATGGGAAAATATGGGCAGCCCCTGGAAAGGCTTTGTTGAGTTTACCTTGCCTGCGTCGCCACCCACCGCGTTTGTTAGTGCTGACCTGAGCAGCACCTCCCCTGTCGGACTCAGCCTGTCGCCATATGGCCGATCCGTAAGTTTCACCTTCCCACCTCTTTTTCTACGTGCCCCACCCCATCGAGCACCCATCTACCCACCTTGCCCTGCATCTTTGCTTTGAATGGCCTAACCTCTTCCATCTTTTCAGGCTCCCGAGACTAGCCTCTACTCAAGTTATTGTGGCTGGGTGAGGGGTGTTTTGCCAAAATGTTGTTTTTTCACAATACTTTATTTTTTCCCCCTTATTTTTTTACTTTGCGCTACAATCCAGAATTTTTTTTTCTCAGTCCATGACACAGGCAGATCGTGGTGTACTAAATTGATATGCATACATTTTCTCAAGTCAGGCAACAAAATTCCAAACTAAATTGAATTCAAGCTGGACCATAGAAAAGCAGATTCAATATACTCAACCATCGGCAACAAAGGAAAAAAAAAACTGATTTCACTTATCGATCGATAAGATCGATCTTATCCATTTAAAGAATCGTTTTTCCCACACTGGCAAGCAAACTAAACGTTCAGGCGTGCTGCCTGTGTACTGTCCTGTATTTAAAGGCCTCCCATACCTTATGTGTTGAAGAGCTCACTGTGCAGTGTAGGATCTTATTGAAGAGGCTGCTCTGGGACCCCCTGTCATAACCCATAATCCATTACCAACTCTGTCCACTTTAGATGCACCGCTATATGACCTGTCATTTGCATTTTCTGATTCTCCATCTTTAGTAGTTTTATTTTACTTGAATAACATTTGCAACACTGCACTTTAAGCCTTCCACCTTGATTGGCTATGTCGAGTTGATCTTTTTAGTTTGCTTTCTTCATAGATCCATTCTTGCTCTAATGCACTAGTATTTTCAACCACCCAGTAGTGCTGTAGATTGATCCTCTTTAATTTTGCGTGACATTGTTATGGATATATAACCAGTTTCCAGGTAACCTTATGTTCTTCTACTTGTGTTTTTTCTATTTTTCATGGAGTTTGAGTATTGGTTTTGGATGGGATGTAGTTTACATAATAAATGGCTTTGGAAGAAGTTGAGAGTGTGATGTGCTGCTGTGGTGTGTATATATAGTATGGTAGGTCTTAAAATTACATTTATCAAATTTTGCTTCTCCTTTGGAACTCCACTTGGGTATTTTATAACCATAACTGGTTTGCATAACCACTCATAGATTGTGGCTGCTACATCCTCCCAACAGTGTGTACCAGTCCTAGCCCCAGTGTCAGAAATGGAAAGAGGCTCCTCTGAACCTCCAGTGGCTCGCAACACTGGCTCTGCCCCATCAACCTCCTCTGGTCCCATGCCTATCCCTCGTTCCTCCTCTGTCTCTTGCCATCCCCACCCAGGAAGTAAAAAACACAAGCGGACTCCCTTGTATCAGAGATCAGTAAGAGGGCATGTTCTGCGGTGCCCACTCAGACTTAACGGCTCAAACAGCTGCTTTTTGTGTCACGAGACCTTTGCTAACAGCATGGTTTGTAGGTGTTTTGAAAAACAAGTTTTACCAGGGTTTTCTGGCAGTGAGTTTTTATTGGTGTTGCAGTACAGTCACTTGTTGGGTAGAGGTAGGTAAATGGTTTGTCTAACTAGAACTGCATGATATTTTGTCAGAGTTTAGATAATGCCCAGAAACTCACTTAAATCACTCAAAAACTGGTTGGACTGTGGCCTTTAGTGCATGCCATGACCAGAAAATACTTTTTGTATAATTCATCCTTAATGTTTGTGCTGTACTGATGTGCCAGGAATTCCTAGAAGGCTCTAATAGACCATTACTCCCCCTCACTTCCTAAAGTGTGTTGTACTTGCATGTTTTATTGTTTTTGTTTTATGGGTGCCACGAAACACTGCATTAAAGACAAGTTATTAATTTCTTCATGTTAATACCCTCCTGTTTGAATTTTAATGTCTGCTTCTCTTCTCCAGATGAGTTTTGACCCAGGCATGCTCCATAATAATGGGCATACTGCATATGCCAACGGCACAGGGCCTGGTATTAGAGAGACTGGTGTGGTGGAGAAGCTCTTGACTTCCTATGGGTTCATCCAGTGCTCCGAACGCCAGGCTCGTCTCTTCTTCCACTGCTCCCAGTACAATGGCAATCTGCAGGACCTAAAAATAGGAGGTGAGTGCTTTGTCAGGTGTAAATGTAGCTTGGCAATTTTGTTGGAAATAAACATGCAAGAGGTGCTTCACTGAGACTTGAATTGATTGTGTGTTTTTTTTTGTCCCCTTTTGTACCTCTCTCATTAGATGATGTGGAGTTTGAGGTATCCTCTGACAGGCGCACTGGCAAGCCCATAGCAGTGAAGCTGCTTAAGATAAAGCCAGAGGTGCTGCCAGAGGAGCGCATCTCGGGCCAGGTGGGGCCAGACCTGCACGCCTATCCCTTTACTGTGCTGCATGGTTATATTCATCCAGTTAAGGAACACCATTTTATTTTTGGTCATGTCCTTGTCTGTCAGCATCACCTTTAAATGGCCCATTGTGTAGTTTTGTGTGGGTTATTTGTGTACAATGAAAAAAATGTTCTTATCTTGTGTTCTTGCTCTAATGCTGCATAAATTCAAATATCTACTACATTTGAAAATCAGATTGGCTTGCTGGTGCTAGCATGCATGTTCGCTGAAATGTTGAATGTCTGGGAGAAAATATCGTCAGTTTAATTTCGGGGTGTTAAAAACTAAAGGGACAGTCATGTTGCACATCTGTAAACAGTGCTTGCTGCATCATTAACAAAGATCAGCTTGGGAAGATGGGACGGCAAACTTTTCTGCTTGATTTTTTTCTTAAGATCCAAGTGGTACCATGTGTAGTGGATACAAATAATTGAATCTACATGCAGACTATTGTGAGCCCATAAACTATTACACCCGTACTGACTCACATGTTAATTTTCAGATTTCATTTTATATAAATAAGTGTGCAGATTTCACTCTGAAGTGCAGTAACGTATGCACACTTGATGAATGTTATTCTACCCATAGAATTTTAGCCGTCTCATACGTCATAAATGTTTTTAAATTGGTGTTGTATGTGTAGTGAATAATTATCCTAAAGCAGTGTGTTAACAGCCTCCACCTCTTTCTTTTACCCCCCCCCCCCCCTTTACTGCAGGTTGTCTCGTCAATCCCGCTGCACTTGGATGGAAAGTCTGCTCCCGGCCAGGTGCCCACTGGAAGTGTTTGTTATGAAAGAAATGGGGTATGTGTTACCGATTGCACCTTGCTTGATCAATAAAACTGAGATTGTGATTAGAATTTCATTCTTCCATTATTGAAGATTTTGTGCAGACAACACTGTTACATGTACTGTACTTGGATTGGTTTTGCTAATTACCAGCTCATGACAATATGCAAACATGTTCTGTTAAGAGTACTGAGTCTGCATATGTTCGACATAGTCAAAGTGAGACATGGGCCAAGTCTTGAGCTCTTATAGCTGAAGTGTGTCCTTCTTTTATATCATTACTTTTACATTGTGGATTTTAGAGTTTGTAGGTGAATCCTAATCATCTTTAACCCTGTTTTTCTTTACAGGAAGTGTTCTATCTTACCTATACTCCTGAGGATGTAGAGGGTAATATCCATCTGGACACTGGTGATAAAGTCAGCTTTTATATGGACACCAACAAGCAGTAAGTGTGACACTGTAAGTAATGTCCGAACAAAAGCTTGGCGTGAATTTTAAAATTTATGGCTTTCTTGTGTTTCAGTACTGGTGCAGTCAGTGCTCGCAATATTCAGCTTGTGAAGAAAAAGCAGATGAGGTGCCAGGGTGTGGTTTGTGCTACAAAGGTAAGATTCACTGATATTAAAACATAAACTTTGTATATGTAGGGGGACAGTTGTCTGTTATGCAGAAAAGAACACCAGAAGAGACAGACGTTCAGACATACAAACTCATCAAAGCTGCACCCAGACATAAAATCCATGTTGCAAAAAAATGCGGATTCCTTCTGATGGCATTAACTTGGTTAACCGTTTCCCTAACCCACTCAAATGTGGAGCTCTGATTCCACCTCACCTCACCTTTATGTTGAAACCTGTGTTCTTTCAGGAGGCCTTTGGATTTATTGAGAGGGCAGATGTGGTGAAGGAGATCTTTTTTCACTACAGCGAGTTCAAGGGTGACCTGGAGGCTCTTCAGGCTGGAGATGATGTTGAGTTCACCATCAAAGACAGAAATGTAGGTGCCTTTTTTTAAAACTACAATCCACAAATCTCTGATTATTGAATCTGAATTCTTAAGCAAACACTTAAACATGTGTATAATATTCAATAGGGTAAGGAAGTGGCTACTGACGTGAGACTGCTCCCTCAAGGAACAGTCATCTTTGAGGATATCAGCATTGAGCAGTTTGAAGGCACCGTTGTCAAGGTCATTCCTAAGGTTCCCACCAAAAACCAGGCAAGTAAAATTACAAATCTGGTTCCTAATAACCGTAAAAGCTGACACAAAACAGTGATGAGTACCCAAGAGTATAAATTATAGCTCTGACAAAGCTGTCCTTCTTGCCTGCACAGAATGACCCTCTACCGGGTCGTATTAGTGCAAGGATTGGTTACAATGAGAAGGAGCTGCCATTTGGCGAGAAGGACACCAAGTCCAAGGTGACCCTATTGGAGGGTGACCACATTCAATTCAACATCTCCACTGATCGCAGAGATAAACTGGAGAGAGCCACCAACATTGACATACTCCCAGACACCTTCAACTTCACCAAGGAGACTCGAGAAATGGTGAGAAATGATCAGATTATTTCCAATAGTTTTTTTTGTTTTTTTTTAAATGCATGACTGTTGAGATGCTGTAGAGAGCATCTACACAAAACTTATGTCTTATATGTTGTGTCACCAACTCTTCTAGGGTGTGATTGCAGCCATACGAGATGGCTTTGGTTTCATTAAGTGTGTGGATCGGGATGCCAGAATGTTCTTTCACTTCAGTGAAGTTCTGGAGGAGAGTCAGCTGCATATCTCAGATGAAGTGGAGTTCACTGTTGTGCCTGTAGGTCCTCTTTATAAGCTTTTCAAAAAAGTATGTATTATGCATTATTACCTAAGCAGGCATATTATGATTATGATATGTTAATAATCAACTAAAATAAATGTCCTGTGTTTGCCAGGATATGCTGTCAGCTCAAAGGAACCATGCAGTTCGCATCAAGAAACTTCCCAAAGGCACTGTGTCCTTCCATACACAGTCTGAGCAGCGTTTTGTTGGCGTAGTGGAGAAGGAAGTTGTCGCAACAACCAAGAATGCCAGTCCCACTAAGGGCAAGGAGAAGGTAACATAATGAATATTTCTCTCAAATCGTTGCGTGTTCATTTTCCATTTCCCAACACTCCTCACCTACCCCTCTTTCAGTTTCTGTTTTAGTTCTAATGTTCCTCTTTGCTTTCTCCCTTAATGAACTCTTCCTCTTCATGCTCCTTGTCGATTAGAAAAAAGACAAGGTAGGAATGACACCTTCTGCATGTAGCCACACAAAAGATGCTCGTATTCTGAGCAAATTGCAAAAACGTATCTAAATGATTGACTAACATTTAATTTAAGAAGTATTTCCAGATTTTTACATGATCAGTCTAAAAAGCAAATCCTTGTAAGAAGACTGAATGTGTGGTACTGACGAACGGCGCTATATAATCGTCTGTTTTTCTTTTGTGTTTTTTTTTTTTAAAGGGTAAAGTTGTAGAAAAGGTTAGTCTTTGCAGGGCCTATGGCCAACTGATCGCCTCCTTTACCTCTTTAGTTGACAGCATGGTATTGGATCACAGATTAACCCTTGGAAATATGAAATTAAACATTGGCAGATTAAGTGAGAAGTAGGGCTGCACAATTAAAATTGTTTTTGGGAACAACCTTTTTTTTTCAGGTTCTGATCTGTGTATATTCATACCAGCCTAGTGGAACATCCATTGTTTTGGTCCTTCCTTAAACAAAAAAAATAATAATTTCATATTAGTGATTTGTTCAGCCTTTTTTCTGGTCTCTAGTATTCTGAAACTTTTAAGATTGCTTTTGCACTCAAAACAAGTTGATTATTTTTAATTTGTACGCCTTTTCATAACACCTCTCAGTTTTAAAAATCCTAGTAATTTCATGAAAATTTCAGTGAGTGATAATTGTTCCCAGTCGCTGTGTAACTACAGTAGTAATGGGTAATTATGCAGCCCTATGTGGTAGGCTATAACTCTGAGCTGTTGCGGTACATTAAGGCAATGCTAACACACTAGACTACTACATAGTGTTGCACTGCACACAGTGGTGCCTCTCATGCTTGTGTAGACATATTTGCACACCATCTTCTAATATGCCACGTGATCTTGGATCACCCGAGTGAATTCCTAGAGCCCTTTAAATTGTCAGACATTTGGCTTTGGCCTGGGCCAGCTGGATCAACTCTTCAGACTTGATTGGAAAGATAACACATTTGGTTTGTTGCCTACTTTTAGGAAGCTGAGGAAGGAGTGATTGCATATGAAGACTGTGGGGTGAAGCTCACTGTGCCGTACCATGCCAAGGATCTGGAGGGAGGTCACCCTCAGGCTGGAGACAAGGTATTGTCAACGAAACATAAAGGCTACACAAAAAGAGCTTTCATGATGTATTAATTCATTTGTCCTCTAGGTGGAGTTCTCAATCAGCGAGGTGAAGCGAACTGGCATGCAGAGCGCTGTCTCCATCCGCGTCCTCAACCGCAATGCCTCTAATGCCAAGAGACTGCATGGCTTTGTGGCCACGCTGAAGGACAACTTTGGCTTTATTGAGACCGCAAATCATGACCAGGAAATCTTCTTTCATTACAGGTATACGTTTAAGCTTTTCAAGGAGGTTTATGACTTTATGACATGGAAATATATTTTCATTCATAACAAGGACATGTCTCCTCTGCAGTGAAATGTGTGGAGACTTAGAGAATCTGGAGCTGGGCGACACAGTGGAGTACGCTCTCTCTAAGGGAAAAGGAAACAAAGTCAGTGCAGAAAAAGTTACAAAAGTGGCTGCAGGTATGAAGAGTCTTCTGTTAATGTTTATTTTGCATTGGCTAAACAGTGTACAGTGGAATACCTACTGTGTATATGTGTGTTTCCTTATTTAGTGAATTGCATTGGTGAAGATGTTGGTGCAACAGTGATGATGGGGAAAGTCATCCGTCCTTTACGAAGTGTGGACCCATCCCAAACAGAATACCAAGGTCTTATTGAACTCACAGAGGAAGGTTAGTGTCAAATTGTGTCAGCAACACAGAATTAAGTCTGGGGACTTTAAAGTTGAGTATTTTTTTTTAACCCCGTAGGAACTAAAGGGCAGACTTATCCCTTTGGAATCATGGGTATGGCAAACAAGGCTGATTGTCTGCAGAAAGGTGAACTTGTTAAATTCCAAGTTTGCACAGTTGCCCAGACTGGACAGAAGATGGCCTGCAGTGTGGTCCCTCAGCGTAGAGCCATGGTGGAGTGTGTCAAAGACCAGGTAGCTTTTATCTTCATCACCTAAACCTTACAGAGTGTGGGTCGTTTAGCGGTGACTGCAAAGTCTAAATCTTGATGTCTTTTTTTTTTGTTCTCCCAGTTTGGCTTCATTACATATGAAGTTGGTGAGAGCAAGAAGCTGTTCTTCCATGTAAAGGAAGTGCAAGATGGCCTGGAGCTCCAGACAGGGGATGAGGTGGAGTTTTCTGTTGTCCTCAATCAACGCACAGGAAAATGTAGTGCCTGCAACGTACGCCGAGTCAGGTAAGCACCATTATGCAGATGCATGAATTATGAAGATGTTTCTTATGAAAAGCAAATTTCAAATTTAACTATTACATCTTTAAAATGTATTTTTTAAGATGTGTCAGGCAACATTTTAAAGTAAAACATTCCTCCTCAAACTCCATCCATGTCACAGTGAGGGGCCTAAACCAGTGGTGACACCACGTCCTGACCGCCTGGTGAACCGACTGAAGAGTATCACTCTGGACGACGCTAGTGCTCCTCGTCTGGTCATCGTAAGACAGCCACGTGGTCCGGACAACTCAAAGGTACAGTTAGCCTTGTAATGTAATTGGATCATATTTACCAAATATTGCACACAGATAGGGACATTTTATGAAATGTGTATAAAGTTGAATATTCTGTAAAATGTGCCCTCTCCTCCTCTTCTGCAGGGCTTCAATATTGAGCGCAAGACTCGCCAGCCTGGTGTGATTGACTGAGCAATACCAAGCCTGGCCTATAAGGTGGTGGGATGCTGTCCCATAGGGCAACAGCAGGGGATAAGGGAATTCGACTTGACACATGCTTGTACACAAAGTCATGCACAAAAACATACGCACACATACAGTAATCGGCATGTGTAATCTTTGTCCCCATTGATACCTGCGAGGGAGCTTTCTTATTCCACAGCTCCCTGCCTCCCATGTATGATGTACTTGATACAGAGTTCCACACTGCAGTGTACATGGGATCTGTGAGTGTGTGCGTGTGTGACGTATCCTAGAAGTGATTAGTGTGTATCAGAGGTATTTGTTCCCGAGGGCTTTGTCCCTCTAAATCAGAGTGATGACTGTGTGGCTGTCTATGTCCTGATCTTTTGAATCTGCTTTGTCTGGAATTCTGCACCTACAATCTGTCCAGTAGTCTGACTGGGTTGAGTGCGACTGTCGGCATGTCTCTGAACCTCTAGCTATATCTTTTTGTTACTTATATTTTTTGCTCCGATTGCCCATGGGAAAAAATTAAACAATTTCATTATCCTGTTTCTTTGACTGTATGCTTTCCTACAAATTGCATAAAGCAAAGTTCCCTCCATAAGGAGGATCATATTTATCGTGCGAGCTTAAACTGAGGATTCTTCCCTGCTCGGTTTTTTTGAGCAGTTTTAAATGCTTTATTGAAGAGCTGAAGTGAAAGCATGGTGTGTGTGATGTATGTGAATGTCAAAGTAGATGATCTAATAGGATTTACTTTTACCAGTCTGGAGCCTTTAGATACCTTTTTGGTATTCACATGCTCCACCGCAATTTTTTTTCCCAGGTGCAGAATTCCTTGTGGCATCTTATCTGCAGTTCTTTTATACTATTTTTTTTTTCTTGCACATATTTTTTGCTTTTTTCCATTGAAACTCAGTTTGCTAATGAATAAAGTAAGAATAAGGTGCCTAAAAACTATGAGCAAATGAAAAATATAAAAAAAACTATAAAATAAAATTAGATGTATCCTCTGTTCCCAGCCAACCGCCAAAATATTCGAACAATCTTAGGGTGGCTTTCTTTTCTAGTAGAAATAATACTGATATGCATCCCAAACCTGTGGGTTGAAATATACTGTATGTAATGTGTGCTTTTTCTTTTCTTAGTGAAAGTTCAAACTTCAGACATAATGAAACAAATTTAACTTAAAAGATGGAGAAGGGGATAAGTATTAGTCAGTTTCTAAAAAAGGAAAAAAAAAAATTAAGATCAGGATTATCAGTTATTGTGCTCTGGAGAGGAGATGGGTGAGCTGTTGTGCCTCTGCACATTAAGTTACTGTCAAAATTAATTTCTTTGGAGATCACCGGGTTTCAGTTGAACCACATACAGAGGTTCTCCTGTACTTTTGTTAATGGTTGAATGAAACGATTAAAGTTTTATGAAAATCATGAGCACATTTGTTGTCTTATTTTTGTATGTGTACTTTATTTATGGATGTCAAAAGGCCTCAACAAGCAGCTGTGAATTACCGGTATGTACAACTTATAAATACAGCAGGGTGAAAATGAAGTTCATCGGGGCTTCATAGTGTTCTGATCCTGAGCAGTAGTGTTTGATATAATCATTCTATCGAGCTGATATTAGAGTGCGGCACTAGAAATGAAACAAGTCTGTATTTAGTGACATGTTGATTCTAAACCTTGGTACTGCCCAGATATATAGTGAGCTCAGAGCGGTGGATCACCTTTTTTTTAGACTGTGAATGAGCATGTTGGGCTTCAGACCAGCGTGTCCACCACTCCCTCAGCTCAGTGGGTCCCGTGGGCCTCCGTTCCTTTATCTGACTGGGAGGAACTAGAGCGTGTGGTGGGTTAAAGTCGTTCCTGGGCAGAAACTTCCTGTAAGCACTTCCTGTTACGTTCCCATCTCGATTAGATTGTTGCCAGTTTTCATCCTTGGCCGTCACAGCTGAGACTTCTGTGGGAGTGTTTGCTTCACCGTTTGAAGCAGTCTGGACTGGAGTGTTTGGATCAAAGAAATCAAGCTGCTTTATTTTCACCTTGTACTCCTCCAGTTTAGCCTTACACTCCACAGCCTTCGTTCTCATCTTTATAAAGTGGCATTGCAAATCTTTCTCGTAAACTTCCTCTGCCTTCAGTTCATTCTCCCAGAACTGTATCTGCTCCCACTCTTCCTCAGCTATTCTCTCCATTGCTTCCTGCTCAGCCTTTTTGGCCCTCTGATTTTCCTCCAGCTCATAGATCTGTTTGTCTACATGTGCGATCTGGACCTGTAAATCCTGCAAACGCACGAGCTGAGATATTATGGCTTCTCTGATCTTATTTTTCTGATCTTCAGTCTCAGTGTGGATTGAACTGCATGGACCAGAATTTGCCTCTGGATTTTTTTTGCAATGTTTGCCTTCTTTAGCCCTGGTCTGATTTCCCATGCAGCATGACGTTTGATGGTCCAAGTCTGACTTCACACCTTTCTGACCTTTTACTTTACCTTTGCTTGTTCGGTCTGGGTTATCAATGACAAAAGAAAGGTCCAGAGAGGCTCTGATCTTTTTGTCTGTCCTCTTGGCGCTTTCCTTCTCAGAGGCAGTGTTGTAGACCTTGCCTTTCCCTAGACTGTCCAGCCAGTCTCTGGCCTCCTCCATAAGGGTCAGGGACTTTCTTTTAGGCCTTTTTAGGTCCTCTTGTTTCGGCTCAGCCTCTTGTTTTGAGCAGGACAGTGGAGGCAAGCTCTGGCGGTGCAAACCTAGTGACCCACTGCTCCGTCGCATTCTAGCACCTGCATCTTTCCTTCTCAGTGGTGGGCAGGGCTGATAACGGCCGACTTTTGCTCTGCTGGGTTCCTCCGATACAGAGGATCCTCTGCGTAGAAGCGTGAGCTGGACCTCTTTGGCCTGCTCACCATACTTCTCCAGTGTCTCCAGAAGGCGTTCATCATGTGTCATGCACCTCTCAAACTCTTTAAATTTCTCCCTTAAGGTGTAGCGTCCAGGTTGACCTAAAGAAAAACACTTAATTAGCACATCAGAAGATATAATGTCTTACCACATGGTGGACAGACAGTACATACCCAGGGCTTGAGCCAACACTAGGACCACTTCTTGGCATGTTGTTTCTGACGTGACCCCACACACCACACGTGGGATATCATCCACAGTCACCTTCACCTCCATTGTATCCTGTTTAACGTTTATGAACAGAAGGAAATGGTGTAGACGGCTAAATGACCCTAACATTTACTGCAATCTGTCTGCCCATCGGGTGTTGGTCGGGCTTAAGGGCAGTTACATCGTCTGTATGAAAGACACAACAGATCACAAAGAACAGCTGTTTTTAAAATCTGATGAGGACCTACCTTTTTGTCCTGTCAGCTGTACAGATGCTCAGACCCGTCTGCTCTGTATGGAGTAAACTCTTTGTTTGGGTGGAGCCATTAAGATCAATTAAAATTCCTAGAGGCATCTACCACTGGAGGGCAGTTTATCATCCCAGCCATCTCCCAGAGTCTACATTATGGAGAAAGCTTTTCTTGGTTCAAATTAAACCAAAACAACAAATATGTGTTTCTTATGTTCTCCAAAACTTCATAGGTAGAACTCTGGGATTTGACAAAACAGTTGGGGCGAGCATTTAAACCTTATTATATACTATGAGAGACCTGTCCAGGGTGTACCCCGCCTCTCACCCATAGTTAGCTGGGATAGGCTTCAGCCCATGTGACCCCGCACTGCAGGACGAAGAGGGTTAATAGATAATGGATGGATGGATATACTATGAGAGCTGTGACTGTCTGAGGTCATGTCACTCTCTCCATGAATAATAATAAATGTTCTATTTCTAAAATGGATGGGGGTTAATCAGCAGCTGCTTTTTGGAAAGGCCTCTAAATGTCTCATTTTTCAGCCTAACATCCAATAGTCGTTGTAATATAATAAAGAGGCATATAGAAATCTGCCTGAAAAGAGGCTACGTGTGCTGTCACCAGTGGTGATGCTGTTTTTGGTTCTGGGTGTTCCTCTTTATCTTTCTAACAGGAAGGGTGATTATAATCGAAACAGAACATGTAAACATGCTGCAACCAAGAGTCTCACTGCAGTGAGCCGGCACTGCTGTTTACAGTCATCTACTTTCCCTTGTTTTTATGAGGCAGTGCTATAGGTAACAAATGTTTGAAATACCAAAACAAGACACCGTCATTTGACACCTACTACCTATAGTCACAGCAAACAGGGAACATGCTATTGCAGGTTGTGGCAGAGGTGGGAGTAAGTCACTCATGTGCAAGTCTCAAGCAAGTCCCAAGTCAATGTGATGAGACTCAAGCAAGTCACAAGTGGTGTCATACAAAAATCTAATGGTCTTCAAATTGAAATGCTCACAATGGCATGTTTAAAAGAAAAAAATATATTGCTCATTAAGTGTCCCTAAAAATATTGACTTTAGGATACATTTATAATGTTAAAAAAATAAATATTCTTCACTGACTCACGTAATAATGCAACAATAGCTTGATATGTTCAGCCCATTGGCTGTATAGAATTGTATACAGTCATCAGCTGTGTTCCGTTTTCAATTGAAATGCTGATGGTGGCTCAGCCTTCATCATGCAAATGTGCAAAGAATGATACTCCATATGCTTCTTAGTAGTTTGAATGTGTTTTACTGATAAAGGCTGAGCCAAAAGTCCAAATGCATCATTTTATATTAAAAACATTCGAGTTTACTACCTGTTACCCCGGAAACCATAGCATCATTTCAAACTGGAGTTCCAGTTTAAAAATGTGAGTTGAGGGATCTAATTATTATTATTATGATGATTACTATTATAATGGGAGAGGTGGGGGTCTGGGGGTGGATTTTAACAGGTTGTTAAAACACCTATTTTACAAACAGAAGTAAATGCTTATTTTCCGATTCTGGAATCAGATCTACTAATTCCAGCATGTAACCCTTCTCCTTATGTCCATCGCAGATATGGCAAACAACAGATCATCAGCCAAATAATACCATCTACTGTAACTTTAAGTAGACAATAGCTTCCTCCCAGCGTTTTCTTTAAGTTGAGTCTAACATCACCAAGAGCTCTACCGTCTCTACAGTCCCTGGGTTTACACTTCTTTGGTCTCTCTATCACGCAGAGTGGAGTTCGCCCCAATATGCACAGACATAGACACACACACACGGCATGTGCGTAAATGCGCACGACTCTCTCTCTCTTTGAATAAACACGATGAAGTTGCACTTATCACTCACTACTGTTGGTACTCACCACGAATCTGACTGT